>NC_072800.1:21495530-21798560 GCF_028583425.1 Eublepharis macularius | reverse complement strand
TTTTCTAAACTCTATTAAAAAGGAGGATAGGTTGATAAGGAGCAAACATGGTTTAGTCAAAACAGTCTCCTTGGCATTGTTTTCAGGCCCTCTGCCTCTCACACTCTAGTCCATCCTCTTTGTACGCAAGAAGTCAGTCCTCGTTCTCACAACATCCCAGCAGTGTTTAGCCCTGCATACGGCAAGATTTGTATAAGCAATTCCGACGGAGCAAGGTTGACTCCTAAGCGGCCTCCCAACCTCAAGCCGATATCTGTTCTTCAGAAATGCAATCATGAGTTCAGGCTGAATTGATCAGAATAGAGTTCATACTGGAAATCCCTTAAGGCCTAGAAAGGCTTGGAAAAAATGGCTGCAACTGAACCTAAATAGATACAGCTCCTCTCTCTTAACCCTTTCTCTGTACTCTTCTGCATTGTCAACATGGAGATTGGGATTGCAGGCTCTCTGGGGCAGGGACATATCCTGTTGTTCAGAAGACCGCAGAAGGGTTGTTCCAGCATCTGGAGAAAATTACATTTTACTTAGAATGGTGTGTTCTTTGGCTGTTCAAATTCCAGTATCATGGGGAAATTGTACTGTGACACTTGTATTCCAATTATAAAACTTTCCAAAACAGCTCACAATTAAAAATGGATAATATAACAGACACGCACACACTCACGCACTAAGGAGGAAGAAAATGACAGCACTATAGCTTATTTTAAAAAGTTAAAAGTACAATATAACAGTAAGGAAAACCAACGGTGACACTGAATAACCAAAATTAATCTAGAAAGGCGGTGGGGGGGAAGAATACCCAACTTGAGCAGTAAAATAAAATCCAGCCAAACCAAGAAACAACAGCATTACTTGGCATCTACACGTGTCAAGTGGATCTCCCAGGGCAAGCGTTGTCAAGATGTGATGTCACCGGAGAAAAGGTGCTCTCTCTTCTCAGTTGTTCTGAGTGCCAAACTAGACAATGCTGCATCCCCCACCCACCCCAGGATGCTGCTGCACATTTTACTGCATTTTACTTTACTGTAAAGTGAGAATTCTCTCACTTTACAAACACTGTGGGGGCCCAGTCCTGCTCAGAACTGTGGCACACAGTTTTCTGTATGTGGTCCTGAGCAGGATAAAGTGAGGGCCTTCCAGGAGTAAAATGATGGCAGGATTCCTGGGGACACAGTATGGCCTAAGGCCCTGAGGACGTTCTTAGTGCAGGGACAAGGCCAGCCCAGGAACAAACAGGAATCCCGGGTAGATGTTTTAATTCCAGAGTGATATGCTTGTTGCAAACATGCCTCCATTAGCATGCCTGCAGCAGCGTTGTGGGCCGATTCCCATTTCTAATAGTAATAGGGCAATCCTAAGAAGAGTTACTCCAGTCTGAGCCCATTGAAAACAATGGGCTTAGACTGGAGTAACTCTTCTTAGGATTGCACTGTAAGTCTTCCAAGGCAGCCTTGCACAGAATTCCATAAAGTAATTAGTCCTTGCATATAGTTGCAGGTGGGTAGCTGTGTTGGTCTGCAGTAAAACCGAAAAGCGTGAGTCCAGTAGCACCTTAAAAGCCCACAAGATTTTCCAGGGTGCAAGCTTTTGAGAGTTAAGCTCCCAAATCTTGTGGGCCTTTAAGGTACTACTGGACTCAATCCTTGAATGTAACCTGCGCATGGCTAGGCTGTGGCCAGGTTATTTCTTATACAGGAAAGGACATAGATGGCATACCAGCCAAGTTTGTTAAGAGGCACTTTGAGCCCCCAAGGCTAATTGACGGAGACGGCCGGTTCTGAAGGTACCAAGTAGCAAACTTGGCCTCTTAGAGGGCCATCCTTTAAAAAAATGGGCGTCTTCACTTCTGCCTGTCACAGATCAAGAGATCTGATCATCTTCTGTGTTGACATCTAGTCTGTAAATGTTGGGTGAATGAGTTGTCACCATAAAGGTCATTCTCTGGGGGGTTTTTTTGTTTCTGCTTTGTCGAAACGATGACATGTTAAGATCCGTTCTCCAGCTCATTAAACACACTGCAGGCCTCGCCTGCTCGTTGAAAGCTGTCGTATTATTATTCCAGAGCGAAGGGTGGCGTTCTTCTGAAAGTAAAGGGATAGGGAACACACATCTCACACCTTTTCAACCTAGATGCAGCTCTTCTTTGGTCCCAGCAAGGCATGCGTTAGAAATCTGAAAAAATCTATATGTCAATCATGTATATGCTTAATGGCTTTCAGTTGGAAGTTGGAAGGAGAAACTGAGCAATAGAAAAGCCTTTTTAAAAAGCCTTTTTAAAAAGCAGCCACAAAACGGTGGCTCTTTATGGACTAAAGACCCATCGTATAGTCTTTTCTACCCAAACTAGACAATGTAATCCACATAATAGCCCTGTGAGGTAGGTTCAGCGAAGAGAGATTGACTGATTCAAGATCACCCAGTGATAGGGTTGCCAGCACAAGGCTGGTAACTGGTGGGAGACTCCGGAGGTGATGGGCTCCTCATTGGCAGCAGTGGCGGCAGCAACAACAACAGATTTATATACTGCCCGTCAGGACAACTTAACACCCACTCAGAGTGGTTTACAAAATATTTTATTATTATCACCACAACAATCACCCTGTGAGGTGGGTGACGCTGAGAGAGCTCCGAGAAGCTGTGACTAACTCAAGGTCACCCAGTTGGCTTCAAGCGGAGGAGTAGGGAATCAAACCCGGGTCTCCAGATTCGAGTCCTGCTACTCTTATCCACTACATCAAACTGGCTGACATCACTTCCAGCATCACCAGAAATGACACCGGCATGTTGCTGGAGACAATCTAGAATTTGAGCAAAACTCTGCGATTTAAACACAAACTTTTGCCCAAATGCAGTACCATGCTGCCCCCTGCCCTCAGTGGAACCTGGAAACCCTTCCCAGTGACCGTCATGCTTGTACTGGGACTTGAAACTGAGGCTGTCTGCTCAGTGCCTGACATTCTAGCCACTACCATGGGTCTGCTGGCCATGATGCTTAGAAGACACTTTGCATGCACTTAGCTCTTTTGAGGAGCCATGGAGCTAAACATCTCCTTCATCTAGAAGAGGAAGGGAGAGTGCTGGGTTCTTTGCGACTTGAGTGTTGGGACTTAGCACAGAACAGTTATATGGGGTGATGCTGAGTTATCTATGAATACCAGAACAACTATGAAGCGAGCTTCCTGATCAACAGCAAGTGAGAAACTGTCATTTTTAAAAAACTTCCTCATTAAATGCAAATTCTTGTGGCTTTTTGAGCATTTAGATTATCCTAACTTGTGTCTTCCTTGCCTTTGAGTTTTGCAATATAGTGTCTCTGTGAAAAAATGCATATTTTGCTATGCTTCATGAAGGATTTGTCCTTGTACCATCTTATGTAAAGTTATCAACATCGGTGGCCAGAATTAAAAATTATTTGAGACATTTGTGGCTTACACAAGCATGCCAGTTATCCGATGGCTGTCCTGTTTGTTCCTGTATGTTTGGTGACTGGGGGACCCCCGTTTAGATAGCACCCTTCCCTGTTTAACATATGAGGACTAATTCAAAGGATCAAAGGGGTGCCTTGGCAGGGAGTGCTGGCCCCCCCACCCCCATACCTCCCCTCTCCTCTCCCATGTGAACAGAGCAGAGCTGCCTTGAATCTCTCAGAAGCACGTTGTGGTTTTTTATGTTTATATGAAACATCCATCTTTGATGGCTTATTCACACATGCGAGTCATTTCTCTGTGCTGTGGCAAACCACCCTTGGCTTGATCAGCTTGGCTCTCTCCTGTTTTGGAAATTACAGAAAATTATCTCAGTGTGCACAGTCAGTGTTGCTTATTGTCTCAGAGTTCACCCTGAGAGAAAGCCCATGAATATGAACAAAGTAAGAATCAGCTAAATCAAAGGCTGAGGACCTCTCTGAACTAGTGTCTGCGATGGGGACGGCATGAGAAATGCTGGCTGCTTTAGAGGCCCAAATTAGCATCGCTTTCCGTCTCAACGGAGCGCCTCATCTGTCTTGCAACACAGCACCGCGTTCACTTCCAGATGTATAATCCCACCAGAACCACTCTTCAGTGTGGCTCTCCTTCCATCACAGTTGCGGGATCTTCATGTCTGTTCTTCATCTAATGTGTTGACAGTTGAAACAACCAGCTTTGACGGACTTGTAGCCCACTGAGGTTTCCCTTTCCCGCTAATGCTTGTGCTGCCAGGCAACATCTAGCTTTGCAATTCCCCAACGTTCTCTGCTTTTTTCATTCTCATGCAGCTGTCGCCCTTATGAAGACTGCTGTGGTTCAAGATGTTGCGTAAGGACTCTGTCTATCCAGCGACTATGGTACTTTTGGTAAGTCAGACTTCTGCTTTTCTTAGAGTTGTACCCATTTTGTTGTGCTTCCATGAGATGAACTTGGATAAGTTTTATAGCAGGTTAACTATTGTAGCTCCATCCTACCCAGGAACCCTGGGAATTGTAGTTTGGTGTGCGTATGCAGATTCTCTGTTAGAGATTTCTATCAGAAATCAGTGGTGAACAATGCCAAGAGCCTAGTTCCCTGGGAGCATAATGCAAACATCTTAATTAACACAGGCCAAAAAGGTCATGTCACGGCACCATAGAATTGTAGAGATAAATTCCTGATGTGACAAGCTAACAAGAGAGCATGCCAATGTGCATTGTGACTGTTATAAGCGAACAAATGTCATGTGAAAACAGAAGTCTCCCTGTAATGACTTTCATTGAGGCTAGACCTGAGAGTTAGCAGCAGCTATTGAGTGGCGAGGAAGATAACAGCAGAGCAAATATTTGCTTTTATTATTTGTAACATTTGCATTGGGTAGGGTGCAAAAATTCAGTTTTCAATATACATTTTGAGTGTTTAATTCAGTATTTGCACAGCAGGGAACAGGGTATACATTTAAATTATTGGCTGCATTAAATTCCAATTAAGGCTTGTTGCCTTGTTACCATATCAGCCCTCCTTCCCTCCCCTGTCATATAGAGTATGACTGATGAATTCCTGGCTTGAAACAAATGGTTGTGGGTGAGTTGGACTCTGTTTACTCCTCACAAACTGGGATTATAAATCACAGTGTAACCCAAATATAGAATTCCAGTTTGAGAGGAATAGGCAAATTCCAGTTCTTCTAGGCATTCATACGTCTTGGAGAGCCAGAATGTTTCAATTCAGAAGTCTTACTGATGGCCCATGTAAAAAGGGAGGTGCTTGTATGTACATGGCTTGCATTGTCATGGCAAAGCAGCAAGCTGTGTTCACATGTTTCTCAGCTTAATTGGATCCCTTGGGATGTCTGAAAGTGGCCTAAATGTTTGATCATAGGGCTTTTGTTCATAGTTACAACTAGACATGGGCACGAACAGAAAAAAAAGAACATGGTGTTCGTTGTTCATTGCCATCCACAAACAATGAACAACGAACATTGACGAACATGACCTGTTCGCGAACATGTTCATTGTTCGTGGGGGCCAGCAGGCTCTCCTCCAGCCATCAAGATCCCTACCACACCACTCCCAGAAACCCTACCTGAGCAGGCAGCAGGAAATGTACCAATAATAAATAATAGCTTGGCCCCAGAGCCTGGCAGCAGCCCTGGAACCTGAAGGGATAGATTCCTACTGCACCACTCTCAGAAATCTTACCTGAGCAGGCAGCAGAAAGGTACCAGTAATAAATAATAGCTTGGCCCAGAGCGTGGCAGCAGCCCTGGAATGAAGAGGTAGGTCCCTATCCTACCACACATAAAGAAAATTCAAGCTCCAATGCGCACTCCCTGTCTCTCTCTCAAAATGCCAACAGCAACTCTCTCTCTCACTGTCTGCAAAACCAGAGCTGGGAGCCCCCCTCCCCCCTACTCTTTGCTTCCTTGTAACAAATTTGGAGCTCCACACTTGAAAGGAAGACCTGCCTATCAAGCTAAGTTGGTCTTAGATTGGGGTTTCCAGGGCAACAGCAGGAGTTCAGACAGAGTTCAGGCAGTCCCTGCCTCTGGTTGCCAAGGGAATTGATTGCAGGTGCCAGACTGTCTGGCTTGACAAACAGCAACGAATGAGGCTTGCAACGGATACCTGTTCGTTTAGAGTTCGTTTAGAATGGGGCCTCACGAACAGCTTGTTCGCGAACAGCTGATTGGGCTGTTCATGGCTTTTTAAAGTTCATATTGCTGTTCGTGCCCATCTCTAGTCACAATTGACTATTGAACACAGCTGTCTAATCTTTTGTGACACATTTGGATGAGGAAACTCCTCCACTGGTTGGCAAGCTATTGACAGAGGCCTACTGACTTCATAGCATTGAGAACCCCTTCTGGAAGTAAAATCACACCAGTTATACATGATAATGTTACTAATTCTTATTTCTAAGCATTACCCTTTCCATACAGAACTGTTATTTATATATTCTGTACAACTTTAGTAAACTTTTACGGCATATTAAGATTGTTTCTTCATTGGATGAAACAGAGAGGCCTAAACACCCAGTAGCATGCCTGTAGGGCATTGACCCCCAGCATGGCACATACCAATGTGTTTCATGGTACCGGCTGGCTGCTTTGAAGCAAAGACCCAGCCCTGTCTTTCCTCCATCTCATGGAACAGGAGGTATTTCAGAAAAATCCAGATGGAAGGTGTCACCTTTTTGTCTACAGAAGCAGCTACCTCTGTCATAGGATGGCACTTGGCTTAGAACTTCCTCACACTTTGTGATGTCCCTCCATGGCAACCATTTATGTTGGGTTCTGCCTCCTGTGGCAGCCATGTTGTAGTTGGTGTTCATCAACCTTTTTCAAAATTCTGCTGAACAAGTTAGGGGATCCCTAGTATAGGGGGTCATTTAGAAACAGTGGTACTAGATACAAAAGTCAAATACGGATTTGTTGCCTGATCCTCAACTTTTGTAACTCCTAATACTTGTGCATTGGATTGCAACCTGGAAAGTGTGGTGCAGTTGTCAGAGTGTCGGGCTAGGATCTGGGAGACACAGGTTTGAATCCCCACTCTGCCATGGCAGCTCACTGGGTGACCTGGGGCCAGTCGCACTCTCAGCTTACCTTATCTCACAGAGTTGTTGTGAGGATAAAATGGAGGAGAATGACGTAAACTGTTTTGGGCTCCCATTGGTGAGAATGATGGAATATGTGAAGTAAATAAATAAATGTCAATGGCATTCCTGTTATCTGCTGCGGTGTACAATCACATGTACATTGTTTACATTTAATCATGGTAGAAAAAGGTATTGATTGTGCCTGGCTATCTTTATTTATTTATTTATTTGTTTGTTTGTTTGTTTGTTTTTTCAATTTATATACCGCCCATCCCCAGGGGCTCTGGGCGGTGAACAGTTAAAATCGATAAAAACAAAAACTAAAATCAATATACAAATAATAAAACAAATTAATAAGGTGCAGTGGTGGGGAGAACTTCCCCACCCCAAAGGTGGGAGGCCGACATGGCACCGCCCCCTTCAATCACCAAACGCCTGGCGGAACAGCTCTGTCTTACAGGCCTGGCCGAACGATAATATGTCCAGCTGGGCCCGGGTTTCCATTGACAGAGCGTTCCACCAGGCTGGGGCCAGGACTGAAAAGGCCCTGGCCCTGGTTGAAGCGAGGCGGGCTTTCTTAGGGCCGGGGACCACAAGTAAATATTTATTCACTGATCGGAGCGATCTCCGGGAAACGTACAGGGAGAGGCGGTCCCGAAGATATGCCGGTCCCAACCCACTCAGGGCTTTAAAGGTAAGAACCAACACTTTGAACCTGATTCGGAATTCAACTTTACATAAGTGCAGACAAGAACAGTTTCTCAGTTTAAACCTGATAGGTTGCTATTAGGTTACTATTAACTTGCAAACAAATTCCCAGACGCTTCTAGTCCAGAAAAATATGTACATCCCTCCTGCTCACACACAACCCCTGTTAATCATTGATTGTTAACTGAAGGCGTAAAAAAATGAGATCCAGCTCTCCAGTTTTTAATTTTCCTGGCTGGTTGCTTGGAGACGATGCTTACTTCCCTCAGGCAAGCCGTTGGGTGAGCTCCTCATAGGCTTGAGATACCTCAGAATGGGAAAAGGCAGTTCAGTTAGAAAAGTGAGGCAAACAGTGGCCTCATGGTGCACATAGAAGATAGTTTTATTTGTTTACTTAATTGATAACTAGCTTCTTCTGCTGAAACTCAAGGCAGTTCACATAGTAAAAAATAATGTACAACAGTAACATTCCTTCAGGACAACTTAATGCCCTCTCAGAGCAGTTTACAAAGTGTGTTATTATTATCCCTCAACATTATTACTCTGTGATCTGGGTGGGGCTGAGAGAGCTGTGACTGATCCAAGTTCACCCAGCTGGCTTCACGAGGAGTGGAGAATCAAACCTGGTTCTCCAGATTAGAGTCCTGCTGCTCTTAACCACTACACCAATGCAACAGGACTAGGATTACTGAAGTTAGAAAAACCAATACAAAAAAAGAAAGAAAAGGATATCAGACATGATATACATCATAAACAGCACAGAAAATGGAATTACAAAGGTAGAAGTAAAAGTAGGGTAAAACCTACAATAAACATTGGAAAAGGCTGCAGTCCTGTTCTTTTTATAAAGAGCCATCATCCTCAAACATCCATTTATACTCAGCCCTATTCCCCTTATACAAATATCCACCTGAACATTTCTGTTTTGCACATTCTTCTGAATGATTGAAGTGTGGGAGCCTTCCTGGCTTCCTTGGACAGGCTATTCCACAAGGTGGCAGCCACAACTGAGAATGCACATGGATGGGAGCTGTCGACCATACTCATTTGTAGGGTGGCTCCTTTAAAAGGCTATGGTTAGATGAGCAAAGCTGTCACAGCAGAGTAGAACAAAAGAGGCAGACTGGCAGGTGTGGGGGTCCAAGACCATGCAAGACTTTGTGTGGGATAATGAGTACTTTAAATTTTTTTAAATGAATTGTTATCAATATCTTACATAATACAGAAAAACCAAGTGTAAATTACAAATATAACATATATCTAACATATCAACAGACATGAGCAACAACAATTAAGAAATGTAAATAATGGATAACAAGTTTTCACAGTTAAAACCTTCATATAGTTACTGTTTCTGTGAAATGATTCAAGAAATGAGTATAGATTTGAACAATTCTGAGTTAGGTTGTAAATTATTCTTTTCTATATAGTCAGTGAATGGAGACCATTTCACTAAAAAATTAGTTTCATTTGGAAAATGTTCAGACTGATAGATTTTATCATGCAGTTGTTCTAAGATTAAGTGGCCCCATATTTTGACAATCCAATCATCTGATGTTGGAATTTTCTTTAGTTTCCAAAAAGTCGCAATAGAGCTTTTAGCTGCTGTAAGTAAAGTTCTTATTAAGTCTCTTCTAATTTTAGGGATAGTAATGTTTTCCCATAAATCTAAAAATATTTCTGGAGAGAATGTAATTTCATATCCTGTTATTTCTTTAATTAGGATAACGAGTACTTTGAACTGAACCAGGTAACTGACTGCAGAAAGGGTGTAATACATATACTCTGCCCAGCTCCCAGTAGTAGCCAAACGGTGGCATTCCACAACATGGTTATATTTCCGTTCACAGGAAACATGAAATGCATTTTTTCTGCCAGAGAGGTTAACCTTCTAACAGAAAACATCCCCAAATGCCCTCAGATACCAAAACACATGGATCTTTAGATCTTTGTGCTTTGGCTGAACATTCGGACAACTTAATTGTTGTTTCTACTTGCAACTGTTTATTTTCGAGTAAAGCTTCCCAGACCTAGACATGTGTGCAACCACGGACTAACTTGCCTTGTTTTCCCCTCTTCCCGTTGCTCAGGTTCCTTCTGATGATGGGCGTTCTCTTTTGTTGTGGGGCAGGCTTTTTTATCCGAAGGCGAATGTATCCTCCACCGCTGGTTGACGAAACGACTTACAACGTGTCATACACCCGGCCACCTAACAGCGGCACTGCAGGTCAGACATTGCATCTATCCTGTCAAATACATCTATTCTTGACTATGGATTTAAGAATGATGCTCCAATTATACCTTGTATGCAAGACAACCAATATAATATTCTGTTCTCATTACGGCAGGCTTTTTTTTAGGAGGCCTGAGCAGTTCTAAAAGTAAATGGATGTCCCCTTTTCATTCCAACTCATTCTCGTTTTTAGAAAGAGGATCATCGAATCATAGAGTTGGAAGGGACCTCCAGGGTCATCTGGTTCACCCCCCTGCACAATGCAGGGAATTCACAACTACCTCCCCTCCACACCTCCGGTGATTCCTGCTCCATGCCCAGAAGATGGCAAAACACCCTCAGGATCCCTGGCCAAACTGGCCTGGAGAAAATGGCTTCCTGACCCCCAAGTGGCAATCGGCATGACTCTGGGTGTGCAAGAAAGGACCACAAGAACTAAGCACTGATGTAACCCCTCCTGCCCTCCCTCTCATGATCTGCCCAGGTTCACAGAATAAGCATTGCTGTCAGATGGCCATCTAGCCTCTGCTTAAAAACCTCCAAAGAAGGAGAGCCCACCACCTCCCGAGGTTCTTCCTGTTCGGAACAGAAAGTTCTTCATAACATAAGCAGGAGTCCACAGCATGTTCGCTGCTAGGATTCAAAGAATGGAAAGTTAGGAGCAGGGATTCCTCTCTTTACGTCAACCAACCATAAACTGAACTGATACGGTTTAGTGTTTAAGGTGTGGGGAGATCTGGATTCCAATCAGCCATAAAATCTTGGGCCAATTGCCCTCTTTCGTCTTAACTCACCTCCTAAGATTGTCAGGAGGACATGAGGAGAGCCACGTATGCTGCCCTCAGCTGCTTGGAGGAACGGTTGGATAAAAATGTATTTATAGATAGGAATTGGCAGATGAAGGTGTCACGGTGAGCCAGGGGCTTCAGTGGGTGTGAAATGCTGACCTGAATCGATAAACTGGAACTGAATCCTGAGTTCAGCCCAGAGGTTTAAATGGAGATAGATGCAGGATTGCTACAACTCCCCCTTCCATACAACCAGCCAAGTCAGAGCGCCATTGTAGGCGTGAGCTTTAGATCTTTGCTTGGCGAGGGATTCTTTTAGAGCTAGAAGGCTGTTAACCGGGCAGGTTGACACTGTAGAGCCGCAGCACTGAGACCCAGAAAGGATTTTGCAAGTGCGAAACTGTTGTGTGTATGTGCACATGCCTACATCTGTTTTAAAAAACAACATTAGGGCAACTAAGAATTCAGCAGAGCTCCGGTCCAAATCACTTAACACCACACGTATTTATTATTATTTCTCGCCCACTCTTCCCCTCTGCCTGCTGTTTCCTGTGGCAGGAAATATGAAAGAGAACAACAACTGCTGGGATGTTTTGAAGGCATGATTAGGACAAACACATATTATTAAGTAGCTTGCCCGACTCCAAACATTGTAATCACCTCGTGTAAAAAGTCTCTACATTGGGGGAGTGGAGCTGGTGATGGAGCAGTAGAGTGCCCGCCTTGTATGGAGGAGGTCCTGTGTTTGGTCCCTGCCATCTCCCGTTCAAACTTCTCAGGTAGGCATTAGGAAAGACTTGTCCGTGCTGGAGATCCTGGAGGATTGTGTGTCGTTCTGGAGGCCTCACTTCAAAAGGGATGTGGACAAATTGGAATGGGGAGAGCAACCAGGATGATCAGGGGCCTGGAGACCAAGCCCTACGAGGAAAGACTGAGGGATGTGAGAACGTTCGGTTTGGGGAAGAGGAGGTGGAGGGGAGACATGATTGCTCTCTTTAAGTATTTGAAAGGCTGTCACTTAGAGGAGGGAAGGGAGCTGTTCCTGTTGGCAAGAGAGGATAGGACTTGAACAGTGGGTTTAAACTACAGGAGCAAAGGTCCCAGCTTGATGTTAGGAAAAACTTCTTCAGATTAAGAGTAATTCAACAGTGGGATTGGCTGCCTAGAGATGTGGTGGGTTCCACCTCATTGACAGTTTTCAAGGAGCGGCTGGACAAATACTTGTCAGGGTTGCTTTAGGCTGCTCCTGCATTGGACAGGGGGTTGGACTAGATGGTCTGTAAGGCCCCTTCCAACTCTGTGATTCTGTGATTCTTCTCACATGGTAAAGGCCGTTTTGCCCCAATCTATTGAAGACTCTCAGATATTTTATTGGAAAAGAGAATTCTAGCCCTCAAAGAAAGTAGTGTTGTATTTCATTGAAGCCCAGTGCTCAAACACTAGAAATCTTACTCAGCTACCCCTCTGGCTTTTGACTTTTCATTTAACATTGCCATAAGAGTTAGAAACTTGCATTTTAAACACGCACACGCACACGCGTGCGCGCGCGCACACACACACACACACACACACACAAGCAGAAATTCCCGGGCACAAGTCTTAAGAGTCCTAATATCATGCACTTTGCTCCTATCGAATGCCACTCATTTGGCATGCTCAGTACTGAGGGTGGGGTGTGTACTGGACTTTCCACAGTCACATCTCACAAACGTGGAATGTGTTGCTGGATGAAAAATCAGTCTTCCAGAGAAGATCACTGATCATTTAAATTGAAAGATACTTAAAATCCAGTTGATTTCCATGGGAGAGTTAAGCATGTGCTTAACTTTCTCCCATTGAAGTTGATGGGAGCAAAAAGTGTCCAGTTGTGACTCATAACTTTTAATTTGCATAATTTCTGCAGGTGGCAGAAAACTTCTTTTTTGGGTGCGGCAACTCCCTCCCACCCCCCGCCTTTGTTATAGAACTGATATGTCTGTCTGTTAGTACTTGCTGTCTATCCCATTTTTATCCTGCTTCTCTCTCAAGGCGCTTGAGAGCATACACAGCTCTCCTGACCTGTTTTATCCTTATAACATCTCTGGGAGGTAGCTGAGAGGGGGAGAGAGACTTGCCCAAGGTTGCCCAGGAAGGTGATTGAATTGAGTTTTGAACCTAGTTCCCCTTAGTTGGAGAGCCATAGTCAGAGAGCCAGTTTGGTGTAGTGGTTAGGAGCGGCAGGACTCTAATCTGGAGAACCGGGTTTGATTCCTCACTCCTCCTCTTGAAGCCAGATGGGTGATCTTGGGTCAGTCACAGCTTCTCAGAGCTCTCTCCGCCCCATCCACCTCACAGGGTGATTTGTTGTGGGGATAATCAGGGCTTTTTTTCAGCTGGAACGCGGTGGAACGGAGTTTCAGAACCTCTTGAAAATGGTCACATGGCTGGTGGCCCCGCCCCCTGATCTCCAGACAGAGGGGAGTTTAGATTGCCCTCCACGCTACCGGCACGGAGGGCAATCTAAACTCCCCTCTGTCTGGCGATCAGGGGGTGGAGCCACCAGCCATGTGACCATTTTGTCCAAGGGCAACCCACTGAGTTCCACCACCTCTTTTCCCAGAAAAAAAGCCGTGGGGATAACAACGGTATACTTTGTAAACCGCACTGTTTCAGTTGTCCTGAAGGGTGGTATATATATCAGTTGTTGTTATAGTCTCCATTTGACACTTGAACTATTTTCTTGACAATTGAGCATGACTGCTTTTTCTGACACTTAAACCACTACTTTGACAATCGAGCATTATTTTTAAAATATAACACCACAAACAAATGTCAGGAATCCTCTTTGTCTTCCTCTCTGCCAGGGATGCCCTACTACACAGAACCAGAAGGAGCAGTGATGAACCCCATGGCTATGGCCTACCACGTCCAACCGAAGTCTCCGCAAGTGAACCCTGGCTACCCGCCTCCACCGTCTTACTGCAACACGCCACCCCCACCATATGAGCAGGCCGTGAAAACTTCCACATAACCTCTCTACTGCAGCAGAAGCTGGCTTCGCCAGAAAAGGGCAGGATTGAGAGCAGTGGAATATTCCACAACGTACTCCAGTGCCCTTTTGCCCTCCTGCTTGGCATCCTTTGGATGGGAGCTGCCGCTTTGCAGCAAAGATTGATTCTCTTCTGACACCTTCAGAACAAGAGCCAAGGCTTTTTTTTACTGCCCCTTCCCTTTCTTGGAAACTTGTATTTAAATACCTTTTATGCTTTCCTTTTATTTATTCTCTTTGTGGATTCCAAGGCATATTTAAAGACATTGGCATGGCATGGTATGGTAGTAAGCACAAAATGCTGTAAAAGCCAAAATGTAGTATTTTTAAATAGAGAGGGAGCAAGTGTGGGACAGACAGTTGGAACCAGATGAAACTGGTGATGCAGCAAGCTGTTTTTTGCTAGCAAATTCATAAGAAGGGATTGGATGAAGTAGACCCTGAAGAACTCTGGGGAAAACAACATGTGACCAAGGGTTCCGTGTTTCGCTTGCACGAACCTTTGGAGGAACAAAGCCACTCCTTATCCCCGGCAGCCCATTTTTTCTCCCTGCCTCTTTTTGGGGTCACGGTTGCCAAGAACAAATATGTATAAAAGTACTGTGAATGATACGAATTTCATAGCAAGCTGTTGATGTGCATGGAAAAGGGAAACATTCAAGACCAACAGTGACATAGCTACACTGAGCAATGAAACTATGATCGCCCAGAAAAAAAATCTCTTAACGTGATTTTTTTAAAAAAACAACAACCCTAAAATACAGTAAAATGTGGGTTGCGCTGTTGATGTGGGGTCCCTTTGCTCATTATTTAGGAGTATGCTTAAGATTTTTTTTCATGTACTCTTAAAATATAAAATTGGGACTGCAGCCAGACATGTGTATCCCAGATGGTTGAGTGTGGTGAGGGTATCTGGGATTCTCTTGCTGTAATGTGTGATACATTCAGTTAGGTTGGATGTTTTTGTATCTCTTCTGCACGTTCCTTTCAGGCTTTCGTCTCATATTGCTTTCAAAATCCTCTCAAGCTGATTTCCACCCATCTTTGTAATTTCTTCAATTGAAAGCCCCTCACCAAGATTCCTGTGATTCATTGAGAAGTGAATGAAAGTCCTCCAGAGGGTTGAATCTCAAGCTGTGGGCATGTGATGAGGAAAGGCAACTTGTGGAAAACATCAGTTACGAGTCCCCCTCACAGTCATTTTGCCCCTCCAGACTGGGTATGAGAAGAGCATCTGCCATTTTGTTACAACTTGGGTGAAATCTTCCAGGTTTGTCTTCCATTACTACGGCCTTCTATCTTTGACATTATGAAGTTCTACCAGCTCTTGCTTCTCAACCTTTCCAGACTGCTGGATGAGGCGTTGCCCGTTTGCAACGTGGAGATCCTTCCCTCCTCATCTTTATATCAGCTGCTGAATTGGGAGACCAGCTTCTGTCATCCTTTCTCTTCTGCTCTAATCACTTTGTTCATTCACCACTACTGCCTGTTGGTACTTCCAGGGCAGCCGGTATGCCCTACAACGAGTAAAAGAGGGAAGTCGAAGAAGACAAGGCAACAAGGGAAAAGCTGGGAGAGAAGCAAAAAGCTGGGAGAGAAGCGGCTGCCAACTTTGTCTCCCCTTTCAGCTGTGGCCTAAAGGATAAAGGGGGAGTCTCTGTTTTGCAATTTGGCACATCTAAACTCTGAGAAATGGGGCACTTGAAAGAGCATCTTCCCCAAGACGCGAGTTACCGAGTCTGTTGAAAGCAAGCTTTGATCCAAACACATACAAAACATGGAACTTCTGGCATTGCTCAAAACCCAAACAAATATTGTCTCCCAAATGCAGGCAACCTCCGGATGTGTGCTGTGCTTTTTAGCTCAGGAGTATCTGCTTTTGGCTGGGCATGGGAGATGCAGACACTAGGGCAGCAACGGGACGTTCACAGAAAGCAGTCTTGTCATCTCCCCTAAACACTGCACTGGGCAAAAGCACCCATGTTGAAAGTAGGAGCAGTGTGGTGCAAAGCTCACCTTTTTTGCCTAACAGCAACCCAGTCAGCAGCAAAACAGAAGAGAGGCCCAACGTTGAACCCGCATCTCTCTCACTCACACTGGAGCAGCTCTCTAACCATATGCCCAACCGGGCACAAAGCTGCCAGACCCAACGTATAGGGTGTTAGGAACCCCTTGGTGACCAGTGCATCAAAACTAGCCATCTATGTACCTAGGCAGGGAGGATTGCAGAGCAAGGCATAGCAGAGTGGAAAGGCACAAGTCTGCCTTTCCTAAAGTCCCCAGTTCAAATCCCATGTGGCTCTAGCTATGGGATAGTTATGGAAGGAAACCCAGGGACAATGGAGGGTTTGCGCCATCAAACACAGTCCTTTGGAATAGCTGCTAAGGCTGGTTGGCTGCCCTACAAGAGAATCGTTTTGAAGGGCAATCCCTCATCCCTTTTCCTTATTGGGAGGAGGTTCATTACCACCATCTGCCCTGTTCATCCCGGCATCAGTTGTGTTTCATCCCTGCCCACCCCTTTATCCGAAGCCATTCCCGAGGAATGAGGCTTAGGTTTATGCTCTTAATCATATGTACCAGTGCTGCCAGCGCTTGACATTCCTAGCTCAGATAAAAAGACATACCGCCATCTATCCTCCTTTAATTTTGTGAATGCTTGTAGTAATTGGTGAAGCTGGTTCCTTGCCATGGTACATACTGATAATATTCCAACTGGACATCTGCGTAGACATCCGGTTTGTATATCTTTGGTGTATCTCTCGGACTGAAATTCTGAATCTCTGACTCTGCTGGTGGAGCTGATGTTTTTAGCTTTTGTAATCCGTGTGTCCTAGTGGGCCATTAACTATGTAACCGAAGAGCACAGTTTCAGTCTTGGAATCGTAATTAAATTTTGCAAGCGTTTTAGAAACTTTTGGATGGCATCTGATTTACCCAGAGTGGCTCGAGGAAAACTAGCTCTTTTGGAACAAAGCAGTCCCTGGGTTGTATAGCAGACTGAATCGTGTGTTAACAGTGCACCTTTGTGGGCAAAAATCCCTGCACTTAGAAAACCAGCATGTTAACGGCAAAGTTAGGCTAGAATGGTTTTTGATGACACTTAGATTTTAGGGGATGGCCATGGTTCAGTGGTAAAGCATCTGCTTGGCATGCAGAAAGTCTCGGGTTCAATCCCCAGCATCTCCCACTGGAAGGACCAGGTAGTAGGTGATGTGAAAGACCTCTGCTCAAGACTCTGGAGAGCTGCCACCAGTCCAAATAGACAATACAGACCTTGACGGACCAAGCGTCTGATTCGGTGTAAAGCAGCTTCATGTGTACATGCAGGGTGGAGTGTTCTCTCCTGTAGTTTACACAATGTAGTCTAAAGTGGTTTAGTCCAGGAATAATTTTAGGAGTCCTGATAGCTGTTCACACTTGATAAAGCAATGAGATAGTTTACTGACATACTCTTAGATTTGCCTTTGAAGTATTACGTTAGCTACTGTTAGCAGAGTGTGTAAGCACCTTTTCTGCTTGCTGTGAGGCAGAAGACTCCTTTCTAGAAGAGAATGGCTGATTCCGCGCACGTTGGATAATGCACTTTCAATGCACTTTCACTATCGTTCGGAAGTGGATTTTTTGTTTCACACTCGAAAAATTCAGTTCCAAATGATCTCTAAAGAGGATTGGAAGTGCATTATCCAACGTGTGCGGAATCAGCTCATTGTCTCCACAGAGCCCAAGCTCTAGAAAAGCTCCTTAAGCTCAGAGCTGCCCTCCACCTGTGACTGCTTGGATCCTTGTGGCTGGCCAAGTTTCTCTCTCCCCATCCCAGAGACTGCTTATGAGCAAAAAGGGATCCAAGATGTGTATTGTGTTCCCTCCACACAAAAGCCTTCTTGTTATTTTGCAGGAACGGTCCAATTATACTCACATTGTGCTGCAAAACAACACAAAGCCTCATTCTTCTGAAAAGAATACGGAATGCTATCCCTGTATAGTTGAGATTTATGACATTTTAAAAACACAGCTGTCAAAACACACACACATACTTTGTTCATTGTGTTGATGTTAAGTTCAATTGCCAGTGCATTGTACGTTCACACCGGCATATTTATCACATCAAATGATGACTGGCATATGTGTGAAAGAGCCACTGCCAACAGAATCTCCCTAGCACCCAAAATCTACTGAAACACCAAGAGTTTTCAGTAGAGGCTCTTTGCACATGGCTGCCAAATTTTGCATAAGCGAGATGAGGTGAAAGATTACATGCCTATATGGAACAGCTACACAGACTCAATGTCACCCAATTCCCCTCTTTACTACAGCCCTTGTCCCTCGCGGTTATGACTCACACAGGCCCTATGATCTTTCTGGTATTCAAAAGGGACTCCACCCTCTCCTTTTTCACCAGTGGAAGAGCTGGTTGGATCCAACCCATTAGATGGTCCAGCTGCCTATCTAGCTGCACAAGGTGATGGTATTTTCTATTTTCTAGACCTTACGAGCTGCAGATACTTTGTAACTTATAAATCAAGAGTTCATGTTTCAGTGAACTGAATTCTGTGGTGTGAGTAGGTGTAGTTCGATGACATTATATTCTTCAGTGGGTTTTTAAAAATGGAAAACTTTTTTATAATATTGGGTAAAATCCATTTTTATGATCAACTCTGAGGCTATACATTGGAATCCAACTTCTCCTTTATTTTCTCCATTGAGATCAGGGTGTTTTCTTACGTTACTGTTGGTGGATTATACCTCCCTCCCTCTTATAACAAAGTCAGCCTGCTGTTTTAGTAAATTCATTTGATACTCTATTGCAGTGAAAAGAAGCAAAATTGTGATTAAAACTGTTAGTTACTTAATGACCGATGGTGTGCTTGCTTTCAGCTCTTTTTTGCTTTGTTCTTTTTAACATTCAAACATTAAAATTCCAGTAAGTTGGAGTTATATTTCATATACGTGCAAATGAGGGGAAAGGTGTTGGGTACACAAAGCACTTTACAGTGCAGTCTTAAGCACAATTATCCTCTCCTAACCCATTTATTTCACTGTTCATTTAATGGTGTTTAGGATGACACTGTTAGTACAATTGACCACGAACAATTTAATAACAACAGTACCAGCATTCAATTTATGTGCCACTCTTCAGGACAACTTAATGCCATGCTCAGAGTGGTTAACTAAGTGTGTTGTTACTATCCTCACAACAATCATCTTGTGAGTTGGGTGAGGCTGAGAGGGATGTGACTGGCCCAAGGTCACCCAGCTGGCTTCAAGCGGAGGAGTGGGGAAGCAAACCCGGTTCTCCCGATTAGAGTCCTACCACTCTTAACCACTACACCAAACTGGTTCATGCAACTGTGCACGAGAGTGTGTCCGACGGGGGAAAATATGCTCATGTGTACAGATGACTTCCATGTGTAGCACAAGGCTGAAGCCACAGTTTCGTGTTGAAATATGTCTTGAAACTTTCCACTTTTCAGAAGTGAAGGTTTGATTCCAGGAGAGTGTGTCATTACCCCATTATATTCACAACAGGGTTTTTTCCCCCCAGCAACTATTTGAATACACTGGATATGAGAAGGGGACAGAATACATTAATACTGATCCAACAGGTTAAGTAGGTAGAGGTCAAGGAGGATGACTCAGAAGCTACATACAGCATAGCAATGTGGCTGCAGAATTAGAGAAACTTCTACTTTTCCATATGTGGATGCTGGACTGGACAATAAGGCGTTTTTGTAAACAAAGAAATGCAGCCCAAGTCCCAATGTAGCCATTTTGCAGTCCAAGGGGAAATATTTCTTTCTTGATGCACCTTCCTGCCAAGACCTCTAAGCCCCGCATACGCTAATTAGCCGCCTATTCTAATGAAAGTAAGTGCTGGAGGCACATCTGCTAATGAAGATTCATCACAAACCCAGGCTTTGTTAGTGGCTCTTTTTGCAGCCAGCAATGTATCTCTTTGTTAGTAGGTGAGCTCAGAATAGTGAATGCACCTTTGCTGGAGAGGAGAGGCCCTTCAGGGCACGTATGCTAATAGAATTTTGCAAAGTGGCTAGCCGGCGAAGAGTCTGGCAAAACTGCCACCACCTCTCTAGCTAAATAATGACATCCAGCATATATTATCATAGACCCCTGGGATTGGAAGGAGGGCATATATCATCCCATTCAATCATACCTTCATGCAATGGACCATCTGCGTATCAGATCATCCCCCTCCATCAAGATTAGCTCCTGTAACCCATAATTAAATTACAGATGGAGAAGGGATTTTTTCCCCATTCAACAGCTATCCAAGCAGGAGAAGCAGGTTGCAGTGGGGGAGGGTGGTGGATCCAGGCAGCTTTTTTGGTCCAGCTTGACTCAATTCTCTTGCATACTACAATCCCCATCCCCAATCCCAATCCCCATCGATTCTCTTGTGTACTACAATCCCCATCCCCAATCCCAATCCCCATCGATTCTCTTGCGTACTACAATCCCCATCCTACGTGTAGGTCCCATTATTTTCAGCATAGCCTTTTTGTGGGGATCAAAGAGGACTACCTCTTTTGTTTACCAGAAAAAAAGATCCCTGGCTACAGATCCATTCAAGCAAACTGGCTGAGCTCATTTTTGAATGTCTTTATACATTTTACAAATGAAAAGGACTATTAAAAAAACACGAATCTAGGATCAACTATTGTCCTATCAGCCAGCCCGATGAGTGCAGAAAGAGAATGCCTCTTCTGCAGCTCCCCAAAGATCCTAACGGGCACATTCCTTGGTAGTTATGCTGGGCAAAATCGATGGTTTTCAGGGGGCACTTAGGACTGGCATAACTGCATAGACTTGCACTGTTGTTTTCCTGCTAGTGTCAGAAGCATTCTCATCCTCTTTAAATGGCTAGAGGCCTTGAATGTATGAAGACCACTAGGGCTGTACAGTGCCGGATGATACTGTTACAATCTATTTGGGGACTGATAAATAAAACTGGTAAAATCTACAGCCGTGATGGCATTGACAGGTTTCTTAGCAAGTCAGCTCCCACCCACCCCCTCCTGCTTGGCGTTTTCTCCAGAGGTGGGTCAGTCTCTCTCTCTCTCTGCATGTGGAATTGAACATGTGTTGTCTGTTGTTCCCATCAGACCTACCTGTGGATAGCTTAAAATGGTCATGGCTGAAGGTGTGATATGTCACCAAGTGGCTGTTCAGAACAGGATGATCAATTTTTTTTGGTATCGTTGCTTCTTGCTCACCAAACATCAACCAAGACCGCACACTTGGATTGGGGCCTTGCTCACAAGACGATTTCTCAAGATGTGCATTTTTAGGATAATGTAAGGATAATCATTTACGGAAGAGGTTCCAGTTATTATCTGCTTGGAAATGCTGCATTAGTTGATTCAGGGAAAAACATCAATTGACTCAATTCAGCAGAAAATAGGAGCTTGGTGCTAGCAAATCTGCCTTAAGTCCTTCACCCGCTAATGCCAGATGTGCAATTGATAAATTTCAAAAACAAGGTTGGATAATATTTTTCCTGGAAAAAAGTATGGTGTGGATTTAAAATTGGAAGGCACATTGCTAAAATTTGCATGCAGGGATTTAGTTTTTGAAAACACATTTATAAAGGATTTTATGGCTAAATCCCCATAGCCCTCGACAATTAACAGTATTTACAATCCCTATTTACAATCCCTATTAACAGTATTAACAATCCCTATTGCTCTCGACAATTAACAGTATTTACAATCCCTATTTACAATCCCTATTAACAGTATTAACAACCCCGATTGCTCTCGACAATTAACAGTATTTACAATCCCTATTTACAATCCCTATTAACAGTATTAACAATCCCTATTGCTCTCGACAATTAACAGTATTTACAATCCCTATTTACAATCCCTATTAACAGTATTAACAATCCCTATTGCTCTCGACAATTAACAGTATTTACAATCCCTATTTACAATCCCTATTAACAGTATTAACAACCCCGATTGCTCTCGACAATTAACAGTATTTACAATCCCTATTTACAATCCCTATTAACAGTATTAACAACCCCGATTGCTCTCGACAATTAACAGTATTTACAATCCCTATTTACAATCCCTATTAACAGTATTAACAATCCCTATTGCTCTCGACAATTAACAGTATTTACAATCCCTATTTACAATCCCTATTAACAGTATTAACAACCCCGATTGCTCTCGACAATTAACAGTATTTACAATCCCTATTTACAATCCCTATTAACAGTATTAACAACCCCGATTGCTCTCGACAATTAACAGTATTCCCTAAAGAGAATGCAAAGTTACATCAGAAGACCCAGAAGTTTAACACTTCGATTTAGACCAGATACACATTTTCCCACAAGACACACCTATGCTCTAAAAGGCAAAATTTATACTAGGGATTATTAGGAAAGGGATTGAAAATAAAACCGTCAATATTGTAGGCTACCTCAAGCAGGACTTTGAACAAGTGCCATTGAAATATTCTAAACAAATAAGTATTGTAATGCTGCATTGGTTTACGATGTTGGAATACTCTGTACAGTTCTGGTCCCTGTATCTGAAAAAAAAAGATAGTAATATTTCATTTATATACCGCCTTTCATGACAACTTAACACCCACTAAGAGCCATTTGCAAAGTGTTGTTATTATCCCCACAACAATCACCCTGTGAGGTGAGTGAGGTTGAGAGAGCTCCTAGAAGCTGTGACTGACCCAAGGTTACCCAGCTGGCTTCAAGCGGAGGAGTGCGGAATCAAACTCAGCTCTCCAGATTAGAATTTCACCCAATGGGAGGGAGCTCCCTCTGCCTCCCTCCCATTGGATGAAATAGCCAGCCTGGATACTTTCAAAGCTCAGAGCAGCTGGTCTGAGCTTTGAAAGTATCCAGGCTGGCTATTTCATCCAATGGGAGGGAGGCAGAGGGAGCTCCCTCTTCCTCCCTGCCCTTTGGTGAAAAAGCCAAGGGCATTTCCCTCCCCCCTTGGATCAGCTGTTTGGTGGGGATTTCTCCCCCAAACAGCTGATCTGAGGTTTACATGCCCCTTTCCTGCTGCTTTGCAGGGGCAGGGAAAGGGGCATTTTAAGCCCTTGACCCGAAGCTTCCCAAAGCAATACCAATTGCTTTGGGAAGCTTTGATTCGGGGTTTCCGAATCAAGCCCAGCGTGCTGGGCCCGATTCAGAAGTCCCGAACCTTTGCAAATCGGGTCTGATTTGGGTATTTTACCCAAACTGTAAACCTGAATTGCACACCCATTCCACAATAGACTATTGTCTGACTTTGCACCATCTTGTGGAGAAGTACAGCTCTAAGCCAAATGGAGCACTCTATGTTGCCTTTGTGGATTTCAAAGCATTTGACAGTATCTCCAGGAATAGGCTTTGGGCAAAGCTTGAGAACTACTCAATAGACCAAAGACTCTACATACTTATTCGCTTGCTGCATGAAAGAAACTCTCTAAAAGTAAGATGCAGTCCTCAAGGCCATCTCTTCAATAAGATCCCACTTGATAAATGAGTCAAGAAGGGTTGTATCCTGGCCCCTCTACTATTCAACTACTATATCAACTCCTCGGTGCAACTTCTAAGAAATCCAAGCTTCCGTTCACTAAAGCTTGCTGACAAAATTATTCCTGCCTTGCTATACACAGATGATACCGTCATCCAATCTCATTCACAAGTGGGCCTCAAGACAGCACTCTGTGCCTTCACCATATAGTGTAAAGAGGAGCAGCTTGAGATAAACTACCAAAAAACAAAAGTCATTGTCTTCACCAAAAACATCAAACCCATAGATGGCAAATAGAGGGGCCATTACATTGAACAAACCAAAATCTTTAAATATATTGCAATAGTCTTCCAGGCATCTGGGCATTGGACAGCTCAGGCGTCGTACGTCGCAGAGACTACCCACAGAGCGTCCTCCGCCATTCTACAATTCTATTTCACAAAAGGTTCCACTTTTGTCCCTGCAGCAATCAAGGTCTTCAGCTCTTATATGCCTTCCAGCTCTGTATCTACAAAGAGAGGCACTCACTGAAAGCAGTACAATCCAAGTTCCTACGAAAGATCCTTGGAGTCCCACGGTGTATCCTGAATGCCCTCCTTCGATCAGAGACTGGGCTGATCCCCTTGGAGACTTAGCTTTGTTTGGAAGATGTGGAACTCGCACACACTTATTGGCTAAAACTCATCTTCAACCCGTTGAGTCTAGCACCTTTGATTCTTGTCGATAGCCACCACTCAACCTGGCAAAGAGCAATTGAGAGGAAACTCCAAGAGCACGGTCTTTCTCCCCAAGCCTTATTGCATCTTGGGTACCAAAAAGCAAAAGAAGCAATCAAACAGCGGTTCTGGGATCATGCCTTACAATCAGATAGGGTGTACGCACGCACGCATGCACCCCACCAACCAGAGATACAGAATGGGGGCAATGAAAGAAGAACTCAAAATGAAGATACAGCGATTTGTTTTCATTAAACAGGGACAGGGAAGAAAATAATTGTTCAGAACACGTTCACATTTAGATAAATGTATTTATTTTTGGAAAAGAACTTGCACAGCAAAACATTATGACAACTGAATTCCGCCAGTCCCCCCCCCAACCCAACCCACTGATGCTTCCTACAAAAGACTCCCATTTACTGCCGGAGAGGCCGTTCCCTTTCCTGTTAGGCTAAAAATGGCGCAATAGGCAACATAAAAATTCTGCAGGGTTTGAGAAGACAATGGTCTTTTAACATCCCATTGTGGAAGCAGTGCTCACTTCTTAACTAACAATAACTGGAAGGTGTTGGTTTATTTTAAGCCAAGCTTCTTCCCTAAAAGGGCAAACCTACGATGCAAGATTTATTATTATTATTATTAGCTTAGCTTTGTTTGGAAGATGTGGAACAGGAACACACAAAAAGAGTAACATTTGACTCATAAGGACCTTTGACGTGACGAATGCTCACTGCACAGCTACTGAACACATTGGATTTCAAAGGAAATGTTGCTATTCAGAGACTCAAAAGCCAAAATGGGAAATCCTGCACCACCCAGGGGGATTTACAGTTTCATGGTTAGTAAGAACCTGGTCCCTGATCCTCATTTGAGAAGCCTCGAAAACCCTTTAACCCCTCCTTCCCATCAACGAGGCTGAGGAACCAATCGCTTTAACGTGGCTGTGTCTACTTCCATCCACGGGCTCTGTGGAATGCGTGGTTTGCCCTCCCAGGTGGGACTCCATCTACGGCCTTGCCTCCAGTAAGCTGCGAAACAGAGGGCAATGGGGCGACTTCAGCCACTGTTTCTCTCCCCTTTACTGCACTAACCGGTTGTCCTTTAGTCAGAAAAAGTACTTAACATATCCACATCCCAAAAGTGGACCCATTAAAAAAACCAGTGCTTGAAAACTGCACTCAGACATTTTGAGAAAGATCAAAACCTATTTCTCTTTCAACGCGCTCAGAAACACAAAAGGCCCAATTCTTCCTTTTCCAAACAAGGTCAGTTTCTCTCTCCCCATTCAATAGGTCTTTGAAATGTCTTCCTGCTCTCAGAAGTTCTCAGCGAGAGGAAAAAAGAAACTCGAAGCGTTAATTCAGCCAAAAACCCAAGGACATTTAAGTACTCTTGATTCCGCTAAGAACAATTTAAGCACATGCTTAACTTTCTCACTGAAAATCAACAGGATATTAAAAGTGCTTAACGTTAATCGGATCAGACCCTTGATGTCCTCATAACGGCAAAACAATTGCGCTCAATATCTTTTGACTTCTCAGTCCATAGCGCGACCAACCAAACCGAGAATTGGATTCTATTTACCACTGTCATTCAGTGCGGCAGATGAAGAGGGCATTCTCCTATTCTTGGCTGTGGAAAGAGAGGCGCTGTTACCATTACAGCCATGCAGAGATTGGGTTTTCAGCTTTACAACTACAACAGGGGGGAAAAAACCCATCACGCTTACAGACAACACCAACCATGCAAGCACTCAAAAGACCTGAAGACACAACAGTGAAAACTAAGAGAGAGAGAGCGCTCCCAACAAACTGAAGGTAGTTAGGTCTCTTGCCGTGGCTTACGGCATCTCACATAACGAAACATCGGCAGCACGGAATCCTCTCGTTCATGCGGCAATGGCCAATGTGGCCATTAAGAGAACAAGCGAGAAAGAGTTTTTCGCTCGACTCTTTGCTCGGTCGTTCTGGTAATCCTTGAGGCACTCAACAGCCACTTGCCGCTCCTGGCATCGTCTTGAGCTTCCGCTTAGCTGTTGTGCTCCTCTTTGTTCCCTTTCTTTAGAGGGCTGAATTCAAACGCAGGAAAGTGCGACTTCTCGGGGACTAATATGTCCGAGAGGAAGTGAATGGCACCAGCCATACCTGAAACCAACAGAACAAAGACAAGTTCAATACACACAAAAGCAGAAACTGTCTTAGAACTTACGCTGGCACCAGAATTTAAAGAAACCACACAATGAGTCTGCATATTAAGGGGGAATCCTACTATTCGTTAAGAATCACTAGTTGACATTGACAGAGAGGTTGTGGAGAGGCACCTGGCTACACTGGATGATTATGAATTCCCCGGGCCGGATGGTGTGCACCCAAGAGTGCTCCAAGAACTTTCTAGAGAACTTGCAGAGCCTCTGTCCATCATCTTCAAGGACTCCTGGAGGACTGGGGAATGGATGTGCCACAAGATTGGAGAGGAACCGATGTTATCCCATTCTTCAAGAAAGGGAAGAAGGATGACCCGGGAGACTACAGGCCGGTCAGTCTGACTTCTGTTGCTGGGAAGATATTAGAGCAGATTTTAAAGGGATCGATCTGTAAGCATCATGTGGAGGAGGGCAAGGAGCTGTTCCAGTGGGCAGCAGAGGATAGGACTCAAAGCAACAGGCTTAAATTACATGCAGAAAGGTACCGGCTGGATATTAGGAAAAACTTTTTCATGCTCAGAGTAGTTCAAAGGTGGAATCAGCTGCCTAGAGAGGTGGTGAGCTCCCCTTCACTGGCAGTTTTAAAGAAAAGGCTGCATGAATATTTGTCAGGGATGCTTTAGGCTCATCCTGCCTTGGGCAAGGGGTTGGACTAGAAGGTCTGTATGGCCCCTTCCGACTCTGTGATTCTGTGAATCACAGTACCACCAAGGAGAGACTGTAGAACTGACATTTATTTAATCACATTTGACTCTTGCCTTTCCTCTTAATAACTCTGCATGACAGGCAAAGGGTAGCCACATCTTATGCATGCATGCTCTAGCACAGGGTCCCTAAGGGTCAGTAGCTGGCTCAAGCTGGAAACCGGAGATTGTACAGCAGCAAGCAGAAAATACTGCTTGGTCAATTTAGAGGTTTCATATTGCCTGCCAATCCACCCCCACCTTCTCATCTGCATCAGAATACTGAAATTCTCATATTAGTTGGGGATAACTCCTGAGTAAGTCCTTCTGAATAAAATCTTACGGGCCACAGGTTGGGTGGAACCAAGAGCCCAAGGTTTTGATTTAAGCCCTGACAGTTAAGGGCAAGATCTAAACATCTGCTGCTTTACAATCTTCATAGCTCAAAAGAACCACGTTATCCAATACTCAGCC
The DNA here is from genome assembly GCF_028583425.1 of Eublepharis macularius. NCBI lineage: Eukaryota > Metazoa > Chordata > Lepidosauria > Squamata > Eublepharidae > Eublepharis > Eublepharis macularius. The sequence continues at coordinate 21,771,169 of NC_072800.1, read as the reverse complement.
ATGCACACATTAAGACCTTCGTTGATGGTTCTCTCTTTTTGAGAAGCTGGATTACAGTCAGTGAAGGCGAAAGACATTTTTGGTAAAAGTTCCATAATGGTGGAATGGATTACCAAAACAAATCTGGCTATTTCCCAGCATTTAGAAAAGCTTGTAAAACCTCACTGTTGGCACCGGCCTTCAAGGAGATGGGAATGCTTATGGTGTTAAGCAGAGTGAAATTTATGTTCTGATGATTAATTTTCTAAAAAAAATTAGCCACTTTAACATTAAAATATTGCTGTTATTTTATGCTCTGAGCTTTGGAGAAGATATAAATATTTCAGGATAAAAGGAATGGAAAACTGACTTCTCCCCATCAAATCTAAAAACACTCCCCTGTAGACATAATACCAGCTTCAAGCAAGAGAACAGACTTCAACTGCTCAAGAAGACAACTGAATGCTCTTTTGTTTAAAACACTTTCAGCTTTTGTGCGCTGATGCAGTACAATAACTCAAAAAGCAAGTCATTGTAAGCCAAGTATGGAAATGGTTCGTTGAATTTTTTTTTCTTGTTTACCAACATGTGAGCATGCCTCAGCGCAGAGAAGAATAGCAGATCAGCTTTCCCGCCCGACCATTCTGCTACATGAAGAACATCTCTCTGAAGGAAAACATGAACTTACTGCAACGGGTGAAGTGCAGCGCAAGTATTACTATCGCTGTGAATGTTCCGAAATAATTCTGCATTTCCAGATGTCAACAACAGAGGGCAACCATGATTCATTGAGTGAGTTTCAGTGGCTTAGCTTTAGGTTATGTGATGGGGTTTCAATTGGACAAGAACACCCCACCTCCCCTCCCAAAACTGACTTGTATAATCAGATTTCCCAAACACACACACAGGGACATCTTTCTGTGGAAAGTAAAACAACCTGTTCACCTCAAAGAGCTCAAGCAGGCAAAATTTACTCACAACTGTTGCGGGAAGCTTGTAGTAAGTTATCTTGGATACAGCCCCTTTGAAGCCTACTGGGCTTTCTCTCAAGAAAACAGGCATAAGATTGGGCTGCCAGTCGTAGCGCCAAGCTATAAGTGATGAATGACACTTGAACGGCAAGTGAACAGACTCACATGTATTCCTCCCTGTTCACTTGCGCTCGAGTGGAGCGCAAGTGGAGCGCAAGTGAACAGGGAGGAATAAATGTACGTCTGCTCACTTGCCGTTCAAGTGTCATTCATCACTTGTAGCTTGGCCCTCAGTGACAGCATCAGAACGGGACCTGGCCGTGACTTGCTGAGCTGCCATCAACGTCAGCCAGAGGCAGCTGTGACTCACGTTGGCTTGACTGCGGCCACAGAAAACGGAACATTTAAGCTGCCTCTAACTTCTCAATAGCAATACACTGGGGAAATCTGACCTCTCTCATTAAGATTTGGTTTCTGAATCCTATCAGTTAAACCCTATGGTTGGGTCGCACCTTCTGCTGTACCATCTTTCCAGTGTACACTATCTTTCCAGTGTACACATTTACTCCCCCCCATCGTAATTAAGCATAGTATTTATGAAACCACAACTTGGCGAAAGCAAGCTGATAATAGCTCATAAAAGTAATTGACACAGACAAGCATACCATTAATCCAAATTAATTCACCTTCCAGAACGAGAACCTTTTTAGCTAGGTTCTGAAGGCCTGGCCGGAGAGAGCCACTTTCAGCTCTAAGGGAAAGGAGCAATTCACAATCAGGGGCTGGCAGATGAAAAAGCTTCAGCGAAGGCTGGCTCCCCTAGGAGGGCAACCGGGCACGGATCCCAGCATCTGGGCAGGTTGCTACGGGCAAGCAGGTGCAAACCGTTTGTGAAAGCAGCCCAGTGCCTTAAATTAAGTTCCAGAAAGTGGCCTTCTGAGTAGGTGGTGGGTAATGGGAGAAAACACAAGACATTTTCAGTTGAACGTGGGCATCTGCTAGCAAATAACTGCTCAGTGGCCACTCGCCATGGTGACTAAAGGGCATCTCTGAATACCAGTGCCAGGAGGCAGCCTCACAGGAAAGCCTCGGCTTCTATGCCCTGTTGTGGGCCCTCTGGGGCAATTGGTTGGTCTGGTCTGATCAAGCAGGGCTCTTCTGATTCTCAAATATCGCCATATGGTATCAAATAGTTTCTGGACGGGACAAGAAAGCAAAAACTCTTAATAGGATTCCAGCCTCGTCAATCTTTCAGGATTGTTGGAAGAATACAACGGAGGAGGGGGACAGTATGAATGCCACCTCAAGCATCACAGAGTGGGGTAAAGATACAACTCAACCAACCAATGAAGATTAGGAGCTTGAGAAGGAGCCAAAAGCTAGAAGAGAGATGATCTCGGTGTGTGTGTGGGGGACGGGGGGGAGCATTTCAACTCCTGGTTGAGTCAGGACTCCTAGACAGGCCCAAGACAGTCCTGTTAAGATAACAGAAGCCCGCTTCAGACTGAAATCCCCCACAGCCCATCGAAGCACTACAGCTCTGCAACATAGAGGCCCACAATAAAACCTCTCTTGCCTTCAAACAGCGAGTAGGGTCGGTCCGGAATCCGACATCCGTGTGCCCCGTACTCCATACACCACTCTGCAAACTGAGAGAAAAGCCGCAAGCAGGCAAAGTTAATGAATATCCTGACATCCAGAATAAATCAGCATGTCCAGCTTTCGGATATGCAATACTGTGCAAAACAAATCAGAAAAACAAAATGCAGTCATTTGTCTGGATTATGGGAGAGTGTGTCAGCCCCAATAAAGACTGTGATTGGGTATCAAGAAGTGGGAAGGGCGGATTAACCAAAAAAACCTTTCTACACTGATTAAAGCCCGCATGCCAACTCTCTACTAATGTGCCTCTCTTTTGACAGAGGTGTTACTTCTTTTTATATCAGCAACCTGTTTTTCACTCCATATCAGCTCCCGGGTGGGGAGAGAATCTCCACTAATCTGGATCCAGGAGGACGGAGAGGAGCTTTTTGGACTTCTTGGCTTTCCTTCTGACGGCCTCAATTACCGTTAGAAGGAGGTAAGAAAGGGATTCTCAGCAGGAGCAGAATCCAAGCCCGTTTCCCAGAGGAGGAATGGCAACTGTTCACAGCGGAGGTGGTGAGCAGTCAGCAGACCGCAATCTGGGGCACGTTACAATCAATGACTTTCCCAATAGGCAGAAGATACAGAGGCCCTCTCCAACAGGCTGCCTGGACCGTCTTCCAGGTGAACAACTGCTGGTATCCGCTGAGGGACACCTACAGTGCAAGCCTATGCAGAATTACACCAGTCTAAGCCCACTGACTTCAATGGACTTAGACTGGAGTAACTCTGCATAGGATTGCACGGCTGATGTGATAAAACGATTTGATTTTATGTAGGTCGGTAGGAAGGGTTCAAGAACTCATGATATGTACAAGAGAGGGATGTGCGAGGACCTTGTGGGGGAGAGATATCCTTTTCCCTCTTGCTAAGCCTCAATGTTGATTTAAAATAGTAGAGTCCGGTAGCACCTTCAAGACTAACTAGCTTTATTGTAGCATAAGCTTTCGAGAGCCACAGCTCTCTTCGTCAGATGCAACTTTATTGTAGCATAAGCTTTCGAGAGCCACAGCTCTCTTCATCAGATGCAACTTTATTGTAGCATAAGCTTTCGAGAGCCACAGCTCTCTTCGTCAGAAGCAACTTTATTGTGGCATAAGCTTTCGAGAACCACAGCTCTCTTCGTCAGAAGCAACTTTATTGTGGCATAAGCTTTCGAGAACCACAGCTCTCTTCGTCAGAAGCAACTTTATTGTGGCATAAGCTTTCGAGAACCACAGCTCTCGTCAGATGCATCTGACGATGCATCTGACGAAGAGAGCTGTGGTTCTCGAAAGCTTATGCTACAATAAAGTTGGCTAGTCTTGAAGGTGCTACTGGACTCTTTACTATTTTGCAACTACAGACTAACACAGCTACTCCTCTGGATCAATGTTGTTTTAAATTGCCTCGGCAACTCAAAATGGTGAGAGATCTTGTGATGTAGTTTTATGAGGTTTCAGTTGACTTTTTCATTAGCACAAAACTCATAAAATGGCAGCTCACAAGATACACACGAAGGCTGCTCGCAAAGCGAGTATGAAGCGGCCTTATACAGAATTGCACGACTGGTCCATCAAGGTCTGTCTTGTTCCTTTGATTGGTGGTGGCTCTCCAGAGTCACAGGTTCAAGTCTCCCCAATCACCTGATACTTTCCCCCGGAGACACTGGGGATTGAATCTGGGCCCTTCTGCTGCCAAGCAGATGCTCTTTCGCTGAGCCCCGGCCCCTCTTCGGTTAGTGTTGCAAAATCTCAAAGGTTTTAATTTTTACAAAATTTTACTGAATTCCACTCCCCCCACTCCATATTTTTCTGCAAAGTGAAGGTATGCTCCAGGTTTGCAGAAATGTTTATTTTAGCCCTGACTGGCCTCCTTTGCTGATTTTTTGATTAGCACAGCAGACCCTCTCTGGTTATTAGAGATATAATTTACAAAGTACACCACAGAATTGTTACTGCTCCAAATCTCTCCCAGATCAACAGAGTTGAATCCATGGTGGTATCTTGCTGTTTAAAGCAGCTAATAACAAGAGGAAAAGAGCAAGAGTCCAGTAGTACCTATAAGACTAACACAATTTGTGGTAGAGAATGAGCTTTTGTGAGCCACAGCTCACTTCTTCAGATGTGGCTCATGAAAGTTCATACCCTACCACAAATTTTGTTAGTTTTATAGGTGCCACTGGCCTCTTGCTCCTTTCTACTGCTAGAGACAGACTGACACGGCTATCTGTCTTTCCATCTTGATCAATAACAAGAGGGTTTTATATCTTGGGAGGCATACAAACCAGACTGTTGTAAAAGTCTGCCTGAACATTTTGCATTTTCTTATTTCCCCCCCTCTTACCCCTTTCATTTTTTCTTTTATATCTTTTAGAACGTACACCATTTTGGCATAAAGCCATCTGTTTTATTCTTTGTGTAATAACTTAAAAGCTATCAAGAACTTAACAAAAAAAGCAATAATTAGATAATAATCGCTGTGTTTGCTAATTAATTCACTTTAGGTTTACACCATCCAAGAAGATGGAAGATTCCTCTTCTTCCTTTTCAGCATTTATCAGGGTGGAATAAATCTGCATTCAGTTATAAATTGAAAAGGACATGTAGTGAAGGGGAATTCTGTGCTAGCTCTCCTGGTTGAAAGCTATGAGTCAAGATAGTAACTTTGCTTCCTCCGTATTTAAAACTTGAGGGCCTATTCCAAACCCAAATATTTCATTGTCCTACTCTCAAGCTAATACTCTGGGGAAAGAGTTGTATTGGCCAAAATAATTTTTTTAAAAAAATACTGAAAAGCCTCCTTATAGAGAATTGGCATTCTCCTATGAAGAACTATATGGTTGACAGATTATATTTTTGGAACAGAGAAAAGCTAGTAATTTTTTTTGGAAGGAAGGAAAGAAGGAAGGAAGGGGGAACAGGGACACAGCATGCATTTTTTAAAAAGAAATACCTTGCAAGCTCGATAGAGGTACTTTTTATCCTGGGTGAGGCGATAGAGGGATAAGAAGGCATATCCGTTTCCTGCAGTCCCGTGGCAGAGTCCGTATCCTTTCCTCAGCAGCCCTCGTTGCCAAATTACATCACTACATTCCATGGCATCTTTCAAATACTTGTCCTCTTTGAAAACCTGAAGCATTAAGAACCAGACAGGCCCATTTAGCCAGCGCAGTTTCCTAACAAGAATAATTCCCACGCTTGTCTTTTGCTCTAATGCAGAAGATTTGTGCTAAAGGAGCAGCCGTCTGCACGCATCACCCATGTGCATGCAGACACACATCATTTCTGCACCGCAACACTCATCCGAGGCCCTCTGAAGTGTCCAGATGCATTTTCAGATGCACACGCCAGATGCTCGCCCCCTCCAAGAGGCGTGGAAAATGGACTCATTACCCAGGAAAACTCTGGGAAAACTCTTCTATCAGAAAAAGGCACCCGCGCTAGTGGAATGGATCCATGGGATTTGATTTGGTTTTCATCCTGCACTCACCCCTCCCCCACCCTCAATTTTATCCTTACAACGACCCTGTGAGGTAGATCAGGCCAAGACCCAATAATCGGCCCCGGGTCACTTAGCAAGTCTCACGATGAAAGTGATGGTTCAAACCCTGTCTGACATTCTAACTGGTACCCTCCACTTGCGTATCACAAACTGCTTCTAAAGCTCCGGTGGCTTTCTAAAGCATCATGGGAAGTGGGTGTGGCAGTTCAAAAGAAGGAAGCTCCCCCCCCCCCCTGCAAAAATACCTTGAGCTCACAAAATTTGTTTTAGAGAATCTTGGCCCATAAGAATTCTCTAAACTACTACACTCTCTCAGGAACTAGTAAGACAAAACAGATATCTCTCTATGCTGTGTAGACTAAGGAACCGACAACATGTGTCCGCACTGTAATGGGATTTCTGAGGGACTACATCTCCCATTAGCTTGATGCTGATATAGCAACAGCTGACTTTTCCTGAGGGGAGAGAAAGGAAGGGAAAGGTGAAACTAGAGGTCTGATGGAGAACTACGGCCTGGGACATTTTATTTATTATACTTCATTTATACCCCGCATTTCTGCCCAATGAGAACTCAAAGAGGCTCATATCATTTTCCTTTTCTCTATTTTCTCCTCATGACAAATTCTGAGAGGTAGGTTAGGCTGAGAGGTTGTGACTGGCCCAGGGTCACCCAGCAAGCTGCGATGGCACAGTGGGAAATCAAATGTGGGTCTTTGCTTACTGTTAGAAGAGCCCACGGAAGAAAGGCCTGCAGCTAGTGCATTCTTCTTCATCATCATCACCATCATCACAACAACAACATTTGATTTATATACCGCCCTTCAGGACAACTTAACACCCACTCAGAGCGGTTTACAAAGTACATTTTTATTATCCTCACAACAATAATCACCCTGTGAGGTGGGTGGGGCTGAGAGAGCTCCTAGAAGCTGTGACTGACCCAAGGTCGTCCAGCTGGCTTCAAGTGGAGGAGTGGGGAATCAAACCCAGCTCTCCAGATTAGAGTCCCGTGCTTTTAACCACTACACCAAACTGGCTCCCTGCTTCTTACTAGCAAGCACAAAAGGCCTAAAGCCTCACTCTTCGGAACCGCGCCATCACTTCCCACACCCACTCAGTTGAAGCTTCCCTGTCTACTCACCTCATTAAAGTACTTATTGCTAATAACTACATGTCACTACAGTTGTTGGAACCCACCAGGGTTGATAATCCAAGTGCCAACCCTCAAGTGCCTTCAGCACTTGCCTCAAAGCTCACCACCAGAATCACGTTACTAATCTGTATGGTTTTTACAACAGTTTGGGACAGCTGTTGTTAGAAGTCTGAAAGAAAACAACTTTCATGCTCAAGGAAGCAGGCTTTCATCCTTTGGGCGGGACCGAGTTTTCCACTCACTCATCCAGTTCCCCTCCGTATGACAACCCCATCCCAAATGGTTTTTGCAGATACAGGTACCATATATTCAGGGTGGCGTAATGAATGTTGTAAGCTCCAAGAGACGCGAGTTTGAATCCCCACTCTGAAATGGAAGCTTGCTGGGTGACCTTAAGGCAGTCACATATTCTCAGCCCAACCTACCTCAGAGGGTTGTTGTGAAGAGAAAACAGAGGAGAAGAGAATGATGCAAGACACTTGGCGTCCCCATTGGGGAGAAAGGCAGAGTATAAATGAGGGAAGGGAGGAAATGAATGGAGGATTCCATGTCCAAAAAGGCACCAGCAGAAACGCTGCCCGGATCCTGCCGTTTGCTCTGGGCTCGGATCCTGCTGCCAAGTAGTTTTTATGCAACAATGGGAAGGTACCTGATAGGCTTGCATGAGCATGTGGATGACTCCTGGGGCGCCATGACACCAGTGCACCAGCCGGTCCGTCTCGTTGCTTAAAGACGACGGGTAATTCCCAGACCGGAATTTTTTATGACGCACGTAGTCAATGCTTGGCTTCACCAGCTCCGTCAGAGTCTCCTGATCCACATGGGAAGCTGGCTGGAAACACAAACAGCCCCTTCATCAAACACGTTCAGAAGACGGAACGGCGAGGTCTGCATGTTACAATGAGAACAGGCGCACGGCCAAAGCGGAAGCCGGTATCACACCGGGCCCCTCGCTCTGCTCTCTTGAAAGGCCTTTGCGTATTGCAAGGAAGTGTAAATCTGAGGAGGAGGGATGCCTTTGTTCTGTTTTTGTATTTCTTGTGCAACACCTAAGGTGGTGATTGGTGCATTTCCCTGTGCAAAGAGATGTCCCCGCTCACCTAGAATTGGCACATCTCCTAATTACAAAGTGCCCCCGGGGCTGAAATCTGGCGCGGAGGGGAGCAAACAACATCTGCTATAACCAGTGAAACAAACAAAGCAAAACAAGCCCCCCCTCTCTCTTTTAAAAAAATTATAACCTACTTTCTCAATTGGATGAATCTCAAGGTGGGGTACAACAGTTAAAACGGCGCCCTATGAGTCTATATGATCCAAAACATCGACCAAACTAAGAGAAATTGTTTTTAACAGTTCCTTGTTTTCTACTGTTTTATTTTAATTGTAAGCCATGTTGAACAGGCCTCAGAAGAGGCAGCATTGAAGGGTTCTAAATCAATCAAATTTAAAAAGGAAAATGTTATAACACATTTTGTAAACCGCTCTGAGTGGGCATTAAGTTGTCCTGAAGAGCAGTACATAAATCGAATGTTATTGTTTTTATGTTATGCCACAGACCGCTAACACAGTCAATCAAAAAGGACGTCAACGGAAAGGTGACCCCAAAGGAGGAGGCTTTACTCCCATCTGAATGGCCGTGCTCTGAAATCGCCCGTGCTTTCAACAGGCAAGCTGATGGTACCATCTGGCCAGCGCTGCAGGGAAAGCTTCCTCCAGAACAGCCATAAAGCAGACACACAGTGCAACCCAAAAGATTTTCCGGGTCTGGGCTGAAAGAGGTGGGAGGTACCTGAGGGTAGCCTTTGATGTAGAGCAGGAGATCAGTCTGGGACAAAAATCACAGCATGAGCAGAAGCTCACAAACAGGAAGCTGCAGGGCCATTGCTCTGCACATGTCCCAAGCACCAGAAGAATCATGTTCCTTAGTTCACACCAGAAGTAAGCGCCAAAACACAGTATTTCAACCACCAGTCTGGCAGCCCTACAGCTTCTTCAACAGGGAACTAGCTGAAGTCCACAGTCAACCCAAGCCAAAGAGGCCTGTGCCACCTATGGGTGCAGCTGGGCTGGATTCTGGGTGAAACCAGGGGTTAGCATCAAGGCGAAACACTTTTTTAAAAAAAATCTGCACCAAGGTCAAGTGCACCAAGAAGAGTCAGATTACGCACATCTCGTAAAATTCAGTTTACATTTGCAAACTATAGGGACAGGTATCTATGCCTAGCATCGAGCCCAACTGCACGTCTACTGGAAGTACTCTGGAAAGCGTGTGGTCAACGCCAGGTCAGAACTCAGAAACCAGAGTCTCTTCACAGCCACGAGGACCAGCTTCTTGCTTTCAAAATAAAAACAGAACAGAAATATTTTCAAAGAACAGAATGCTCCACCCGGCACTCAAATTCTGCATTTTCTTGGACTCAGCCAAGGTACAAGAGACGAATTACATGAAGAGGAGCACGTGAAGGGAGTCATGTTAGCCGGAAAGCTAAGCTTTGGATCCGAAGGCTTTGTCAATTTCCCCTCTCTACAGAGCCAGCAAAGACGGCTCCTCAAAGGGTTTGCTAATTTCCTCTTTGCCTCCCCAAGGCTCTGTCAGTTTCACCTCCCCTTTTAAGAGCTGAAGAGATCTCCCTGGCTCTTTAGAGACGGGAAATTGACAAAGCTTTCCAATGTCTTTTAAAACTCAGCTTCCCGGCTAACGTTGCAACTCTCTTCACGTGCTCCTCCTTGTGTAATTCGTCTCTTGCAGCTTAGCTCTCAGGAAATGCACACAAACCCTGATCATCATTTAAGAAGTATACCTTCCTGCCAATCATTCAGGGGCTGCTTGGGACCTGGGCAATTTCCACGGAATGCAAACTGTGGATGCCACAGACATGCAGAATAGCAAAGAAGCTGACAGACAGGGGTGAAAAAAGCCAAGGGCTTCTCATTCCTCAGAGGTGGGGTTGGATGAGGGCAAAACGTGTCTCTCCCCAACACGCCAGACCTAGTCCACTCCCCTTACTACCTTAGGCTTGGACCCAGACTAAATTTTCCACAAATGGAAGGCACTTCCATCAGCAGAGCAGAACTTTCCTATCTTATCCCCTCCTGCTTATCTCCCAAACTGCTGCTCCTGGGGGGTCCTCGGGAATAGCATGAGAGGCGCAAATCAGCAGCAGGAAGGGGGAATTGGCAGAAATCACACCTCTGCAACTGTTAGCAGAAAATCCAGCCCCAATCCAGCCTTTCATCTGTACTCCATTCTCATCCCCGCCCCCTCACAAAGCTTTGAGTGCTCTCTCATTTCCACTCCAGTCTCTTGGACCGAGTCCATCGAAGTAGAAGCCTGGCTTCCTCTTCCTCCTCGTCTTCGCTTCGCCTCTAGTTCTTTACGTGAAACACTATGAACATTGATCAAGGATGAAACATCCAATGCGCAAAGCCACCAACAATTGTGCATAAACAGAGGGTGGGGTCCAGAGCACTCATGCTCACTCCCCCTCTAGGCGCACTGAAAGTAACATGCATAGTGTCTTGTATGCAGGGGCTTCCTGGATCCTGTTGGCAGTGCTTGCTAGGCGGCCGGGCCAAGACAGTCTCATAAGCGGTTCAGAAGGGCCATGGTAGGATTGGCTCGGTTGGAATCAGAGCTTCCTAGAGCATCCCTGCAGGATGGCTTGAGAGGCTCAGTTCCTGACGATATTAAGTATTATTAAGGAGAGCAGCTCTGAGCATATGCAGAGGGCCCTTCACTGGTTGCTGAGAAATCACAACCAGGAGCCACTGTTGGGGGAAGGATTGACATCAGATATAGGCACAAACAAACAACAAAGAATGTTACCTGCATTAACATGTAATAGATCCCCGCCACACCGTGAGCTGCACCAATGTACTGCTTCTTGTGCCACTGGTATAATAACGGGCAGCGTTCAGCCTTTCGCTCCTCCAGGGAAAATTTTTTACCCGACTCAATGATGGAATCTATTACCTGATGCAACAGAGAGAACGGAAGACCGAAATCACCGCCAGAGAACATTGCATATCTGATGGGTGCATTCCACAGCCATGTCATCTAGGACAATAAACGATACCTAATTCTCACAAAGAACATCTCGAGAGACGCACACAGACAGATGAGCCACAAGCAGTATTTTTCAACTGCAGGAACCAAATCTTACGTGACCAGCTAGAAATATTCCCATGGCAACTGCCTTCTCAAGCAATGCTCCAAAAGTCTTCCCAGCCAAACCAACATGTAGTTTATACTAGTTATACTTGTTTGTTGCAAGAGGTCAAGGCTTTCTCCTTGTAGCACTTGTTAGCAAAGTATTGCTCTTTTGTGAACTTCATCAAAGGGAAAAGGAGATTCCCTCTCTCTCACTTGAAAGAGCTGTAGGGGACGTGATGTTACAACTATGTTGTGCACCTACTAGACAGTGCCTGTAATATCACGAGTGTTGAATGAGATTGTCTCTGCACTAACAGTTACGCCTTTTTAACTATTATTCCTGCTGCTTTAGAGGCTGAATACTCTTTTCTGTATAAAATTGAAATACAACAGTTGTGACAGCTTGATACGTTCCTACTGAGAGTTTCTGTGTCATTCAATACGTCGAGTCAATTTACTTGTTTTGTTTCTGCTGTGTTTCATTTCTGTATTGGGCTTATGCTTGTTTTCAAATTCCTGTGAAATCTACCTTGAGACTCAGTGAGAAAGGGGGGTGATAAAAATATGCAAAGAGTACTTGCGGGACCCTTCTGAGAGCAAGTCTTATGCCTCCCACATCACAACTCGCCAAGGCAGCAATTCTGGACTCCTGTTTTATTGAGCTGTGCTGTTCTTCCTTTCTAGCATGCCACCTTCCTTATTTATCTTGGCAACCAGAAACAGTACAGCTACCCTACCAATATCCTATTATGCGGAGATAGGATTTCTTGCTATTGGTGTTGCAGCAGTGCTAGCACGAAAGAACAGAACTGACTTTACAAAATGTTCCCATCCAGAAAGGAGGAGGAAAGAAAGGTATAGGAGTACCGAAAACCGTTTGGCAGCACCAGAGTTCCAAATATATGGAACATTAATATAACATTAAGAGTAAGATGTTGGAGCCACAACACATTTCCAGTGCTCTTTCCTTATGAGGCAACTGACTTCCTGGAAAGTCCTACCACTTGGAGAGCATGAAGTATTATGGATTACCGCATTTCTTACCTCTTTGATAACTGACTGAGGCACAGTGTCAGGGCCAATTTCAGTATTCAAATAGAGCAAGGCATACAAGTAACCAGCTTTTCCATAAAGGAGCTCGTCTGGAAGGTCAGAGTCTGGACTGAGGACTATTTTCTGGAGCTGCAAGAGCCTGAGACAAAAACAAAATTGGGAAAAATCACACCAGATTCCTAACCTTGAGTATGGGGTAATAGCCAATACCAGCTTGTAAACGGCCATACACTGGTCGCCACAGGTGAATATAAACCACCTCCAGGTGACTAGGCAGGAAAACTTCTAACTTCTGTTAAACCAGAAAGTGTTCAGATGAGGTACTAAAAGTTGTGTAGGATTTAAGTAACATTTAAGAATTCATGTGCAAGACTGATTTCATTTGAAGTTATTTAGAATTTTCAGAAAAAACTACCTGATGTTGATTGGTACACCTGAGAAAATAAAGCTAGATGGGGTGTTTTTGTATTCTGTTCTCCAAAACCCCAAAGTTTTCTTTACCGTAACTGGAAAAGGACACCAAAAGAGTGGCTTCCTCGAGGTAGTCACACTTTTCCCCCACAGAAGCAGTAGAGAATCTGAGGGGCTAGCTCAAACAGAAATAATTGCTTGGATCCTGCTGAAAATCTCTGCTGATGGAAATACTTCCATCATGCCCTCTCAGTCTCCCCCTCCTGCTGCAATCCAACCCCCCCCCTCCCAACCATGCTGCGCTTGGGAGACAGGGAAAAGCATGAGGGGGTAGTCTGAGCACTGCAACAAGAGGGGAGAAATCAGCAAAACTCCCTGTCCCAATCAGCTGAAATTTCCAACTGGATCCAACCCATCTCTACAAAATATGAGACAGCTGATCAGTATCCAGCCCAACACTTAACAAGTGGCTCTCGGGTGTATTTGGCCCCTTGTGACATAGAGCCAGTCATGCAGGGCCTCTGAGCAAAATCTCTTCTCACCTAAAATCTGCGGCATCAGCTCACATCTTCAACTGTCCACCATTAGCATCAGGAGTCAAGTGTAGAAAACTCAAGGAATGGACTTGCATGTGTGAATCCATGGAGGATTTCTTTAAAAAACCTTAGTGGCATCTCTTCGCTATATCTTAAGTAGCTCAAAATCATATCCATTTCAAAATCCACTTCCAATGGAGGAAGGGAGAGAGGTTTAGAAAAAGGAAAGAGCTATTCATCTGCACTTTCAGAGTTCCTCCTGTCTCCTGAACAGCTTTCTGGCTGGCAGCCACTTTCTTTGGAAGTCGGCCTGATTGATTTCAATAGAGTTTATTTCCAATTAAGCACGCTCAGGATCCCAAACTTAATCTTACTTTATTCTTCCCTCCTATTCCATGATGCAGTCTGGCTGCATTGGAATTTGAAAGGTATCTCTCCGATTTTGTTCTCCAGCTGAGAGAAAGAGCCATGAAAGAGATTAATCTTGTATCAATCTCCTCTTAATCCACGACCCCTTGCATCTGCTAAATATAAACCCTGCTGGGAGCTGAACAGAATCCTCGAGAGCTAATCTGCAACATCAGGCAGAACAAGGGATGCCGGCAGAATGCTAACAGATACAGCTGCAGGTGTCCTGCAAGCACTTCAGTGTTCATCATTCTTTGAAGAACACTGGGATGGGTTAAAAACAAACAAACAGAAAGCACACCTCAAACGCCTCTCGATCAAAATATTACTATTTCCTGAGAAATATTAGAAGAAACTAAACACATACACTGGATCTCTAGTATCCTCTTTTGTTATCCTATGCATGTGATCACCTGGAAGGGATTTCTACTTGCCCCAGGTGACTAAGTGAGTGCCTGCATCCAAGTATGTTGTAGCAACTCACTGCACTTTGAAGGTTTTTGGTTTCCCTTTGAGCCCCTCAAGTTTTTCATAACCTAAGGCCCCCTTTCACTGATATACCTAGGATAAGTCTAAGCAGTGCCAATGTACTTGTCTCCCCTCCCCCCCACCGGTTACATTTGGGTGCTTCAATCCACGTGTTTAAGGAGAGATGAAGCTTAACAAGTAAAACAGTTATCTATTAATGCATAGCACAAAACTATTTTCCACCTGAAATGCAGTGTGCTGGATCTCACAGCTTGGGTCCTGCCTAAAAGTGCGATTTTTGCCGATGCGCAGCTTCCAACTCCCTCCCCAGGTATTTCTTTGGGACCCTAGTCCCCCTGAAGCAGCATTTCAGGCTGTGATAGGTAGTCCAAGGTGAGGAAGTTTCCCTGCATATGCTGAAATCTTTGTCCACGAAAAATGTTTAGGATCTAAGACTATGGCTGCGCTCACAAGGAAGATCTTCTACACCTCCCCCTTCCCTCTGTGACTCTTCAAAAGGCAGTGCCAAGGGCTGTGGACAAAAAGCCTCCGGCGAGGAAGCATAAAAAGGACAGGGCAACCACTCTTTTGGCAACGGACAAAGTGCAGCCACACTGAAGCAAATGAAGCCATCTCAACATGAATAGGTTTGTTTTGCATTGGCTGCTAGTAGAGTATCGAATCAGATTCAAGGTTTTGGTAATGACCTATAAAGCCCTATGCGGACGGGGACCTGCGTATCTGCGGGACCACCTCTTCCTATATGTACCCCAGAGGATGCTCTGATCTAGTGATAAATATCTGTTAACAGTCCCTGGCCCCGGGGAGGCCCGTCCGGCCTCGACCAGAGCCAGGGCCTTTTCGGTCCTGGCTCCAACCTGGTGGAATGCTCTGTCTAATGAGACCAGGGCCGGGCAGGATTTGTTATCCTTCAGCCGGGCCTGTAAGATGGAGCTATTCCACCAGGTACATGGTCAGGGCTGAACTGGGCCTCGCTGGCTGATTTGGAAAGAGCGTGGCCCTCCCTATCAGAAATGTCCACCGCCACCAGACTGTGTTTTTATCTACTTGTTTTTATCTGTTGAAGTAGTTTAGTGATGGTTGGGTGAGAAACAGATGGATTTCTGCGTTGCTGTTGAAATTTTGTAATTCCATAATTTTTAAATATTTATATTGTATTTATTCGTGGTTTTAAATTTTTTGAAATGTAATGTTTTATTGAAATGTTCATGCAGTGTAATCTGCCCTGAGCCTGCTGGTGTGGGGAGGGTGGAATAAAAGTTGAAGCACGCAAACAGATAAATAAATAAATACATTTCTTTGATGGGACGGACTTCTTCAGATTTCTCCAGTAAGTGCCAGAAATAATATCATGTGATCTGAAAAAGCAGCAATTAACTCATTAATTCTCTGTGGGACAAAGAGGACTAGAAGCTTCCAAAAATAACAAACCTAACCAGCAACAGAAAAGTGGATGACCCCTTTCTTCCAGCCATTGCTGGAGGAAGAGAAAAATGCTGCACCGAAGGCCTAAAGAGAAGGTATTAGGTCAATGAAATGATGTGTCCCCACCATCTTTGATGGCCCAGGTCTCTGCATCTTGGGTCTTGATAAGTTTCATAAGCTGTATATATGTTCCTGTGGGTTAATTCCCATCCTTCTTTGCTAACACTCTTGAATGCCCTCTCCTTCAAAAACTCACTGCCTAAAGGGTGAGCTGCCTCCCCTGAAAAGGATACTGCTCATGGCAATGCATGTCTTCAGCCTGATTAAATCTGCTGTGCTCTTTCAAAGCATGCATGCTACTACTCGGTGTTGCAGTCATCAAGTTTTGTGGACCAACTCAGTTCCTTCTCCGGACCTTGCGAGGTGGGTAATCAGAAAGCGCAGGACACTTCCACGCAGGGATTTCCCCCCACATGGAATGCAGGACGTCCCAAATTTAAGGGGAACATCCACACGATGTGCTCACTCCAAGCGTGGCACATGTTGTTTCCAAGACTTTCCCTTTTTAAGGTAGAACTGCATTGATCAGGATGCTCCATCCACAGGAGAAGGAGGGAAAGCTACTTGCTTTCCAAGTAGCACAGGGTAGCTCTCTGTCGCAAGCCATTCCCCACCCCAATTCCTTTAAAGGATTTTCTGTTTCTCAGTCTAGCTGCGCCACAGCATTACAATGGGGTTCAACAGGGAAAAGGAACATGGTTGGTAACGTGGTGGTGGTGGTGTCTGGGGCTGTGGGCGATGAGCTGCACAGTCACTGTTGCGTCTGCACTTTACACATCAGCAATGAGAGGAAGGAAGAAAAATGAGGAGGGGGCACAGGCAGCAACAAGCGGCCCAGGGATGGGTACGCCTGAAAGCCTTTCCCACCCGTCCCCACACAGCTTGCAGCTTTCTCCACAGCGGGAGCGTGTTTTCATGTCCCCATCTGGAAGCAGCACTACTACTGAGCCCCCAAAGGATTTGACTGTACGTATAAATGTGTTGTTAGACCAGACACTCACTTTGTCACACACTCTTTGGATTCAATGTCGTTGTCTAGCTTGTGGTACACCACTGCTCCCACTGCCAAGGGCCCAGCGTCACCACAGAGGAAAGTCACCCTTCTTCCATTCAGGTTGCGTAATATTCTCTTCACGTAATCCAAGGATCGTTGGAGGTTGTTCTTCTCGTTTGTCACACGGTACAGGTGAAGGTACAGGAGAGCTATCCCTGTACCACACAAAAGAGAAATTACCACACAAAAGATACATCACAAAAGATAAATTAAACACCTAGTTACCTTCTGCGCCTCTGTCTTAATATTACATGATGAAAACAACAACAAATCATAAAAGTAATAAACTAAACAACCTTTGAGCAAATTCCATGTTTGGGCTGAAAGTTGGGGTTGGGATTTCAGTTCCCCGCCCCTAAACATTTCCTCTTTTTCATCTCTTAAAAAGAAATCCCAGATGAATACATAAAAAGAGTGCTTCAGCTGTCCACTTGGGCATTATCTGCTTATAGCTTTAGGCTGGATCGCCCTAATTCAAAGGCAGTTTTTAAAAATAAACTCACTCCAGGAGGGTTGCCTCAGTCACAAACACACAGCACAATTCTAAACTGATTTACTCAGAAGTCCCCCTGAGGATTAGTAGGCCCACAGCAAACAGGGCTGGCCTGGTCTCTCAGCTAAATATGCCGAACGAGGAATCTAGAGATCCAGAACAGAATAGCCTTGGAGAGGGGTAAGGAACAAGAGAGTAGCAAATTAACAAGGCCTTTAGTAGATTAGAAATAATATAATTAGGTGTCTGGGCCCACGTGCGAGAAGTATCTGAGAACGGCAAGAATGTCCAACTAAATACAGAAGTGAGATTATAATTCAAAGATCAGGTGTATTGGTTAAGGTGCAACAAATAATGATGTGTATGAAAAACAATTTAAATCACTCTTTGAGATTTTTTTTTGTTATCCAGACTCCAACCCTAAATGAGAATGAACACAGTTTTTATATATTTTAAGAAGGTATCTGAGTAGAGATAACTTTGTATGTTGTCTGAAGTTCTAACAGAACCAATTAGCCTGGTACGTGAGTCCTATCAGATGGGACAGCTATCTCTTCTTGGAAGAGGATTTTGAAAACCTATAAATATAGAAAACTGAATGGATCGGAGCTTTGTGACCTGCTTACTTTTGGTAAAAATAACTAACAGGCTCCAATCATCTCTTTCCTTTATATAAGATCAATAGATGGTATTATCATTTTAGTCACTATTAAAAGTATAAATAATTGTATTTTAATAAAATAGTAAAATGGAAGGAAGAAGCTCTAGTAGTATTTTACTTCTGAGGTATATCCTTGAGTGGTGGAGACTGCCCTCAAGTCAGAGTTGATTTATGGCTGGCGGGGTTTTCATGGCAAGAGACAATCAGAGGTGGTTTGCCATTGCCCGCCTCTGCAACCCTGGTCTTCGCGGGAGGTCTCCCATCCAATTACTAACCAACGCTGACCCTGTTTAGCTTCTGAGATCTGATGAGATCAGGCTCACCTGGGCTATCCAGGCCTATATCCTCTAGAGGACCTAAAATGTTATTGCAGAGTATCTCTTGCTAGCAGATCCATCTAATGTAGGAAAACTAACTAGGTGCCTAAAGCTATCAGAATCAGGCCTGACCAGAGTCATAGGGAACTCTATGTTGAAGAGGGGGACAAGTGACAGCGGAGCACATAGTACAAGAGAGACAGAGTGGTGTAGTGGTTAGCAGTTCAGATTAGAACCTGGGAGACCCAGGTTCAAATCTCACCTCTGTCGTGGAAGCTTGCTTGGGTGAACTTGGGCCAGTGACTTCCCCTCAGCAAACCACCTAGGTTGCTGTTGTGAGAATAAAATTTAGGAGGGGGTAATGATCTTGTAAGCCACTTTGGGTTCCCACTGGGGAGAAAAGCGGTATATAAATATCTATATAAATTAATATGAATAATGGTTTTCATCCCACATAGTTTAAATTAGTGTCTTTTTGGTGTTCTGTGTCACTGACTTCAAACAATTTCCACATCCATAAAATTACCTGCATTGGCAGAAAGTAAAGCTAGATTACCCAGAGAAAGTTTTGAAAAACAGCGCCCAAGCGTTTTAACGTCAGCTATCAAAAAGCTATTTTCAGATATCTCGTGAGAGGAGTAATCTTTGAAGCACCATTTAAAAACGTGAAAGGCCTCCAAGAAAGTGATTCACTGACCTTTTAGCACACTGCTGTCACAGCAGGATGCCGGATGACGCATCCTTGATGTTTCGACTCTCATTGTATAGGTGCGAAGTGCAAAATCCCACCAGAGACAACGCAGTGGTCCGAGGATTAGATTCCGGCAGAATTGACTACTGGCACACAGCCAAGACACATCCCGTGCCATGACAGTCTAAGCTTCCTGCACTGAATCACAAACTAGAGATATGGGAAACCCTTCTGGAACTTGGAGGAAGCTGAGCTTGGAGAAACTTTGCTATTTGCAAAACACATTCACCAAAACCCTCCCAAGAACAGCACACTGCTGGACTCCTCTGGGATTCAGAATAGATTTCTTTATTCCGTTCCTCCTGTTTCAACCACACCTACTGCAGCAGAGGAGGTTAAATCACGGGACTGGGGGCCGCAGCGGCTAGTCAGTTAGGTTTGCAGATGCCCAGGCATCCAGTGGGCCAGCAACCCCTCCCGGTATGCTTTTCTCCTACCTTGGCCAGCCCAAGCAGGAATCACTCATTGACTAGAGAAACAAGCAGCCACTTGTGTGTGTGACCAAAATATCACGCACAAAACATCCATTTTCACCTCCAGCAATATTCTTTTATGCAGCCAGTTCACCCTTTTGTCTGCAAAATAAGCAATCCAGATGCACGGGTGAACCAGCCTTCAATTGGGGGGGGGATGCAAATGCATTACTCATGTACATTGTGGCAATAATTTACATCTCACCTAGCTGCCGAAAGAGTCAAATGAATAAATGCATGCGCGGATCATACGCAAATGCACCATACCTCTCTGATCACAGAGATGCAGAGGAGTTAGCCGTGTTAGTCTGTGGTAGCAAAAGAGAACTTGATTCTCGAAAGCTTATGCTACAATAAAATTGGTTAGTCTTAAAGGTGCTACTGGATTTTATCACAGAGAGCCATTGAGATTTTTAAATTGAAACCCTTAAAATGCAAACACAACTAGGCCTTTACTCGTCGTGCGTGGTTCACAAGAGATTCTTGCCAGTGGCTGAATTGTGCACGAATGCTGCAAGCAGGAAAAAATCATCTTCTTAAAAATGTGAAAATATATCCCCAAAAGTGATGTTCACTGAGCAGGGGGGCTGGCTTTAACTCGGAAGGCTATGAATTCCAAAGCATATATCATAGATCCAGAGAAGTTAGCTATGTTAGTCTGTCCAGTAGCACCTTTAAGACTAACCAATTTTATTATCGCATAAGCTTTCGAGAATCACAGTTCTCTTTGTCAGATGCATGGAGGGCCAAAAGAAACTGGTCAGATATAGAGGAGGAGAGGGGAGGGCGGGTTAGATGCAAACAGCTCCTTCTGATATGTAGATGCAAACAGCTCGAAAGCATGTATCAGTGAAGATTCCCACGCTTCTTAGTTCAGCGCTGTCATGCCCAAGACTGCCGAAAGTGCCTGCCCACATATGCTATGAGGACCCAGTGCCACATACCTATTCTCCCAATTTACAGTGCAAACCTACGTAGAGTTACGGGGCAAGGGGTTGGCCACAATGTGAAACAGCATGCTGGAATAGATGGACCTCTGGTCTGATCTGGAAGGGCTCTTCTTATGTCACTCCAGCATAAGCACAAATCTATTCCCACCTGGAGCCCCCCTAGAAGAGAGAGTGACCATCTGTGACTGGATCCCCAGTTCTTTTAAAAGAGGCCATGGGAGGGGTCGGTGATCTTAACTGTGGAAGGAGCACTCCGGCCTTTTCGCTCCCTTGTGCCACTTTCCTGATGTAAATCTCCTCCTACTCTGGTGGTGGTAGAAAGTGCCCTCAAGTCATAGCTGACTTACGGCGACCCCTGCTGGGGTTTTCACAGCAAGAGACTAAGAGAGGTGGCTTGCCATTGCCTGCCTCTGCAACCCTGGTCTTCGCTGGAGGTCTCCCATCCAAATACGAACCAAGGTCGAGCTGAGATCTGACGAGATCAGGTTCACCTCGGCCATCAAGGTCCAGGCCCTCCTACCCTCAAAAGTGATAATTTGCCAAATTGTGTGTGTGTGTGGAAGAAAATAGAGGAAGTGGCTGCTTGTAAAAGAAGTTTGAAGAGCCAGGAATTTTTTTCCTGGATGGCTACCTTCAGGTAAGCTGTCTGTAGAGTGCGTAACCGAGTCTCTGGAAGTGGAAAGGCACGAGGCCATCGAGTACGATATTAACCACATTCTACCCAGATGTATTTCTTAGCAACCGGACTCATACCAGTTCCAAGGAATCAGAAATAGCAGAAATATGCATTCTGCATTTTTAATGTTCATACCAAACCCTGTTCTCTTCCCATGGAGCTGGAGAACGGCTTTCCATTTTGTTAAATGGTATAACAGAAAAGAGCATGCGTATAGGAAAATCAGTGAATCCCACTATTTGATGAAATGTACTTTCTCACTGTACAGTGTCAAAATGAAACGTACCAAAGCTGTTTTTTACTACAGTTGGTTAGTTCAGAAGGTTAGATAAGAAACATTCAGGTAAGCAGCAGACACAGAGAGCGTCGGGCTGGGACCAGAGAAATGGGGGTTCAAATCCCAACTCAGTCAAGGAACTCTCTGAGCGATTTCGGTCAAACCTAATTTACCTCAGAGGGTTACTTATTTTTACTTACAAAATTTATATCTTTTTGACCTCATTAGTCTCCTAGGGCAGCTAACAGATCAAAAATGCCTCTTAAAAGCCAAGCAAAAGCCCATCATTAAAACCAAGTTAAAATACATGTACAATATAATAAATTATATTTTCATGACAATTAAAACACAGGATTAGGAAGGACGGATCACTAAGGAAATGCCACACAAAATATATACGACTTCACTCGCTGGAAGAAGGGGAGATGAGAGTCTCTCTGGGGAACGAGTTCCAGAGTTTTGGGGCCACAACCGAGAAGGCCCTCTTCCAGGTTGCCACCCACCTCACCTCAGAATAGTGTTGTAAGTATACAACAGATCAACTCATGTACACCACCCTGAGCACCTCAAAAGAAGGGCAGGATACGAATATGTTCAGTAAATAATCTTGTCTGCATTTGTCTTTCTTTCATATTTAACCCACCCATACAAATCAAGTACATCTTTTCTATTTTGAACATTCCTGTACAAAGCCCAAGCCATGTTCCCTGGGCCATTTTCTCATCCATCTGTCTTGTTCTAAGTGAAAGAATGATTCCTTGATCACACTAGAGGGGGTTAGCAGTGGATTCTGTCAGTCACGGCATCAGAATTCTGTTCCGCTGCATTTCTAAGGGACCAGCAAGGGAGACAAGGCAATTTATTAAAAAAAAAAATTCGACACCACTAAGTTGCTTCTATCTTTAGAAGCAAACCCTTTGCAAATGGCAGAATTTTGTCACTTCTCCACCTACGGCACCATCTGCTTAGAACGCTCCAAAGCCTTTCAAAGAGACTTTAGCATGGAACAAAACGAAAAACACTGATCACCCATTTTCAGAATAGAGGGCCAAGCCGCTCTCAGCTTTAATTCTTCTTAGCAACAAAGCTGGAAGCCAACTCAGGGGTCATAAGAAAACCCCAATCCCTCCAAAACAGCAATTCACACATTAAGAGCAGACGACATCACATATGCGGACTACACTGTGTGTTAAGTGAAGAGTCAGAACTAACAAGGTTTCCGTGAAGGCATACCCCAGGCTGGTGTGAAAGTTGTGCAAAAAAAAGAAGAAAAAAAAGCTAAATAAGAATACTGCACACAGGTATTCAGAAAAAACAAAATTCTGCAATCGGGATGAATTATGCACATTTCTTTTATTTTGCATTTTTACTGCAATTTACCTTGGCTATGCCTACTACGTGAAGGAGCTCAGGGTCAAAAAACGGTACCAACTCCCTGTCCTTAGCCATGGGAAATCTATTTCAGACACTTCTTAATGTTGGAGATCAGAGCAGCTATTGTTCATTCTCTCTTACACACGCGCACACACAACACTGAAAGAAAGCTTTTTTCTTTTAAGGTGTTAGAACAAATTTTCGTCGATAACAGGCTGGATTCAGCAGAAAACTTCAACAGATAGGATGGGTGATTTTTGCTGCAGACCTCCAACTCTACCTTAATGCTGTTGGGGGGGTCCCCCTTGTCCTCCAGAAGTAGTATTAGAGGAGGGGGGATATGTTCAGCTGCAATAGGAATGGGGATATGAAGAATTTCTGCTCTACTAACAAGAATCCCTTCCATCTGTAAATAATTTCTAGGTGATTCAAGGCATTCTATCATTCGTACTTTCCTCTCTAATTTATACTTTAATTACTTCTCTGATAAGTTTTCATTATCTTCTCCTTTTTTCTCTTCTAATGAACTTGATCTGTTTCTCTTCTAAAGCAACTCCTTGAGCATTTGATTCCCATCCACCTTCTAAAAGAGATCTCTATTGTAAACCCTGCCCCCCAGTTTTCAACTTTCTCACGAGGTCTGCTATCTTCTCCCATCATCATCATCATCAACTTAATGCCCCCTCAGAGCGGTTTACAAAGTATGTCATTATTATCCCCACAACATACACCCTGTGAGTTGGGTGGGGCTGAGAGAGCTCCAGAGAGCCGTGACTAGCCCAAGGTCACCCAGCTGGCTTCAAGTGGAGGAGTGGGGAATCAAACCCCGCTCTCCAGATTAGAGTCCCACGCTCCTAACCACTACACTAAACTGGCTCTCTGAAGCAAACTTTCTGAAGCAAACTTTCTATTGACCCTTCTTTCTTCCCCTATCGTGCTCTTGCCATTTCCATTTTTAAGTTCCATTAAGATCCTGCTGTCCCTCAGCTCCTCGCCTTTCTTGCTGCTAACCCAAAGCTGGGTCCGTTTTAGTCCTGTTTTTCTTCTGATCGTTCCTCTTTTTCTACTTGTGTTTCCAAGCACCCTGTTTTCTATGGGTAGATAGTTTCAGGTGGGTAGCTGTGTTAGTCTGTAGTTGAAAAGCAAGACTCAGGTCCAGTAGGAGCTACTGGATGCAAAGCCTGTTTTCTACACCACACAGTCACTTGGCTGTCTTCTGTTACTTGCTCTTCTCTTCTGCTTTTGATACTATTGATCATTCTGTTCTTTGGCTCTCGAGCGATGTCTTGTTTCCTGGTTTTACTCCCATCTTTCTGAAACTTCCTTTTCCATTACTGTTAAGTCATCCTCTTCTTCCCTTCTTCCCATCAGAGTCCTTCATGGGTCTCTTCTGGGTCCTCTTCTCCCAGCCTCCTCCCCGTTGCTCCTATTCTCCACTCTGTAAAACAGTTCTACTTTTCTCCTCTTATTTTTCTCTTCCTTTTCCATTATTTCAATTCACCTCAGAGCTATTTCTGACTAGATGTCATCCCTTTATCTTAACTTTTCTAAAAGTAATCTACTGGAGGGTTGTCCTTCCTTTCTTCTCATCTTAAGGAACGCCACAATTCTTCCTTCTCCTCAAGTCTGGAAAAATTTACATCGTGGTTGGAGCAGGATGATATAATGGTCCAGGAACAAGCTGGGTTTAGGCAGGGTAGATCTACAATGGACCATTGTCTCATACTCCAGCACCTCATTGAAAAATATTCTGGTAAGGGACCATCCTCCCTGTATGCAGCTTTTATTGATCTTAAAGCGGCCTTTGATTCCATCTCCAGATCTATTCTTTGGAACAAATTAGAAGCCTCTACTATAGACAGGAGGCTCTTAGCTCTTATACGTGTTCTTCATGAACAAACCTCATTGAGGGTGAGATGTACTGGTCAGGGACATTTAACAGATAAAATCCCCACTTTTAAAGGAGTTAGGCAGGGGTGTATGTTAGCCCCAGTTCTTTTTAACTTTTATCTCAATGATGTGGTGGACCATCTAAATGGGGCTGATCTCCACTCGCCTAAATTGGCACAGCGTCCCATTTCCATTCTCCTGTACGCGGATGATGCGGTCATTTTCTCTAGAACTCCTATTGGTTTAAGGAGAACACTCAAGAGATTTGCCAGTTATTGTAATACCTACAAACTGGACATTAATTATCAAAAGACGAAGGTGATGGCCTTCGGTAAGAGACCTCGAAGTAGAAATTGGAGTATAAATGGCCATATTCTTGAGCAGGTTACTCTTTATCGTTATCTTGGAATGATTATCCAAGCTTCAGGATCCAAGGTCGCGCATAGTCATGCATCAGCATGTGTGGGAGATAGATCTGCTCAAAGTATACTGAAGTTCTTCCGTACTTCAGGGGGATATTTTGTGCCGGCAGCCTTAAAATTGTTTAGGGCCAAATCACTAACTCAGATGTTATACGGGTCACTTCTTGGACCACCAACTTCTTGTTTTGCACCTTTAGAGTTAGTTCAATCGAAATTTTTGAGAGCGGTCCTTCAAGTTCCAAAGTGTGTTTCTAATGCAATGGTTCGCCTTGAGACTGGCATGCAGAAAGTTGAAGCAAAGATCACCCTGCATTCCATCTTCCTATGGATAAGGATAAATTTAAATCCTTGTGGTTTATTACCCCTAATCTTAACTGATGATTTTCAGTCCAAGTGGATGATTGCCACTAGACAGAAAATCAGGGCAATAGGATTTTCCCCTCAAGTACTTCTCATGATGGGAAGCGATCAAGCAAGGCAAATGGTTAGGCAAAGGATCGATGATATTGAACGACAATCCGACTTACAAGGCACTCCTGCTTTTATAGGTCCTCCTAGTAACAGATATATTTCTGCACCTGCTTCTTATTTATCCATTCTGGAGGTAAATAATCTCAGGAGAGCGCTTACTTTGGCCAGATGTTCTGCCTTACCCTCTGCTGTTCTGGATGGCAGATTTAACAAGATTCCTTGGAATGAGAGACTATGTCCTTGCATACTTGGGGAGGTCGAAACCCAGGAACATGTTTTCCTGAGATGCCCTTTCTATAAGGAAGCACGTATGAGATTTATTATTCCCTTTCTGGATGGTATCTCTGAACATTCGGATAAGAAAAAATTAGAGAAACTGCTGTCAAACTCTGATTTTACTGTATTACACCAGATAGCGAAATTTTGTGCTCTGGTCGTTAAAGCCCATTAGAGCCTAGGCCTCCATTTCAGTTGCTTGCTTAGAACTATGCTGACTTCCTGGTTTTTACAAATTTTGATAGATATTAGGAAATTATGTTTTTAAATTGTATATACTTATATGCTTCATGTTTCAAATGGTTGTAAAATGTGCACTTAAATTTTATGGTTAACGTACTGGCCAAGTGCTGTAATAATAAATTACTAATTACTAATCCTCAAGTCTGTATTTGATTCTTCTCTCCCCTTTCCTTCAACCCACTGCAAAAACTTCAGTTTTCTACATTTAAATATTGTTAAAATCTGTTATTTTCTATGTTTCCTCAAGGATACTGCTTATCAGGGCTTTTTTTCTGGGAAAAGAAGTGGTGAAACTCAGTGGTGGAACTCAGGACCGCACAATAACATTACTTTGGGTCAGCTGGAATGGGGGGCGGGGGGGAGTTTTTAAAAGTTTAAATCGCCCTCGGCAAAAATTGTCACATGGCCGGTGGCCCCGCCCCCTGATCTCCAGACAGAGGGGAGTTTAGATTGCCCTCTGCACCACTGGTGCGGCGGGCGATCTAAACTCCCCTGTCTGGAGATCAGGGGGCGGGGCCACTGGCCATGTGACCATTTTCAAGAGGTGCCAGAACTCTGTTCCACTGCGTTGCAGCTGAAAAAAAGCCCTTCTGCTTATCATCTCAGCTCTTCCTAGCCAGCTACAATCTGCTGTAATTCTTTTCTCGTGGATTTTTCTGATTCCCAGAATCTTATGCTTGCCTGCATCCTAACATGATTATATGGTTCTCTTTCTCATATTTTTCCTTTGTTATGGTCCCTTTACTTTCTTCCATTCTTTTATCTGATAAACAGGATCCTCTTTTCGTTTTCACATTTCTACCTGCTTCAGCTCCCTCTCTTACTCACCTTTCCTTCTCTCTCTGTTTGTCCTCTCTTCTGATTCCAGGGTTATGTGTTTCTATTTCATACCTCCATCTTTGCTGCTCCTTTTTTCTGGCATTTGCAGTTCCCTCTCTTGATACCAGCACCTCTCTATTTTTATAAGGGTTGCAACTACTCTAAAGAACATCAATATATCTAATTCTCAGCATCGACCCATCTGCAGGTATTTAAATCCAGAGATTGAGGCCATGAATATACCAGACAGATTTTTTGACAAGCTTGTGAAAAACCCCAGGTTTGCAGAAAAATCTGAAACCTAAAAAAACCCCCCCCCACACTGAGGGTTAAAGCCCTCCAAAATAAGAGCAGCAGCTCCTGCACCTTTAAGAAACGAAACCCCTCAGCAGTGGCCATTGTGGGGTTGGAATGGCTGCTGATGGTGTTGGAACATATTGAGAAATTTTTTGAAGCTCTTGATTATCTTTGTACTTGATTATTACTACATTAATAACTGCCAGGATGAAGATTTGAAACGGGTGAATTTGCTGGCTTCCCGTCACAGTTATTACTCTTTACATAGAATTTTACTTGTTGGATCATCATATGAAGAATTTTGAACTTTGATATATATTGCACCATTCAGAAAGACTGTATTTGAATTATAAAATTGATTACTTGTTTTAGACATTAATTTGACATCTATAGGCACAAGCACTTTATATTTATATAAGAAATTTTTTTATATAAGAAAATTGTTATATACTTAGCACTTGGCACTTTGTTTGCCTATTGCAAAAGTGTTTTTGATGTGTTGCCTTTCACACATGTAACCATAATGGAATATATGCTTTTAAACACTACATATAAAGAGATTTTTTTTATAAATTGTATCAAATTACTTTTATTGTGACATAAAATATTCTATATAGTAAGCATATCACGGCAACGGTTGTTTTTTGCATTTTGGTTCACTTACCGTGATACTCTCCTATTTTTACTGCTGCAGTTCAACAGCAGCCATCCCACGAAAGCCAGCGGTGAGTAGTGGTTAGAGTTTCAGACTAGGATCTGGGGAATCAGGTTTGGACCCCCACTCTGCCACAGACGCTTGCTGGGTGACCGTGGGCCAGTCATACACTCCCAGCCCAACCTACCTCATAGGCAGTAGAAAAGAGTCAGAGTCCAGTAGTGCCTATAAGACTAAAAAATTTGTGGTAGGGTATGAGCTTCAGAAACCTGAAGAAGTGAGTTGTGGCTCACAAAAGCTCTTCAGTGCTCATACCCTATCACAGATTTTGCTACTCTTACAGGCGCTACTGGATACCTGCTCTTTTCTACTGTTACAGATAGACTAACATGGCTACCCATCTTGATCTACCTCATAGGGAGAGGATAAAACAGAGGACAGGAGACTAATGTAAGTTGCTTTGGGTCCTCATTGAGGAGAACAAGGTATAAATGAAATAAATTAAATAAATACATAAATACAGCTGAAGATAAGTGGGCATATAGAAGATGGCTAGCGGATGGGAAGAAAAAAGGAAGCAGAGAAAGAGGAGAACATATAGGGGTTGGCAGGAGGATGGAAAGAGGAAATCTAGAGGAAGGAAGATACAAGGGGAAATTAGATGCCCCCTGCAACTCCTCCACTGTTCTCCCCTATTTTCCCTTCCTTCTTTTATATCTTCTCTCCTGGTGCGGCCTTTTCAGATTGTGAGCCTGAAGGCTGAGCTTGCCTTTTTAAAATATACTTTTTGTACCAGATGACCTGTTGGGAGTATTTTAGAAATGATACCTTTTTTAAAAAAATGAAAGCCAAATTCTCAAGAAGCTGAATTCTGCAACCAGCAAACATCGCATGTTCCTGTAGAATCAGGGGGAGGACACAGCCCAGGATTCACCCGCCTGATTTAAGCAACAGGCTAGTTAAAAAAAAAATTCCCAGGACTCAAGCCGTCCCGATCTAGCCATTGATACAGAGAAGCCCAGGAGGATTTTTGTTTGCCTTCAGGACACACCCAGCCTCTATGAAATACGTGCATTTAATTTAAACTATTTTAATCCTGCTTTTCTTTTCAAAACAGCTCATGAAACAAAAATGATGTGAAATCATTGCACAATAATAAGCCGTGGCAGGGGCCTTTTGATTACTGCACATTCATCTTCCAGCCAGACTCTTCTATTAGACTACCAAAGTGCTTTTAGACAATTTGGCCTTAGACCAACCTCCTTAACCAGGAGGAAAGTGAAATAAAGAATATACTTAACTACGAAGTACCATTAACACTGGAAATTGTACTTCCGAATCATTGGGACAACCCATGCTATACCGTCAATCTGGATTAAGCTAATCTGGATCTTGTTGTCAATTGCCAGATCAGTGATCGCTTCCAAATGGAAACAAAAGACTCCCCCATCTCTATTGGAATGCCATAAGCGTCTATGGGACTATTTCATATTAGAGAAAATAGCAGATCGCTTGGCTTTTTATGAAAACCAGAGTTACAGATCTCACTTCTCAGAATGGATGCCGATTTTGGACTATCTATCAAGATATGAAGCATTACTTCCAAACAACACCAAAGGAGGTCATTATAAGATATTGTTGTATTGTTAGGACTGTGTCTCAATGTTATGTTTGTGGTTATAGTTGTATTTTGTATATTTTATATAATAAAATTAAAAAATTACAAATTAAAAAAAATAACCAGGAGGAAAGGCTCCTAACTGGGCCATCTTAAGCAGAGTTACAGCCCATTGTGCCCATTCACTTCGATGGATTTAGAAGAGGGTAACATTGCTTAGGATGGCACTGCATAATTGTCGGTAAGACACACAGCACCAAGTACCAGCTCCTTTCTAGGATGAGATCCAGAGGAGTTAGCCTTGTTAGTCTGTAGCAGCAAAATCAAAAAGAGTCCAGTAGCACCTTTAAGACTAACCAACTTTATTGTAGCATAAGCTGTGATTCTTGAAAGCTTATGCTGCAATAAAGTTGGTTAGTCTTAAAGGTGCTACTGGACTCTTTTTGATCTTTCTAGGATGGAGGCTCTATGGAGTGAGGCTGAGCAGGTGGGAAAACTTGGCCCTTGGTGGAATGGTCTCCTCTGAGAAGCAGTTTCCAGTGTGTAGCCATGTTGGTCTGCAGTAGAAGAGCAATATTTGAGTCCAGTAGCGCTTTAAAGATCAACAAGATTTTTCAGAGTATAAACTGCAGACAGATAATCCAACCTATGGTACTCCCCATTACTATGTATGGATGTGAAAGTTGGACAGTGAAGAAAGCTGACAGGAAGAAAATGGGATTCATTTGAAATGTGGTGCTAGAGAAGAGTTTTGCTGATACCATGGACAGCCAAAAAGACAAATAGGTGGGTTCTAGATCAAACCAAGCCTGAATTCTCCCTAGAAGCTAAAATGACAAGACTGAGGGCCAAGCTACAAGTGATAAATGACACTTGAATGGCAAGTGTATTTCTCCCTGTTCACTTGCCCTCCACTTGCGCTCCACTCAATCCACTTGCCATTCAAGTGTCATTCGTCACTTGTAGCTTGGCCCTGAGGCTATCATACTTTGGTCACAACATGAAAAGACAAGATTCTCTAGAAAAGTCTATAATGCTAGGAAAAGTAGAAGGCAGAAGGAAAAGAGGAAGACCTAAAACGAGATGGCTGGACTCAATAAAAGAAGCCATGTCCTCCAGTTTGCAGGATCTGAGCAAGTCTGTTAATGATAAGGACGTTTTGGAGGTCTCTCATTCATAAGGTCGCCATAGGTCGGAGGCGACTTGATGGCACATAACACACACACAAGCTGAAGACAATTTGACCCTTGAAAGTTTATATCCTGGAAAATCTTGTTCGTCTTTAAAGTGCTTACTGGCTTCAGATCTTGCTCCTCTGATAAACAGGAGATTCATACCAGCAGCTCACAAGATATTCACAAACAACAACGGGGGATCTATTTTTTTCGGATCGAGAAAAACAAGTTGCATAGTTGCCAAGGTGATGAAGGAAGAGCTGTCATCTCCGCCTAATTAGGGGAAAGGCAGAGGGAAGAGTACAGCCACCATTATACATGTCCCCATTGTCTGCTTCTAGCAGCAAACTGGGGTCAGGAGATGCATGCCTTCCCCGCAATTCTTTTTTGTTCTCATTGTAAAACATTCTGAGCCGGACTTCATGGAAAAGCTACATCAATAAGTACAGACGAAAAGGGAAATCAATGAAACTACTAACAGGCCTGAACCTTGAAAAATTTAGGCACTGAAGCGTCGTCCCTTTGTCAGAAACATCCAAGAGGATCTCAAAATCCCACCTCCGTTGTAATGCTGCAGTTATTTTCAAGCGATCAAAGCACCTTACCTGTCCAGCCAGTATACGCCGAGCAGTCATGAGGGTCTGCCGTCTTCAGCCCTTCTTCCATTTGTTGCAACAAATCTTTTATTTTAGCTGTGATCTTCTGATCGAAATAGTACCTGATCTGCAGAAACACAGATAAAAATTATGTACGGCACACCTTTTTAAAAAAGCAAATAAGGGAGGGAGGCCAAACCAAACCTGACATTTAGTTGATAATTTTCTATGCTAAAGAGAGACTTCCCATCCCTTTAAAGTCTATGGGGCAGAGAGAGGGTCACTGGGGGGAGTGGGGGGTCCTATTAGCTGTCTTCTCCCTCTAGAGTTTGGACACACTCAAAAAGATAACTGGTTAGCCAGTTAAAACCTGGCTAACCAGTATATATAAACTCTCTGTTAAACGCAAAGGAATTTGCCAGTCTTTTTCTAGCTTCTGAAACCAATGGATTTATCTCAGGTTTATTTTCCCCAAAGGCAGCCCCCTGATAGGGCAAATGAATGACTCCCTATGGAGCCGTTTCAGCTCAGGGAAATGGCATGGGGGGGGCAGAAGCCCCTCCTCCCACACTGCGGTCCTAAACGGACTTCGGCCTCTGTGGTGCTCCTAAACAGAGCTGCCACCGAGAACTCACACCAGGATGCTATTTGTGAGGCAGGTTAGGCTGAGAGCCAAGCTACAAGTGACGACTGACACAGGTTGGACACTTGTCAGCTTCCCTCAAGTTTTGATGGGAAATGTAGGCGTCCTGGTTTTACAGCTTGGCTCTCCATTACAGCTGCAAGACCAGGATGCCTCCATTTCCCATCAAAACTTGAGGGAAGCTGACAAGTGTCCAACCTGTGTCAGTCGTCACTTGTAGCTTGGCTCTGAGAGAGAGTGAATGGACCAAGATCATCTGGCAAACTTCCGTGGTAGAGTGGCCACTTCAACCTGGGTCTGACCTGCATAGCCCCGGAGAGCCTGAACTCATCAGATCTCAGAAGCTAAGCAGGGTTGGCCTTGGTTAGTAATTGGATGGGAGACCTCCAGCAAAGACCAGGATTGCAGAGGCAGGCCATGGCAAACCACCTCTGTTAGTCTCTTGCCAGGAAACCCACACCAGGGGTCGCCATAAGTCAGCTATGACTTGAGGGCACTCTCCACCACCACCACGCCTACATCCTAGTCTGACCCTCTAACCACTACCCCATCTCCAAGAAACTAACCGATTTATGTGTCTACCAAAAGATGACCAGAAGACTCTCTACTGCAACCAAAAAGTGTGAGCAATTCCCAACTGGCCCCCAAGCATCTTTCAATCATACGTCTGATCTAACTACTGTGGCCAAACGGTGATCCTAGGCATTAAGAGCCATCATGTTCCAAATAATACCCAGGGAATTAGACCGACTAAAATAAAACCTTAATAACCCAGAGCATGTAACGCAATCCAAGGCATGCCAGTGTGCATATAAACATCGCCATTAGTACTTCAATGTTAATGCTTGGGGCTGCAACGTCAGTTCCACTCCCTGTTGTTTTTTCCTGGTTTGAAACAAACAATCAAACCATCAAAGTCTGACAGCAGCTCTCGAGGATGCTCTGCATTCATCTGTCATAACATTGGGACTAAATTTAACCGCTGTCAAAACATTATGATTCTGTGCTGATGCGTCAGTGATGTGACGCAGTCCAGGTAATGACTGAAAACGAAGAACCGTGCATGCAGATTTAAGACTGACTAAATATGAAAAGATGGGCATCAGATGGGGAGGAGGGAAGATTGCAACGTGCCAGGCCTCCCTACGTTTGCTCTCCAGGGATCAGTGCCTCTTGCCCTCTGGCAAGCCTTTGCCCTGGACGGGATGCTTAGACGGTGTTTCATGGCTGGTCTCTTATGACGTGTGGAATTTGGGAGCAAAGAACTCAACGGAACCCATTACCTCCCCCATCCCTCTGGTCCTGGAACTCAAGATACTTGTTTTTCTCTCCCCCCCACTTCCCCGACATGCTCCTGAGGCCCTGGGATAAGGGAAGGCTAATCATTCTGTCTTAGCTTAACCAATCACATGGGATGCCTGGTTACCAAAATGGGATATTTTTTTTTTTACTCACCATAGGTGACTTGGCAATTTACAAGCCCTGTTCCATCTTACTTCTCAGATGAGCCATTCATTCACTCGCAGGCACCCAGAAACTGGGTGGCTACACTTTGTAGCCAATTCCTTTGATCTACTAGCCAACTGCAAAATCCTTCCTTAACCGAGGTGGGCAGCAGACAGAAACAACACAAGATTCTCACTTCGCTTCTGCCTATTCCAAAATTATTAAGACATAAAACCTCCATCTTTTTCTCCAAGCTTTTGGCAGGCACTAGAGGAAGATGAGTTACTTGGTCTCAGCCTAACCTACCACAGAGGATTGTTGTGAGGATAAAATGGGAAGGGAGAGAATTACGTACACAGACACACACGTACACACACATGCAACAGGAATAAATGCAGCCCACGGCTGATACTGAAGCCAACTGGTTACGACAAAAGAATAATTGGCGCTCTAACATCTAGAAATCAGATGGGATCGTTCCCATAAAAGGGGCAGATGACAACACAGCCTCAGTTCCTATGTAGCCAGCAAAGAAAATCCAGTCCATAACACGCTGATAACCTGATTTCCATGAAACTGACCCAAACAGCAATCCCTGTGGCACTTGATTGTGCAGAGGAGCGCCTCCCCCAACCCACAAGAGGACACGGGAACCGGCTTGCACTCCTTTCTCGGGCTTCCATGGCACAAGAGAAGAGCTGGGGGAACCGAGGAAAGGAACAGACGGGTCCCCATGGGAGCAGCAGACAGCACGTCATGAATTTTATGCAAGTCTGCTTTGGAAAGTCGCAGACATGAAGTGAAAAGAAAAGAAATAAACGTTAGCGCGAGATTCTGATTCTCAAACTGTGGCTACACATTGTCATTCGGGCAAAGGTGTTTGCACCAGCAAAGATTGGCGGGCGACTTGATATTTGTGGCAATACAAGTGACTTTCACAATAGACACACAAAAGGGATGTGTGTGTTTCCAGTCATCCGGATACTGACATCTTGCCAGGCTGCATGATGCATTTTCATCCTCATATAAACCTAAGGCCTGCCATTTTAAACATTGTCACAGTCACCCTTCCTCCATAGAGAGAATCTGGATGCTACGGGGAGAAACAGATCACAGAAAAAACAGGCATAGAAGGCCGTATCTGTTTAGAAGAAAAAGAAAACTGACATCCATCAGATTAATCAAAGAAAGCAGCCACAACGTGAGGAGACCCCATTTTAATTTAAAGAAGCTATTTCCCATGAGCCATGCACCACCCCCAAATTCAAAATTTGTCACAATTAAAATCTCAAGGCACTTGCGAATGCATCCTTTTCTCTTATACACACCCCCTCCTTCAATAAGATGAATGGATCTGAATTAAAAAAGCAAGCAAATGATATAAATTTGGAAATCCACGTGCATAAAGCATGTCATTTAACTGTAGGAAAAAAATCACACGTCCTTGGGTTGTGTGAAAGACTGAGAGGGCTGGATTTGATACGAAAGGCCTTGAGTTCCAGTCCTTGCTTAACTATGTGGCTTGGGCTCGGCTGCCTCCCTTAGTCTACTTTACAGGACTGTTGGGAGGATAAAAGAGGGCTGGGCATTAATGTCCCCCCAAGCTCCTTAGAAGAAAGCTGGGATAAATATACAGGAGTTTCACTGTTTGGTTAAACTACGTACTGCTCTTCAGTTTTCTCTATCTGAATAACTACATTTTTAAAAAGCTGTGTAATGCTGCCTTAACAGATACCTCCCCAAATGGGCCTTCTTGACTAAATATGGCATTACTCTGACCGATTTTAGGATCTCTCCAAGCACTTTCTCATTTCCCATCCCTACACCCCCATGAACTACCAAGCCTACAGGATTACCTGCCATTCTATGATCCCTAACCTTGCAAATTAAAATTCTGAAAATGGGTATTGGAACAAGACAGTTCTCATGTCTTACAAAACTATGATTTCGCTATTCTCTGGTGGAAACCGACACAGTTAAAGACACATAAAACTGTTAGAAGTTTCGAATGTTTCTAGGCCTCTGTTGACTTCATACAATTGTTCCCTGTTTGTCTTTTAACAGCGACTGCCCACAATTGATCAAGAGACACAATTACATCTTTCTGCCTGCTGGAACTTGAGCGCAGCTTCTGTAAGCTTCAGGTTGCTAAGGTGCAAAGAGTCTTCCCAGCTGTAACAGGGAAGTGCATACAGAGGCTCAACAGCCCTTTATCTTAAAATATAACACAATGGGCATGCCAGTAGTGCAGCAATCCTGTGAACGCTTACCCAGGAGTAAGCTTCCTTGAATACACTGGAATTCACTTCTGAGTAAGCCTGTACAGGATTGCACGTTCAGCTGGCCACTCGACAAGCAATCTCAGTGGGATGCATTTAAAAACAACAACATGCAACAGGGCAAAACGCCCATGGAGAAACTAGAACTGCACGGAGAACCTTCTCCGTGCTAGCTTTCTAGGTAGAAAGGGCGTTTTTCAGCATGGAGGTGCATTTTGTCACACTTGCTACTTCCACAATGAAAACTAGGCCCTGAAAGTCAGGCAGTCTGGCGTTGCACAAAAGGCATTTTATTCGGCAAAGAAGAAATTCTGCCTAACCTTTACCTTTCTGCCTAACCTTTACCTTTAATTACCTTTAACGACTAACAGAATCTATTCCAGCACAAACTTTTCCGTGGCCAAGTTTGCGCTAGAATACATATTGCAATCCCGACCCTCTTGAAACGTGCACGGAAGGCCTCGAGGCTACTGGGGGCAAATATTACACCCTTGCAGCAGAGGAGGGCACTGCGACCCGCTCGGTCGCTCTCCAGGGGCTTGTGTGTGCGAACGTTCCAAAGCCTGCCGGCCATCAAAGCGCCACGCGAAGCAGGCGGGCGTTCTAGAACGCTGAGGGCGCGAACGTTCCAGCCCACCGCAGCCCTCCCTGCTGGCTCACCTTCCCGTCTCTGTCGAAGGGCAGGGCGTCGTCTCCCTCGGGCGAAGAGGAGCGGCTCCGTTTGCCCTCCGAGCCGCTGGGGGAAGCCTCCGGGGCGCTGGCCGCAGCAGCGCCGGCACCGGGGTGGTAGTCCGGGTAGCGGTTGTTGAAGGCCCGCTCCTCCATCTCCGCCTCGCCCCCCAGCTGCAACTTCAGCCGCTTGGACATGCCCTCTCCCATCTCCGCCGGCCCCCGGCCCGCCCACCGCCGCACGGCGAGCCGGCGAGGACAAGCGGCGCAACGCGAGAGAGTTGTTGCGGAAAGGCGGCTGGCAGGCAGCTGTTGCACTGCCGGCCCCGCGAGGCGAGGCGAGGCTTCAGTCGGCGGCGGAGTTCGAGTCCCCGCGGGCTGCTCCGAAATCCTCAGTCGCTGCTGCACATCTGGCTTCTGGCACATCTGGAGGCATCACAGGAGGGGGGGAACGGCGCCTCCGCCCTCCATTGCGGGCAGGCCACCGGTCCAGTTTCCGAGAGACTCGCCGGTGCTTTGCTGCCAATTGCCACCTCCCCGGGAGCACCACACCCTACAGTTTCCTGTGAATCAGACGGGGGGAAAGGGGGCTGCAACCTCTCCCTCCCGGATCAACCCCTGGCAGCCAAACCGGTCAGATCCAGGCAGGCTCCAAAACCCCGGCACCCCCGACCCCCCCTTCCGTCACCCATCTCCGCTCCCTCCCTCCCCGCTGCCGAAGGCGGTCAGGCCGCCCCCGCTGCCATCGAGCCCCGAGGCGGCCAAGGCGAGCCGGTCCCTCCTGCCTCTCCCCGGCGGCGAGGGAGGGTCTCCCGAGGCATCCTAGAAGACCAGCATCAGGACCAGCAGGGGGAAGGAAAAGCCGAAGAGGAGGCAGTAGACCAGCAGCTCCTTGGGCAGGGACATGCGGAGCTTCTGGCCGGCGGGAACCATCGGGGAAGGGCGGGGAGCAGCCGAAAGAGGAGCCCCTCCAAGCAAGCTGGGTCGCTGCTGCTGCTGCTGCTGGCACTCGGTAGCCAAGGACCGGCTTCCAGGCGCTGCCGCCGCCGCCGCCTCCTCCTGCTGCTCTGCTCTTGGCCACACGCTGCCACTCACAGCTCCGCTCCCCCCAGACAGCCTTCGAGCAGTCAGAAGCAAAGACGGGTCCCCTAAGCCGGGGGCTGGGCTGGGCGGAAAAGAGCCCCCCCCCTCCTGGCCCCGTTCCCTCTCTCGTCTGCAGTGAGCTCCTCTTCTCCCCCCCCCCCCCCCGCCAGCAGTGGCGGCTGTGGCACGAGTGTGCCAGCCAATGCACACGCAGGCCGTCTTCCGAGGGCGCAGGAGGAGGCAGGGCTGCGGAAGCCACGATGCACAAACACATACGCACACGCAGCGGGCACATCGTGCGCACCTGCAGCCATGAAAGGCCTTTGCACGTACAACCTGCTGGCATTTTTCTAGAGGGTTTGTTTTTGGCGAAGGAAAGTGTTTTTGCCAACCGCCCAATTCAGTTCCTCTTTGGACTAGGCGGAGTTTAGCATTGTTAACTGAACCTGTCGGTCTCTTATTTAAAACTTGTTCTCCCATCCTGTTATTTTTAACCTCTGCTTGGTTTTTAAGGAGGAGAACAAATAGGATTGCATTCAGATCGCTCTTTGGTGGGAGCGAGAAAACAAATCTGGAAGCGGCTTCCGAGCTCTTCAGAAAACAACAGAAGCTCAGAAAGGTGGGGCTGCAAATGCATTCCATACAGGGGAGGCTTGTTCATTGCAAAGTGTGTCTTTTAAAGCAAAATGCTTTGAGACAGACATGGAAGTGTATTATGGAACGTATAAGACTCTACTGGGCCACATTCCCCCCCTTCCCTGGGGCAACCTCTCACAGGGTCCGGTCCCTTGTAAAGGGAGAGCCCTGGCCAGGAACTGTTGACCGGAACTCTATTGAAGGCAATGCAGAAGCAGATGCTGCCGGTAGGAATAGCAGGTGGTTCCACCTCAGGCAGTTCAAGGAAAGGCTTTGGCTGTGGGACAGAGGAGTTAGCCGTGTTGCAAAAGTATGCAACTTTATTGTAGCATAAGCTTTCGAGAACCACAGCACTCTTCATCAGGTGCATCTGACAAAGAGAGCTGTGGTTCTCGAAAGCTTATGCCTCAATAAAGTTGGTTAGTCTTAAAGGTGCTACTGGACTTTTTACTATTTTGCAACTACAGACTAACACGGCTAACTCCTCTGTATCGATCTCCGTATTCAGGAAATTTAGATGCACTCCATCCATGCAAATTGAGGCCCCCCCCCCAGGTCAACAGAGTCCCCCAGGGCATTTCAGGTTGGGAAAATGGCAGGGAGAAGGCTTAATTCCTTTCTTCCAATGCACATCAGGCCCCACACACCTGGGAACTGATTTTTTAGGAGGGAACTTACAGCACATGTTCAATCGTGCAGACTTAGGCAGGACCTGGGGGGAAACACAATGTGTAGCTAGGCCCGAGTCCGGTGTCATTTGACTCTTAGTGGCAGAAATGGCCAATAGTCCAGAAA
The DNA here is from genome assembly GCF_028583425.1 of Eublepharis macularius. Classification (NCBI taxonomy): domain Eukaryota; kingdom Metazoa; phylum Chordata; class Lepidosauria; order Squamata; family Eublepharidae; genus Eublepharis; species Eublepharis macularius. Next base: position 21,732,365 of record NC_072800.1, on the reverse strand, counting down.
CTGAGCAGCACAGAGGGGAAACCCCCACGGAAACCAAACAAAACATCAATCAGTTAATAAACTTTGAAAGTTCTTAAAGTGCCAGTGCAATATACAGTGCAAACTCTTAACATGAAAAGTATCAAATTCATTCAAATTACATTCATGTACAGTAGCATAAACATTCAGATAAACTCTACAGTAGTAGTTGTAAACATTCAGATAAACTCTACAGTAGTAGTTATAGCAGCATAGACAGAAAGTGTCCAGAAGTATGCACAGACTACAGAGGTAAACCCCTCCTAATGACGATGTTCTTGCTGTCCTTTATTCCATATTCTTTTAACAGGGATATATAAGAAGCTAAGACCTTTATCCTCCACGCTCAATCTGGGGCCGGCTGCAAATCACAGATTTCGTGCCCACTTCATCAGGAGCGTGATTTATATCCCATCCATTATTCTTATTCACAATCAAGATTGCTAATTAGTCAACCTGGAGTCTGGCTGCTGCCTGTTCTTTAACGCGCCCAGTCCAGAAACGGCTTTGAGAGAGTAGTTTGAAATGACAATGAACCAAAGAAGAACCTCAATGGAGCATCCTTTTCCAGGGGAGAGCTACGTCAGACAAAGAGACAGCCTGTATTCCTCAAGCTGCTAAAGGAAAACAAACGGAAAGCCTGCTTGCACATCTTCATTGATTACTCCTAATTACAACACAGTCCCCGGGGACCCTGGCGAGCTATGCGCAGGCAATTCCTGTACATCTCAGTTAAAGCCATTGAACTGAGTGTGTGTTTTCCTCTATGTGTGTTTTCCTCTGTGGAACATTCCTCTTTCCCTGATTTTAGGAAAGGAAGGAAACTTCTGCGGTGTGCTTGGCTGGTGGCACTCAAACCAAGCCAAATTAAGCAGTCATTCTCTAATGGGGACAACACGCCATTTCTCAAGGTTATTGTTCATTAACCAATCAATAAAGCTCGAGCCCCAAAGCAAATCTGGCTGCCTTGCTGAATTCTCACCTGGCTGCAAACCAACTTTGTTCCAGTTGTTATGCTACTATCATATCTTTTATCCCACTTTTCATCCCAGCAGTTTACAGATGTGCCTGTCAGGCTGTAACATAGCAGCCCCATTCTGGTCACAGAACAGCACCCAGATGGATCTCATGGCCAGCGACTCTTCCCCCCCCCCCCTCCTAAGACAGCTGCAACAATAACTTTAAAGCATCCTTTCCTAGAACGGGCATAGAATCTTTAATCTGGCACAGAAGGGGCAGGCAGGCTTTGAGGTCTGTGACAGATACCGTCACTTGTCCTTTGAAAATGCACAAGGCCAGCAAGCCCATAACAAGACTTGCATCTGAAACAAACCCACCCACCCCTCTCCGACCTGCCCTGCCTGCTGACAGCTTCCTGACATGCGTTATTCTTACTCTGCGGGTTATTTGGCTTGTACAGATGCTTCAGTCATGCTCAGCTGAGCTCTTGGTCCTGAACAAAAGCTGGGAAGACGCACAGCAGAAACACTGCAAACAAAACTGTGCTGGAAGCTGGTTGAGTCATCATATCATAGAACTGCAGAGCTGGAAGGAACCTGAAGGTTGACTAAGGTCACAGGTGCTCAGAGCTACAAAATACACTTTAGCTTCTTAGCAGAGAAGCCCCATTGAAACTCTCTTGCCTTTAGACACACAGCAGCTCAGTGAAAGAGTGTTTGACTTAACACTGCGGTCCTTAGCAGAGTCACACCTTTCTTAAGCTCATTGAGCAACCTAAGTAGCCCACTTAGCCTGATCTTCCCCAAACTTAGAAGCTAAGCAACGTTGGCCCTGGGCAGAGACCCGAACCACTCACAGTGGGCACTAATCTGGCTAGTAGGATGATATACAAATGAACTGTTGTTGGTTCTGTTATTTGGAAGGGAGCAGGGCTTTTTTTCTGGGAAAAGAGGTGGTGGAACTCGGTGGAACTCAGGACTGCACAATGATGTCATTTTGGGTCAGCTGGAACAAGGGGGGGAGTTTTTTAAAGCTTAAATCTCCCTTGGCAAAATGGTCACATGGCTGGTGGCCCCACCCCCTGATCTCCAGGCAGAGGGGGGGGTTTTAAATCGCCCTCCGAGCCATTCAGCGGTGCGGAGGGCAATCTCAACTCCCCTCTGTCTGGAGATCAGGGGGTGGGGCCACCAGCCATGTGACCATTTTCAACAGGTGCCTGAACTCCGTTCCACCGCGTTCCAGCTGAAAAAAAGCTCTGGAAGGAAGACTTCCAAGGAAGATTGGGTCATGCTATAAGGAGGAGGGCAATGGCAAACCACCTCCACCTCTCTGTTGCCTGGGACACCGCATGGTTGGGGTCGCCGTGAGTCAGTTGTGACTAGATGGCACGTTCCTCTTCTTCTAAGGGATTGAAGGCTTGTTTAAAAACTCTAGTTTTATGATGAAGAAGACCTGCACTTGTAACAAACTCAGAGTCCCTTTATTTACATTCCAAGGCTGTGCTCCAGCAGTGAAATAGGTTCTGGCCTCCTGCGTTCTGGCACAAAGAAAGATATGCCGATAGACACAAGACTCAGCAGATTTCTCAGCCAAGTCCCGGCAGGCTGGCAAACACCAAGCAGGGAAGGATATTGCTGTGAGATCAGACATTTGGTGGTTCAAGAGGGCCTGTAATGCTAGATTTTTGCTGATGGCTGGGTCTGTTATTTATAAACATTTTTAGCTGTTAGTGTTCTCTGACCTTTAATCTGCATCTTACGGAGATATTGAAGGAAGAGGGAGATAACATACAAAAGCCAGGTGCGGTTAGAGGAATGCTTTAATCCACCAAAACAAATGCAGAACATCGCGTTTTCTTGCGTGAGATTTGTGCGATGTCGTGCAAATCTCGCGCGAGAAAACTCGATGTTCTGCGTTTTTAGCATGATGTTCCACGTCGTTGTAAGTCAAAGTAAGCAGTGTGAAAAGGGCCTTTAAATTAGCCCCAATTAATAGATTTGTGCTTATCTATTAAAATTGGCTCCCACCAATTTGTGCGTCAGTGGACCAAACTTGTAAGTCAGTCTTGCAGCTCGACATCTTGTATCTATCTTTTCCTTGTAGATTTCAGATTTTCTCTGTGGAAGTCAAGGGAGTGTACCTAGAGTTACCCGGAAGTCTCACAGCCAGCAACTGATCAGGCTCAGACCCGCTTCAGCCAAGTTGCTGGGCCAGGTTCCTTCCCAGCATGCTCTGGGAGTGTAAAAATACTATGGGTTGAAAGTTGAAAGAATTGTAGTCACATCTTGAACTATCTTTGCCATTTTTTCCTTTTTCAAAGCACCGTATGTTGCCCTGAGACTGTGAGAAAGTCTGGTCAATCAATAGAATAATCCAATAAAGGTGAACTTAAAATGGAAAACGGGAATTTGATCCTTCTATTCCAATCCCTTTAAGATGGTGATTTCCACACAAGCATTCCTAATTGCACCAGTTTGGCAAAGCCCCCCAGAACTTTTATTATGGCCAGTTTCCCCTAAAGATTGCAAGCTACAGCATTGTTCTTGAGCCTTAACAATTGTGGTGGTAAACGTTTTTTTTATTACGTTTTTTAAACAAGTTGATAAAAAGAAGAAAGCAAAAGAACAAGTTGATAAAAAGAAGAAAGCAAAAGGCGTTGAGTTACCAGGAAAATTACATGCCAGAGATTGAAGGCTCTAGATTCTTTCCTGCCCTCTGCATCATTTGCTATTGAATAAAAACAGGCAATGGCAAACCACCTCTGTTACTCTCTTGCCAGGAAAACCTAACCAGGGGTCACCGTAAGTCAGCTATGACTTGAAAGCACTCCACCAACATGATGACATTGCTCAGCAGGGACAGCGGGATTCGTTTCCACCATTTCAAAACTAGGCATCTAAGGGCCCAACTGCAGGGAGTTCTGGGTTTGGGACTCAGGGTGTAACCTGGCCCCACAAAGAGAGGTGAAAGTAAACCTGTATGGAGAGCTGGTGAAAAAATGCTAACATCATCTTCTGCTTTGATCCTTCCCAAGAAAGCCAATGCCAGGAAGAAACTAAAGTCATTTTCACCCTTGTACGCCAAGGGAACCATCCAGGGAAGAAGGGCTTTACCCCCTCTCCATTTCCCAACTCAGAAATTATCTTCTGTTGTTTTAAGCCCCGGTAGGCCAAGTACCAGCCAAGTACAACCCAGTACCAACATTGTGAATTTCCAATCAGAGAAGCAGCACAGAGGGAAAGGGACGTGCTGGTTTTTCATGCAAGTTGATGGTGGTAAAGGAGGCCCGTAGGGGGTTGGATAAGCCTCACAGGGTGTTGGCCATTTGAAATGCTGATCAAGGTAGGGAGCCTCTGGCAGGGTTGCGTGCCCTTCTCCTGCCTTGATAATCCAAGGATGAAATTGGAAGAGGGGAAACTTTAGTGCACTTAAGTTGAAAATCTCCTCAAAAGGCAAGAGAGGAAGAATGATTTACCAGGGAGAAATGAAGAAACAAGTCTCTCTACATTAGACATCAGACATGTGAAGAACACTTTTTGGGAGATGCAATGGTAGCTGGGAAAGATATTTTTAAAAGACAGAGCTGGTGGCAGGGCAAAGGCTTTGCCATACATTGGGGCTGTGCGAAGGGGCTGCAAATGCCAGAAGGGAAAATTCAGCCCCTTATAACCTCTCCAGGTCCAAGCCCGGCTCTGGAAGGCAGCTCCAGCCTATTGCCATTCCTCACTGCCCTCTGGTTGGGATCCCACACAATTTTAGACTGGAGAGGTGAAATTAACAGAGCCTTTGGGGAGACGAAGATGAAATTAACAAACTCTGAGGAGTGATCTCCGCAGGCTCTGTCTTTTAAAACTACACTTCCTGGCTAACATTGTGTCTCCCTACACTTGACAGACATGTGCCGAGGTGTCTTGTGTAGAGAGACTCCAAGGAACATTGGTGTAAATGGGATTGGGCTCTGAGCAAGGTGACTGTAAGTTGCAGGGTACTCCCTGGGTCCCTCCAGCCTTCTGGACTTCAGCTTGAGACGCAGCTGTTTAGCACCAGCTATGAGAACAGGTTGGCTGAACTGCAATGAATTTGATCTTTGCAAAGGTACAGTTCCAAACAGCAAGAAGCAGCACAGACTTTAAGTCGAGATGCTGTTTCCCCTTTCCCAGATAGGTGTTTGTCATGCAGGCACAGCAGAAATTCACCGGGTCTGTTTCCTTTAGGATCAGAGAACAATGGCAAATTAGAGGCTAGTTTCCACAAGATGGAGTTCGCAGGGTGGGGACCCGGGAACCAACTTGTGAATTCCAGTGTCACACTGTCGTATGTGATTTGCATGTTCTGTTCTGTTCCGTTCCTTGCGCATTTTGTTTCTGCTCTGGTCACAACCAGGTCAGTATACAGAAGGATCTTTAGCTGTCCTGGCTGTGCTGTTACCCTGAACAGAAGGTGCTATTTGACCCAGTGTCTGTGTGGATGGCGACATGAGCCAAACAACTTCAGTGGGGACACCTCGTCTGTGGAATGCCCTTCTTCTCAGGGTTCACCTGGCACCCACTGCACTCGCTTTTAGGTGCCAGGCCATAGAATCATAGAATCATAAGGTTGGAAGGGACCTCTAGGGTCATTTAGTCCAACCCCCAGGCCTGATAAAAGAACAGCAGATGTATGAGAGTGAATGATAAAATGTGGAACCGTCAAAAGTTCTCACTGCTGGCATTGTATGTGCAATCCAATTATGTCAACTCTAAGATAACATTTCTTCATTAGAAAAAAAAAGTGAACATTTGGAAATGTACATATTGAGGATATGGACACTGCGGAAAAGCAAAAGTTTTATTCAGTGTACAGCAGATCCTGTTCTAATTAGGTTTCTGGCTTGAGAGATCTATACTTTGAACAAGAGTAACCTGTACTGAATTAAACATTCTGGGAAGCAGAATAGCTCACTGCCTTTAGGCAGCCGGCTGTTTCGTTAAAGAAAACTTGGTGCGCTGAAGTTTTATGGGGCACAAAAGAGATTCCAGCAAAGTGGGGCTGAAGAAGGTAAAGATTTTGAATAGTGGAGGAATCTATACCTGCTGTTTAAAGTAACCTACATTTCTTCAGAGACCTGTTCACACTTCTCCACGTGTACTGTGAATATATGGGAGGAGAAGCAGGATTACTGCAGCAGAAAAACCGTGGTGACAGACCCTGCCTCCAAACTCTATGGATTCAGTTGAAGGTAGGGACCGAGCTCTATGCATTTACTACTTTGTATGCAAAGTCCTTGTCCACACAACCTGCTGTCCTGCCTTAAATGACTGAAGAGGGCTATTATTTACACATTGTGGTCAGAACTGAGAACAGTTATGCATGCTGAAGTCTAGTGATTTCAAGATATAATGTCATGGCTAGGAGACAGAGCAGAGATCAAGGAATTCCCTTGTTCAATATTGTCTCTTGCACTGAAGAAACCAGGCGGTTTTAATTGCTAGCTATACTATTTTTACCCTCAGCCTTGCTATCAACCTTGCAAGGTTGTTGTGGTGATTACTAAGATGATGTATAGGAAGCTTTTTGAACACTATAAAATGATATGTGTTACATATTATTTTCATGCGTTTAAGTGCCATTTGCCTTGTGCTGGTGACAATCAATATATTATCATCACATCCAAATCTTGATTATCCCAAACTCCTAACAATCAAATTCCTGGCTGTGACTCACCTACAGTCCAAAGATAATGAATCCTTATTAACTTATGTGGGGAAACAATGGGATTTTTATGCAGTTGTTCAATGCAAATAATATTCAATCATCTGGAAAAGCCGGATGGTTAAGGAATAGAAGATTCCTGTGGGTCAACTTTAACTACTGTGGACCTTGCAGTAACTTCTGGTATTTGCTATTTGTACAGCTGCTGAAATAAAAACCCATCTTCTGGCAAATGAGGAAAACTGGATCATTAAAAAAAAAAAACAAGCCACCCAGCCAACACATGCTTTGTGTCAGGTGTTCTGTGAACCGGGAGTCACACAGGTCAGATTGTCTACTGAGGGCCACTTTGGTGTAGTGGTTAAGAGCATGGGACTCTAATCTGGATAACTTGGTTTGATTCCCCACTCCTCCACTTGAAGCCCGCTGGGTGACCTTGGGTCAGTCACAGCTCTCTCAGGGCTCTCTCAGCCCCACCCACCTCACAGGGTGTTTTATTGTGGGGATAATAATGACATACTTTGTAAACTGCTCTGAGTGGGTGTTAAGTTATCCTGAAGGGTGGTATATAAATCGAATGTTGTTATCATTATTACTGTCTACACCCCTGGGGCTATTGCTTAGAGAGGTGCAGGCAGTTAAGGGCTGGAACATCAGTGCTAAGGCCTAGAATCCTCCCCATCCTGAGACTCCAGTGACCCCAGAGAGTCTACCCTGTAAAGTGCCAACCGGAACAGCGTCTGGATTTACCGTACTCTTTCAAGCTCAAGCGATCTTGCTGGGAGAGGCCACCAGCCTATTCATTTGTTAGAACTTTACACAACTCCTGGGTATCACACAGGGGAATCTGCCAGGAAGCCACTAGCAGGAAACTCTGCCACCACCAGAACCTTAAATACTCAACATTGTGTGATGACTAGAGGTGGGCACGAACCGAAAGACAAACCAAAGTTTGTCATGAACTGGGCTGTTTTTTCGTTCGCAAACTGGCGGTTTGTCACAGGGCATTTCTGATGATCTGCGACGATTTTTAGGCCAGTTCGTTTGTTTTGTTTTTCGGTTCATCATTGCACACAGCCTGGCACCAATCAATCAGTTTCCTAGGCAAGGGGAGGGATGGGCTTTCTTCAGACCGTCTGCGGCCTCAGAAATGACATACCCGTGAACCAAATGAATCAGTTCACGAATTTCATGCTGGTTCATGGTTTGTGAAACACGACAAACCACAAACTGCAATGAACTGCCATTTTCCTGGTTTGTGGCCATCTCTAGGCAGTGGCATAGCGTGGCTTGGCAGTGCCTGGGGCAACTCCCGGCAGGAGGTGGCGCCCCTGACACCACACGCATGCACGCATTTTGCATGCATATACTCCCGGGATCGCGTGATGTTACTTCCAGGAAGTGACATCATCACACAGGGAGCACTCCTGCGATTTGGGCTGCTTGCCTCCCCGCCCCTTACCAGGCAGCCCTCCATGGTAGCTGCCCACAGTGCTGCCGCCAGCAAAGTGCGCTCCTCAGCTGCAGGACAGCCAGCTCAGCGAACTAGCTGTCCCGTCGGCGTGGCAGATGGCCAGGATGCTGCGGGCAGCATCCTGTGGATGCAGCACAGGGTCTCCTTGGCACGCCGCCCCCTAAAATTATGCACCCGGGGTGACCACCCCCTTGCCCCCCAACGCTATGCCACTGTTTCTAGTGATGACATTTTCCTGAGACAGTTGGTTTCTCTATCTTTTTATTCTCTCATTTCATTTCATTTCATAATTTGATTTGGGACACTAATGTTGACTCTGAAGGTGTAAGAGCAATTCGTGTAAGAGGGTAACAGACAGGCTGGTGTTTGCCACTCACTACTCTGGAAAAATCAGCAGGGAAAATGGTTATGTGCCCCATCCTCTAACAGTTCTGTTCTCATCTTGGTCTGAATATAAAGTAACTGACAGGCATATTTATTTCTCAGGTTTTATTAAAATGAAACCACCATACTTCAATAACGCAGTACTACCATTGCATGAAACAAGGATATAAAGTCTAAGTGACTACACTGATAATTGTATTAAAAAGAACCTTGGTAGAATATGCTGCCTCCATTTTAGAAAGGACGGACTAACAGAATTTTTTTTTAAAAAATGGCAATTTCTTTCATACAAAGTTCATCTGAAAGATTTTCAGACTAGCAGAATACCAGATTTGCAATTTTACATATCCACTTCTACCATTCATATATTGCTTTCGTTGACATTTTCAACATTTCTGAAACATCTGCCTTGACTGTCTTACTGCCCCCAGATTAAAAAGAAACAGACCCTCAAGACATATCTGTTCTAGAGAGTAACAGTCATTTAATAGTTATCCTTTTTTCCCAGTACTTACAGTGCTGTGAAGAGAGAGGCTATGGACCTCTAACAGGGAATTAAGTGGTTTAAGAACAATGCATGTCTGTAGTATAAACTGTCAGTTTTCCCCACAATTAATAAACATAGTAGCCCTTATTTTGTGCTTTAAATTGAGAAGCCTGTATTGTCTAGATCCAGTTGATCTCTGATTTTGGTAGTTATTTCCCTCACCCTTTACTACAGTCACACTGTTGAGATTGGATGCACCTCTTGAAACATGTCCGATGCTAAAGAATGCTTTCCTGGGAGTATATCCCACGGAATAAAATGAAAGTTCTGAGTACAACTGCTTAGGATTGCTCTACAAATATAACCTTTCCCAACAACAATATAAGGGACCTTAACTTTCCCCTCCAAGTTGACTCTGGTGAATTTCAGAATATGGATACTGAATTACCTCTTCTGGACCTGAGGATAGGAGTAAAGACTTCCAAAGTTTAAAAAAGTGCTTTATTAGTAATTACTGTGACTATTCCAATTCTAATTACTATTACCTGGATGCAAGTTCTATTAGTCCAAGAAGAACATGCCTCCAGGTGAGTGTGCTTAGGCATGCAGTCACAATCCCCCCCAACTTCTAGTTAAATTCCCACAGACACATTTTCAATAGTCAGAATAAAAAAGGGATTTTTTTTTCATTTGTACTCCACAAAGCTTAAATCTTACATGCAATTCAAAAGTATTATCTTCCATCCAACATCATCGGCTATGTTACAATATCAGCTGTTCTTATAAAAAAAAACTTTTAAAAATGGAAAACAATTATACACACCTTAGTTTCCATCACTTCATATACAAAATTATATTTATCGACGCTAAAAACAATTCAACAGTACAAAACATGGCATTTATTATTTGTACAAATTGTGCTTTCATAGGCAAATGCATTTACAAGAGATGCTGGTAGACAGCAGGATTTCCTGCATAATTTCTACGTATTTCAACATGGTCTGCACAAGAATGGTGCGTAGTAGAGTGAACTGTAAGATATACTACCCAATAGTTTATATGGCCTACACTAATCCTCTCTATGCAATGCTAATTACAACTTTACAGAACTTCTTTACACTTACTACTAGTTCCACAGGTTCTTTATGTGCCAGAGCCCCAGTTCAGCTCTAGCAGCCCTGGATAAGGTACCCCATCTGCTAGACAGGATGTACCCAGACAGCTTGATGGGGCCCAAATGAGCACTGAGATACACAATGGCTGCACTAGGATTTACTTCTGTACACAGATATTCCATGTTGGATTGGTCCTCCTGAAATGGAACTCCTCCCCTCCTGTTTGACGTTACATTATTCATGTTAAATCAGTTCTAAGATTTGTTCTTGTTGAACAAAATTAGATTCTTCCTGATTTCTAAGGTGGTATTGACAAGGAACCCTGACGTGGATGGCCAAGGCTAGCAAATCTCAGAGGCTAAGCAGGGCTGGTTCTGGTTAGTACTTGGATGGGGGAACCACCAAGGAAGTGCAGAGTTTCTACAAAGAGGGAGACAGATCCAGAGGAGTTAGCCATGTTAGTCTACAGTTGCAAAATAGTGAAGAGTCCAGTAGCACCTTTAAGACTAACCAACTTCATTGTAGCATAAGCTTTCGAGAACCACAGCTCTCTTTGTTAGATGATGAAGAGTGCTGTGGTTCTTGAAAACTTATGCCACAATAAAGTTAGTTAGTCTTAAAGGTGCTACTGGACTCTACTATTTTACAAAGAGAGAGGCAATGACAAACCACATCTGAACATCTTTCGCCTTGCAAATCCTATGGGGATTGCCGGAAGTCAGCTGTGACTTGATAGCACTTTCCACCAGCATTAACAAGGATGCCCAAATTATTTGCTTTCATTCCAACACAGATTGCATGGATGGTATGTCGATAAACGGTTCCCCATCTAAAGTTACAATCTTTTTGCAAAAAGGGCAAGGACTAGGGTCCCTGACATTTCGAGGATTGTTTTCAATCAAAAGAGCAGCCAGAAATCCTGCAATGAGTTCTTTTAAAAGTCATGTGTATTTTTACCATAATGAAATTACTTGACTGCAAGTGGAAGATAGCTTATCCATTACATTTTTACTCCACCTTGCAACATGCAAGGAAGCCTCCAAACAGCAGATTTGTAGCTTAAAACAATGAAGACCAACAATTTATGCATTTTTGGGGAAAAAAACAAGCTTTGCTCCCTTTGTGATGCCGGTCCCACAGAATGAATGACAGAAGATACCAAGACCACCATTTCCTACTCCCCTGGCCTTGCCTTTACTAATTCTTATTGGGGCTTTGATTTTATAAAAGCCCAATTACAACCATCTGTCTTCACAGTTGGTACATCCCTCAAAATCCGACTGCCACCAACTTTTGTGTGAGTGCAAGGGAGAATTTTCATTGCTTTAATGGAGAATGTCACCCAGAATTTCCCCAAACGTTCTCTCCCACAAGGGTAAAGAATGCCTATAGAATTCAAAACAGATCAAGTATATGATCAGGCTAGGTGAAAAAAGTCTGTTTTCATTGTGGCAGCCATGTTAACATTTATATGAGGAAATATGTGCACTGACAAACTGATAGGCCTGGCAACCACAGCATATTCCACCCCTCCAGGCTATCTGGAGACAAGACTGCTCATGGCAGTCCTGAAATGGAAAAATGCTTGCTTTAATGAGCTCTTACTGTGCTTCTACGACTGATAGTCCAAGGCAGCATTTAAGTCCCTGCTTTAAGGAAGGGTCAAACCTCACGAGACAAAATACACTTGAATTACACTCGAATTACAAAATACACTCGAATTACCTGTATAATTCAAGTGTATTTTACCCTCAAATTACAAAATACACTTGAATTACCTGTGTAATTCGAGTGTATTTTGTCTCGTGTGGCAAGACCCATTGTTTCGGGTAGGTAGCCATGTTGGTCTGCAAAAGAAGACCAAGATTTGAGTCCAGTAGCACTTTAAAGACCAACAGGATTTCCTGGGTGTATGCTTTTGAGAGTCAAGGCTCTCTTTTTCAGAGCTTTGACTCCTGAAAGTTGATACTTGTTTTGTAAGGGTTTTAATAGGATCTATGCCAGTCCACAGTTGATTTTTTAAAAAGGTTTAATAATGAGAACCTAAGGAAATGTTCATAAATCTTTTTTTTATTCATGGGTTAAAAACAAGAAAATTTCTTTGGTCCTAACAGCCCATTTGTATGTAAAAAGATAATTAAAGTGTATCTTAAAAATATTTTTTATTTTTTTTAAAAAAGACTTTGAAAGTGCTAAAGCAAAAGAAAAAAAAGAACCGGGAAGTTATTGGGAAGGCAAAGTAAGAAATGTGAGATTTTAACAGGAAAAAAAATCACAGTTAATAGTGATTTAGGATGGTTATAAAACGTTGTTATCTTTAAAATATCACCTTTGGCAGTGGAATTCGATATATTTCACAATATTTTTACCACACATTTATTAAGGACTAGGAGGTGCAAACAGAAAAAAAAAACATTTACTTTGCTCCAACTAAAATATTTTCTCACAGAGAAATATAAATATCAGAAAAGCTAGAGCAATGTTCACAACAGCCGACATTGAAGAGGTAGGTACAGTTTATGGGTTATTGCCCGTAACTTTTACATCTCCCCGCTCCCACGAAATGCCTGTCAGGAAATGCAAAATGTCTAAAATTCAGGGCTGCTTTTTAAGTCACCAGAATTCTACAGAGGCTCTGGAGAAAGGAACTGATGTGGGACTCCCGTGTAGATTGACTGTGACAATCCTGCCCTCCTTCTGATACGCTGGTGACGCACTCCCTTCTGCCAACTGACAATAGTTATTGCAAAAGTGAAGTGCTTTCACATAGGCTGTATAAACTGGCACATGAACTGGGGGAACTGTGGCTACTGGCAAAACATAGCAGGAAATCCACACTCGGATAAGATCATGCACAGAAGTACTTTTTGTAAGTGGGACTGTGGGAAGAATTTAGCATAGCGGACCTGCACAATAGATGCATGTGTGGTTGATGGTCCAGTATCTGTTCCCTGAGGAGCAATCTTCCTTGAGGAGACGCTTCTGTCCTTTATAGAAATATCACACTATAGAAATATCACACTACGGACCCCTTCTGATGTTCTTTTAGTGATACAGGACCTGTGTTCTCTTGCTGTTTCACATACAGCTGTAGTAGAATTCTGTACTCATTTAGGAAGGTTGATACCTCACTTTGGTTTATTCCTCTTATTTTCAAGAGGCATGAGATACAGGCATCGCAAATAGCTGAATGATGCGTGCGGGAGCCAGGCTGCAGGAATAACACTGCAAGAGGCTCTGAAATCAGAGAACTCACGGCAGACATGCTTGCGTGATCGACATGCTTCTCAGATTTTCATTTAGTTTGGGACAGTAATCACAGTGACCAGGGACCTAACAAAATTACATCATACATTTAAGTAATTTGATGGATTGACTTCATCACCCCCAAAAATTGAGGTACTAGAATTTACTCTGAAAATTTCACAATGTGTGAAGGATGCATTCCGAAAGCACGGGTTACCAGAGATGTCTGTCATAAACTCATGCCTGAAGATTCATAGTGGTTTCATAGATAAACCAACTGAAATCCCGAGTAAATGTAACTGAAATGTAATTTGGTGTAAGTGGCCAGAGAAAGATGCGATGGAATGAAAATCAGAAAATAAGCTAGCTTCTTACTACTTCTATTTCTGCTGGCCCAGTCTACTCAGCCCTGCATGCTCTCTGGCTGTCAATCTAGTGGGCGTGAGACTCTGGGGATACAAGCCCAGGAACCGTTAAGTTTTTCTCTGTGAGATTACTGATGACTTTTCCAGCTACTCCTCCATTTCCTCAAATAGCACATGGAAAACTTTTAATTTCATTCGCTTACTTCTCTCCCTTCAGAGCAAGTTCTGATGTTTTGTTCTTGATCAATGATTCCAGAGCAGCTGGGCTCTCTAACGAAATGCCTTCCAGAGGGCAACAGAAAGAGGTTTCAACATTAACTTATCTACACGGCAGCGAAGGCATTCAGTCTACGTAGGCTACATGGTGCTGGCCTGGCCTGATTTTCTTCCAGAATAGGTGCATATGAGGGTGAAGTTCTGTGTTAAAATGCAGGCAACTGATTCTCGATACTACTTCTCCCTTCCTACCACATTAGTGGTGTGTATTTATTGGTGATTTATCCAACACACACACACACGAGCCAGGTTACTTCTCATCTCTGGGCTTCATTTAAGTATGACAGAATTCTAAGTGGTTTTCCTTAGTGGTAACGTCTTTCTTCATTTCTCCCTACCCCTTGCCCAATGAATTACAGATCAAAGTGAATGATCAACAGGGCCTTCTCCAGTACAACCCCCCACTAAGATAAACAAGAGCTGTCAAAGAGCATTCATGAGAACAGAGCTTGTGCAGGAGAATTTCCCTGCTTCTGCCCTTTGATATTTGCTGAGAACAGCTATGCCTGGATTCATACCACTTCAGCCAAACTGCAGCCCCAGCATTTCCTCATTGTTTAAATTCATTTTTTAAAAATATTTGTTTATAGCTTTTTAAAGGTAAATTTTTGAAATTTATCTTTCCCAACTCTAGAGAAAATAGTGGAGCCAGAAAACAAAAGCAAAAAACAACAAAAACGGAATTCTGTGATCCAGGCCAACAGTGAACATTTTACAGAAAGTCTAGTGAGTACTTTATAAACTTTTTCTGACCAATATCTGAAGTTTGCAGAGTTCCGGCTTCCCAGGAATAGTGGTCAGGTGGCAGTGAGTGCTCCAGGGCAAGCCCTTCTGTTCAATGGGCCAGCAGAAATCAAACTCTGCCCACAGTGAGTCAGTTTTTCAGAAACAACTTGAACAAATTCCTCGTGAGAAGAATCTCTTTCTCTGTACAACAAAATATCAAGTGAAGCTGGCGTTTAAAGAGTTAGACCAATGCACAGGAATGTGTTTTTCTTTAACCTTAAAAGCTGTGTTAGCATTGCCCGGGAGACTTGAAAAAAATGTCTTGGCTCTTTTTTAAAACAACGGAAATTCCCCACCACTCCATGTGAATGGCATCCAACAGTTCATCATCCGGATGTCTTGATCGCATAAAAGCTCTTGAAAAATACCAAACATTAAAAAAAATACACAGCATCGCAAGGGCATAGTAGATGCTGACCACAGCCATTTGTATTCATATACAGACTCTACCCCACATAGCTTGCTAAGAAAGAAAGGAATGAATGCGGCAATTTCTTGCTGGCCGGATGTCCTTCGGTACCTAATAACATCTTCTGTATAGACAGAAGTAAGAGAAGTCGTAAGCAAGCTCGGTGAAACCAGCACATGTACTAGGAAGGGGAAGTGTGCCCTGGTGGTGTGGTTGTGACTGCTCCTCTATTTGTCTATATCTTGCTTCTATGGCAGCCAGCACTGTCACCTCTGTCCCCAGTTTGTTGTTGCTGCAAACAGAAGCTTCTCTTAGTAGTTACGCTGAGGCTTCAATGTATTCACTTTTGGGCGCTGCTATCCTCAGGTATTCTGGATTTTCAGTTGTAGGGACTTTAGCAAGGCCATTCGTTTTGGTCTCTCTAGGCAAGAAGTCTTGCTGGTAATCTGGATTGTCCAGATTTATTTGGTAGTTGGCTGTCTGGTCCCAGTAGGGGGAGCTGTCAAAAACGGTGTTAGCGAAAGGAGATAAGTTTGTGTTGAGATACTCTGGGTTGTCCAGAGCTGTGCTGTGGGAATTCGGATGGTTCGAATCGGCCTCGACTCTTGGATCAGCAGGGAGGGACAGACTGCTATAGACTGGATTCTGTACCACAGAAGCAGACGGCTTTTGGGACACTTGCTGGTTCAGGTATTCTGAAACAGTTTCAAGACAAGACAGAAAAAAAAGAAGAGAATGAATATTGTGGAAAACGATCAAAGTGAGTATTAATTGCAACTGGCTGGTGCAGACATAATGCTGTTGATTTCTGCTGAGTAAGTCCACGGGGAAGGACTACAGCTGCTCTCCTGCCTTTGCTCAAGCCCCAAATAAGTAATCAAATTAAACAAAGTTAATCATGGTTAGGGTTAATTAGGGTTCTAATTTAACCCACAATCTCAGAACGTTGCTTAAAATTGCCAGAACCTACTGGTGGAGCAAGGCAGGGGGAATGATGGATATTAGTTGAGGACTGAGGGAACCATCTGTTATAAAACATGGCTTAGTTATCATTGAGGGGACGGTGGATGCTTATGGAGGATAACTAGCACTGCCCCCCACTGCCTCCTACCTCCATTGCTACCTCTTGAGGTCCACCAGTAAGAGCATCAGCCCTTGCCTCCGTTGTCACTGTTCAATGGCAGCCATTGACTGCCTGCCGCACTGTTGGGCTGGCTGATGCTACTTTGAAGGCCGTTAAAAGGTCATCTGCATCTCTGTAATCAGTAGCATCAACCCTAACAGGCATTCTGGTTAGAAAGCTTTGAATTCTTATTGAAGAGGGAGGAGAAAAAGTTATCTTCCTTGAAAGAAAAGACCCTTCCCTTTGACTTTGATCAACACCTCCAGCAAAACTGCTGAGGTGCACAAATGACAATGAGATATTTCTAAGCATCCCAGGATTATGAAAGGATCAATAAATTCACTGCTGCATTTGCACAGGACGCACAGCACGTCTTTTACTTCCCACTAACTAAAAAGAAGTTGATGCAACGGTGTGTTTACTCATATGGTAAACAGAGTATTGCTTTGCTGTGCGAACTCGTTCTCGTGCACAAATTAGCTAGAAGGAAAAAAAAGTGACATGAATGGAAGTAACAGAGAACTGCAATCACACACAGAGCATGTGCCAGTTCCAAAATTACCGAAAGAAACGCTTCATGAACAACTGGATGGTTGAGGAAGCAGAACACCTGGCCCAGCCAATCCAGTAGGCTTAGAAAAATGAACAAGAGGAATCTGTCCACCCTTATGGGAGCTCAGGAGACAGGTTCAGAGGACCCAGAGAGACAATCAGAGGCCAGGAAGCCACCAGGAGGGTGACCATTGAAATAAGGGCCTAGAGAGCAGGAACTGGGACAATTAACAGGTTAAGGGATGAATTATACCCTTGCTTATACATTGTACATGGCAGGATGCCTTCTTTCAGAGAGAAAGGAGGGGAGATGGACTTTTCTCAAGCATTCACAGTAGATGAAATCTATGTTAGATGTTTCAACAAG
The DNA here is from genome assembly GCF_028583425.1 of Eublepharis macularius. Lineage (NCBI taxonomy): Eukaryota > Metazoa > Chordata > Lepidosauria > Squamata > Eublepharidae > Eublepharis > Eublepharis macularius. The sequence continues at coordinate 21,715,112 of NC_072800.1, read as the reverse complement.
TACAGTCATGAGAGAAAAAAAATAATTTAAGAAATTATAGGGCTGTAATCACTGGTTTGGATTCAAGCAGCTTTTCTACTAAAGAAATAATAATAATAGTAACAACAACAACAACTGCACTTATATACTGCTCTTCTAGACAGATTAGTGCCCCACTCAGAGCGGTGAACAAGTTAGTGTTATTACTATCCCCACAATACAGCTGGGGAGCTGGGGCTGAGAGGAGTGGCTTACCCAAGGCCACCTACTGAGCTCATGGCGGTAGTGGGATTCCAACCAGTAGAGTGCTGATTCGCAGCTGAACCACTTAACCACTGTGCTACAGCAGCTCCCAAAGAGGAAGGAGGAATCTCTTTTTGCCTACCTCCTCAAAAAAGGCTGTACTGAGATCAGGGGACTTGTACTTCCAAAAGTCACTTGTGGGTGATATAGGAGGGATAGGAGGGAGAAGAACTGAGTGAGATGGAGTGAACCAGTTGTATGGATCCAACACATTATTAGCTTGGAACCCCAGCATGTTAACCTGTTGGTAAAGCCTATCATTCTTAATATTTACTGATTGCCAGTAGAAGGAAAAAATAGATCTGTTTGGGGACTCTGAACAACAACAACAACAACATTGAATTCATATACCGCCCTTCAGGACAACTTAATGTCCACTCAGAGTGGTTTACAAAGGATGTCACTTTGTATGGATTCCCTGGCACAAAACTGCACTGGCTCTTTTGCTCGGAATCTCCACTTATACAAGGGATGAAATTAGTGGGGGTGTCACTCTTATGACGACATTTGCTTCTCAGAGAATGGACAAAGGTTCACACGTTTTTAAGTGTACACGTTCTCTCACCTGGAGCGGGCAGGAAGCCATCGTCAAAGCTGTCGTCCAGGTACGCCCTAGTCGGATCTGAACTGTATCTCTGGATGAAACTGTCTTCTCTCACTGGGTATCCCTGCTAGTTAAGGAAAAGGGGAAATGTTTACAGCATGTAATTCCAGATAGCAAGTTACAGCCACCCTGCTTCAATAGATAAATTAAATGGCTTGTGGGTGGGTTTTTTTGGGTTTTTAAAAAGCTATAGGCAAAATGGAACCAAGAAACTGTTCCCTGGTTGTTGCTGGTGCTTCTCAGTTGCCTACACTTACCCCATTTCTATCTATGCAGGTGATCATTGTAGAATTATTGCTGGTAGTACTCTAAAATGAAAGAGGAGAATATTTAGATATTTCTTGCTTTAATAGAAGAAAAATACCAGATTACCTAAGTGTACTGGATGTTACACATTTTTGGATGCTATAAATGTTTGGAAATACAATGGAGTACAGCAGCAGCTTCATGATATGTTGGTGGCATAAGTTTGGGCCACAGTATATTTTTTTAAAAAAGCTTTTTGATGTAATCCGGCTCTTTATTGTTTCTGCTGCAACAGACTAACACAGCTTCCCCTCCCCCACCCCCCAGCATTTTCACTTTCAACCACAGAAGATTTTGGGAAAGCAAGTCCATACCAGTGAAGTTAAGAGCGGTGTCCGTGAATTTGACGGGCTGCTGAAAAATCCCTGGTGAGGAATGAGGTATTCGTCTGCATCCACAATGTCCTCCATGTCTTCCTCTTCCATCAGGCTACGGTAAATTTTCGACTCTGTTGGGCTTGGTAAGTGCATTCTTTCATCGCCCTATCCAAAGGGAAGTAAAAACAAAAATTTGTAATTTCAGGCGGCACCATTATCAAACAGCTAGTCTTCTTAGATTATTTCCAAGATCAAGTCCTACAGATTAAGCTTTAAAATATGGATTCAGATCAAGAATGGTTGATTTCTGTCTTTAGAGAGATACTGGATGCTCCTGACTATAGTCTGGGGCCAGAAATGTACAGAGCGCACAACAGAAGTGAAGTTATACTAATCTTTTGGAAACTTCTTCCTTTCTTGGAAATCCCTTTGATGATTTGCTAGAGCCCAGACCACTAATTTTTTTGCTACATCACCCTGTCCCTTCACAAAATCCATAAATAGTAAAGAATCCAGTAGCACCTTTAAGACTACCCAGCTTTATTGTAGCATAAGCTTTCGAGAACCACAGCTCTTGTCAGATGTGACTACAGACTAACACAGCTAACTCCTCTGGATCCATAAATAGTAAAGAGTCCAGTAGTACCTTTAAGAATATCCAACTTTATTGTAGCATATGCTTTCGAGAACCACAGCTCTCTTCGTCAGATGCATCTGATGAAGAGAGCTGTGGTTCTCAAAAGCTTATGCAACAATAAAGCTAACACAGTTCACTCCTCTGGATCTAAAATCCATAAAAGCTCTGCTAGTTGAAGAGCGTTCACAGTTACAGAGAACACACAGTCAGGGATGACTATGACATTACACACAAAATTCAAAGAGAAAGGAAACACTGCAGGCTGGAATATGTTGCCCTTCTCCCATGATATAACTGAGAATCAAAAAATGAGTGCATGTTCATTCCAAGTTGGTAGGGTCACCAACAGGCAGATGAAGCTGCTATTTGGGCCAAAGCTGGTTTGTGATCTCAAAGTTAGCCATGCCTGAGCAGCTTTTTGAAGTAGATTCAGGACTATGTCAGTGTTGCTAGGTTATAAAATGGTGTTTAGCTTACCAACAAACAGAACCACATTTGTATTTTTAGACGTGAAGTTATTTGATCATGATTTTGTATATCTTGGGCCACTACAAGGGATTTCTGGGTGAAAACCTTCCTCCCCCTAGAGGCGTGGATACACCACGAGCCACAAATTGGATGGGTGGCTTAGGGCCCACTTACCCTTTGATATAGTCAGAGAAAGTGTGTGGAACTGCTTTGAACGTGGAAGAGATACCACTTCCAGGCAATTCTCTAGGAATCACTGAAATCTCTATGGTAAAGCTTATAGAGATTTTGGGGGTTCCTATTGAGTCACCTGATGCAATTCTGCTCTTTTTCTTCTGTCACACTGGTGGGCAAGTGAGGCTGGAGGCAGGTACCTGACTGAGTAGTTAGTCAGTCAGCTTGGGAGTGCCCTGAGTCACCGGCTGCATGGCTAGTTGGCCACGGCAAGCCCCGAGTTGCTGGCCGTGTGGCCAGCCAGCCAGAGCAGTGATGCTGGGGCCATGGGTGCCTAGTGGCTATAGCTGCCTAGTGGGCAAGCCGCCTTTGTGTATACCATTTTGTAAGCTATATCTTTAGGATGCAGAATGCACTACAAACAATATTATACTTTTTTTCTCTTTCCAACCTAATCCCAATGCATCGTTTTCCTTGGGGAGGGGGAAACCTCAAACCTCAAATGATTAATGAGCAGTACCTGTATAACCAGATAGCGCTGGGGGTCACGAGCCATTTTGGAGAACTCTGCTATCAGTTCCCGAAATTTGGGGCGACTGTCTGCATCGATCATCCAGCCTGAAGACGGCAACACAGGAAATAAGAATTAAGAGAAAGCACATTTGTCTGTGCCTAAGGAAATCTAGCAGAACAAGCAAACCTGCTACCGCGACTAGGAAGAGCAAAAATAATCCACTGAAATGTTATATAGAATTAAATCACATACTGGGTTTCTGTGCTGAGGTTTTGGGTGGCCTTTGAATGCACAGTAAGGAAATCGGCAGATGGACTGAAATACTAGATGAACATGCCCCTTGCTTTCCAGTGTGATTTGGGAAATCAATCCATCCCAACCCCCGCAAAGTGCATAAGGCTGGCTGTGATTGGGGACAAATGCTAAAAACTTAATAGTGCAAAGATACTACAGGCATGCCTATTGACACTGTGCCTCAAAATATGCGGAATTTGAAAAATGAGAACAACAATGAAAATCCTATTACCTGTCTCACAAGATTTGATCAGAGTCAGTGACATATTAATCTACTGATCTACAGCAGGTAAAAGGATCGTGAAATAGGCTGTGCTTATTAAATGTGAATGTTGACTATTAACACTGAACAGGCAGGCCTTATAAATGTCCCTCTCACTTCCTCTTGTTGAAAAGTGTAGGCCTCTTCAAGTTAAGGTAATCAGCACAATAATAAAAAAACCTCCAAGTATCATACCAAGCTATTTTTGTGCCAGCATTGAATCAGCTAGGGTTGCAAAATAAAATGGGGTTCCGATAGCACTTTAGAGACAAACAACATTTATTCTGGCACACGTTTTCATGAGTGACACAGCTCATATCAAATGTAGGAGCCAGAGTGAATCTGGTAATCTTAATTTTTTTAACTGTGTATGGATTTTTTTTAAATTGGTCTTAACTAGGAGTATGCATGCACCAAAAAAATCTGGGTAATATGGATCTGGATTTTTTAAAAAACAAAACAAGGTCCCTGATCTGGGTTAGAGAATCCCGGATTTAACCAGCTATTATTCCCTATGGGCAATAATGTCTCGGGGCTGGGGGGCATTTTTAAAGCAGTCTCCACTAAATTTGCAGGAAATCTACTCCTGACTATCCACTAAAGACCCCCCAAATTTCTGGAGGATTAGACCCTGGGGTCCAATTCTACAGGCCCCTGAACAAGATGGTCCCAGTCACTCTCCATTGTTTCCAATGGAGGAAACATTTCCAAGCCCTTTAAACTCCGCAGCTCCCCCACCCCCCAACTTGGGATTCTCTGGCTGAACATAACTCCCATGCAAGCTTATTCTTGTTGAACCAATGAGTCCTAAGGACGAATCAGAGAATCCCAATGTCACACCAGAGAATCCCACATATATTCTCTTTACTAAAAGCAAGTGGGGATGACACTTTCCGAGCCGTGGTGTTTAACGTGGCTAGTGCTGGGTGCTTGATGGGGCTATTTTGGAACTTGGGAAGGGAGAAGGGGCAGAATGGGATGGGAATCCACTCTGTCTGCTGGCTCCCCCTCTGCCCTGCCAGTGAGCTTGGTTCCATTTGTGCCACTGTGCTCTCACTACCACCGTCCCCTCTCTGCCACCACTCTGTCTCTGCTGTGGCTGCCTGCAGAAGCTGCCTAGAACTGGATAATTTGGCCCAGCAAGTCCATGTATTAGGATATGATCTAGAGTTTGCCCTGGAGAACTGGCAGAGCTAGATTATGCAAGACTAGCAACAAAGCCTGTTGTGGGAAAAAATACAACGGGCTCTAGAAAGAGGAGGGCGGGCAGGTGGGCATTCCTTCCTCCTCGGTGAGTGATCCTGGCCAGATGAAGGCAGGGGGGACAGGCATCGCCACCTCCCCTGCACCTGATCCCAGCTGGGTGAAGGCAGGCTCCATTCCTGATCCCAGCTGGGTGAAGGCGGGGGACGGGTATTACCACCTGCTCTGCTCCTGATCCCAGCTGGATGAAGGGCAGGTGGGCATAGCCACCTGCTCTGCTCCTGAGCCCAGCTGAGTGACGGTGCAGGGTGGGCATAGCTACCTGCTCCGCTCCTGAGCCCAGCAGGTGAAGGTAGGGGGCATATTGCCACCTGCTCTGCTCCAAATTCCAGCTGGGTGAAGGCAGGGGGGTGGGCATTGCCACTGGCTCCACGCCTGATCCCAGCCTGGGCTTCCTGCCGTGGCGCTCTCTCTGGAGGTCTGGCTGTCTCATCTGGGCTTCCCTCCACCGCAGCGCCCTCTGGTGGTGCACCAGGGTAGGAACTGAGTTGTCTTGAATACGCTTAGCCTTTTATATAGTAGGATCAGTATAAATCTGGCTTTTTTGCCAGTTCCCACACCAGGATCGCACACCCCTATTCACCCCAAGTCATTGGGAAGTGTCAAAGGACAAACTGAACTAATCAAATTAAAAAAAAATCAATTGCAGCAAAACTCTGATCACAGCCGGTCAAGTTATGGATCAAAGATTTGAATCAATATAATGCAGTTCCATATGCTGATTCAATATTTCCAGAAAAGAGTGGGTATGGTTATGTATAAATGGCTCCTATGTTACTCTATCAATACATGAACTAGCTCAAAATTAGCCTAAGAGATTAGAAGCGGCTGAAGAAGATGGGAGAGGAAAGATGTTCTGCTTAAAGTAAAGTCAGTCTGTCTTGGCCCACGTTAAATGATAATACTCAGCAATTTATCTAAAATAATTTAGACTTGTTAATGCCTAATCTTGCAGGTTACAGTCAAGTCTAAGAGGTGTTATTAACCATGACTAGGATCTCCCAAACCGGTCTGAAATGTATTTGATGTTTCTAGAGCAACTTACTCGAAATTCTGAATGAAGTATTATAGTGCCACCTAGTGGATTGTTCGTGAATATCTTTTCAGATATGGGAAGAAAACTAAAAATCCCGGGGACACCTTTTGTGAGCTATGACTCAAGGAAGCTCGCAATGAAACTAATGTTATTAGTCTTTAATTTTTATTTTATTTTACTACAACAGACTAGCACAGCTACCAGCTTTAATCCTTAAGGAAGAATAGCTCTTTTATGGGAATCTACTATTATATTTAAGCTCAACATACAAGAAAAGAGAAACAGTCAAACGTATGAATAAAGGTCTGGTATGTGTCACCAACAGTAGACACCAACAATGGGCATACGGAATATCGTTAGCTCCGCACCAGCCGCTCCCCTCTGTGTTATTGTATTAAATTCACGTGAAAAAATAATTTTAACAGGTTAAGGCCTTGTTGGGGGGTTAATTCAGAACCCAGGAACTCAGAAAAGAGCTCTGGAATAATAATTAATTTCATTGTGCAACAAGGTATTTTATGATATTGCTTATTAAAAGTGGATCAAATAGTTTATTATGTTGTGACTTCCCACTCTAGTTTTCGTGTTGAAGTTAGGGTGTGGGTAAGCCCTTTGCCGGTTTCCTGTGGAGGGGGCATGTAGCCCCCTCCTCCTGACTGTCTGCCGATTCACCTAATGTGTACCATCTCCTGTCCCATGAGATGTATTTAGTTTTGGGTTCGGCTAGTGGGCCGCTTGTAGAGTCGCTGCCTCTTATACTGATTTTTAAGTTTTAATGTTTTTTATTAATTGATGTTATTGGATCTGAGCCTGCTTGCGGGGAAAGTGGGTTATAAATTTAATTAATAATAATAATAATAATAATAATAATAATAATAAATAGTGGACTTTTGAACACTCAGATTGTATAGGTTTAACAGTATAAGAAATCTCATATACTGAACTGAAACTGGATAATCTCGTGAGTATCTCGCCCTCTGCTGCTCTTTCACTGATCACTCTTGCAAGAATAAATCAGGCTCTCATTTTTATACGGATGTTGAACTTCACAACTACTTTTCTTATAATAGCTGTGTCAGAGTGTACATCTTTGCACTCCTAGCATGCATAGATAGTCCTGAAACAGAGGCCACATTTTCACAAGAGTAGGCATAATTAAGTCATGGAAAAGAGCACGATTTATATATGTACAACATGCATTTAAAATCTATATATTCAACTCTTTTTGTAAGCAATTCACTGCAGAGCACAAGCTTCTTACTCTGGTGTAAACTCACTGTTTTTTCCAATGATATATATCTATTTGGGATTACACCAGAATATATACCATGTAAACTGTAAATACACCGTTTTTCAGTTAAACTGCAAGATTAGGACACAGTATTTTGATATGTTAAAACTTCCGTGTTAGATGAATTGCACTAACTTACATTTGACCATAATCATATAGACGTCGATTGTGCAAATAGGAGGCTGAGGCAGACGCTCTCCTTTCTCCAAGACAGAAGAAATCTCACTGGCCGGGATCCCATCGTATGGTTTCGATCCAAACGTCATCAGTTCCCAAACTGTGACACCTGAAAGACCATTGCAGGGGAGAATTTTAAAGACTGGAATGCAAGGACACAAAGGAACTTGTTTTATTGGCTAAGGAACAACCACCTTTGGAGGATGGAAGCATGATTCATCTTCATTTTGGAGCAGTTAAGACTCCTTTAAAGGACTATTACTACTCATTTGCAAACAGGTCACAAAAGGAAGACTCAGTGTACTTAATTCTATGAAGACATTGCAGAGGTCCTGTTGGCTCTTAATTTATTTCCTGCACCTCTTAAAGAAGTATACACTGTTACTGCCCACTTTTAGTACAAAACAATCTTAAAACTAAAAATGGCTTTAATTTCAATTAATCCCTGTTGAAGGTCAGTGAAGGAACTGAAACGCCTGCTGAACTGTGATGGATTTTTTATTAAAAAAATACTTTTTATAAGATGAGAACACCCTTGCAAACAGTTTGGATTACCATCTGGTTTCTAAAACTGCAGACAAACCTTCCTTCTGTGTCTGACTTTATTTGTTGTAGACTACAATCAGAGAATTGAATTTCACAATGTCTCTAGTAGTTACAGTTTACTGTCTTGCTGTAAACCACAAAATAAATCCTTCTGTGCTGAACTGCACAAATAAAACTGACAGGTAGAAAGGGCAATCCTAGCCAGAGTCACCCTTCTAAACCCATTGGGTTTAAGAAGGGTATAACTCTGCTTAGGATTGCATTGTGAAAGATAGAAAATCAACTCACTGGAGAGAGGGAGAGGGAGAGAGAGAGAGCGATTTGGAGGAAATGTCCAAAGGTCCCTATGATGTCATGCATAAAACTTCTATCATCCTTAACTGTAAGTTGGCTGTTGACGTATCTGTTAGCAAAATGCTTGCAAACTGGCATCTTCTGTTCTTAGTGGCATTTATTTACAAGTGATGGCCCTGCTGGACTCTCCATCAAACACCTTGTGACTAACAGGGCTGGCTCCAGCTCTGCCTCTCCTGAGAAACAACCAATAAGAGTGGGGGGAATGCTGGGCCAATGACAGTTGGTGCCCATTGGAAGAGAGTGAGAGGGGAGCGAAGGATTTTGGACAGTGCTAAGGGAGGCAGAAGAAAGACAGCTGCCTATAAAACCTGTTCCGTTACACTGAAACATTCCCTGTTTAACCCTAGTATATTTGTGATTTTAAAACCATTCACTCCTATGTTCCATGTGGTAAATAAAGGTTCTTTTTCTTTTGTTTAACCGTGGCTGGCTTAGAGTTGTGGCCTGTGCGGAATCAAAGCACACACACAAACCTCAGACATTTTGGTCACGACAAATGGGTCAGTATAGTAAAATCTAAATGGTAGCGGCATATACAGGGAATGTAAACTCTAAGTTCCCTTTCCCCAATAGCTCTTGGCAGTAGCTGGTTGAGGGGAAGTAAATAGAGGGAACTGGCTGCCTGACTGGTGGAGCCTCAGAGTGAGGAGAGAAGGGACCCTGTGTGTATTTGGGTCAGGGCTCTCTGCCTGATGACAGAGGCTAGATAGGAGGTGTATGGTGACTGCTCTTTGCTGCCTGGGAAGCTCCCAAACCTGTGAAAGGAGGTTTAGGGTGGGTTGCGGTGTGAAAAGGCAGTCGCCATATACCTCTTTTCTACTAAAAGGAACACTAATCAGAGGGGTATCTTGGTGCTTTCTGCTTGTAGCACAATTTGTAAATTTGGTGAGTAGCTCACAGGGGCCTGGACAGTTCTGGTGAGGGATGTAGCTATGAGGATGGAAAAGGCCTTTCAATGTCCAAGCGCTGCAATAAAGATCAGTAAAAGCCCGAGGTGCAGAAACAACATGGGCCTGGGCCGTTCTACTTTTCCCTTTCCCTCTCTTCCAGTCTTCTAGCACTACAGAGACTTAACTTGTGATGTGTAAGATTCATGTCCACTCTAGTCTGGACAAATTGACTTGGGCTGAGGTCTTATTGAGGTGATAAACTTGTGTCAGGCTGTACAGGATACAGGTGGGGCTCAAATGCCTGAATGCTCTCTACAAACAAGTTATCCAGATAAGCCGATTCCCACAGCTCTCTTATTACTCTCGTGTGGTTCCATTATGCTTCTGATTTCACTTCAGTTATCTTTTGGCAAGAAAAATGGAATTGCAGAACGGCACTAATGGATTCTATGCATGCATTTGTATACTTTTTGTTGGCACACATTTTCTCATTTTGAGGGGGGGGGGGGGAAACAAGCTTAGAGAAGCAGCTTTTTAAAAAGTTTCTCCAAGGGAGCCCTCCTCCCATTTTCCCTTTAGTTTTTGTACTTTCTGCACTTGTAAGAGCCAAGAAATTATAACTTTAAAATAACAGACCATGTTTCTGCAAAAGAAATGTGTTCCTTCCTTTATACCTCCCCTCAATTTCTGCGCAAATCCAGACTAAGTTTAATATAATAGCAGACTCCCTTCCGGTTTGAATCCATTCGTCGTAACAGCATCAATGCTGGAAATAAAGATCTGGAAGAACTCTAAGAACGTTCTATCATGTGGGGATGAAGACATCCAGCTCAAAGAGCAGCAAAATTAAGCCTGAATTTTGTATTAGACCACCTTTCTTTTGGTAGATTGTTTAGGAAATAAAGCATAGAATTATGACACACACACACACACAATTTGAAAGAATTCCTAGTTTTTCCTCTTCCAACCCAAGAAAATGTATATTTATTTATTTACAGGGCTTTTATTTTAGCTGGAACGCGGTGGAACAGAGTTCTGGCACCTCTTGAAAATGGCCAGCGGCGCGGAGGGCAATCTAAACTCACCTCTGTCTGGAGATCAGGGGATGGGACCACCAGCCATGTGACCATTTTTGCCGAGGACGATTTAAACTTTAAAAAATTCCCCCCTTGTTCCAGATGACCCAAAGTGATGTCATTGTGTGGTCCTGTGCTGGCAACCCACTGCGTTCCACCACCTCTTTTCCAGAAAAAAAGCCCTGTTTATTTATAATCACCAACTTCAGTCACTTTGTTACTCACGATAACTATCATAAACATTGTAAGAAAATGAATGAGCTCTTGTAGAAAGATAATAGAAAAAGTAACAAGTCATAGCAAAGGATTCCTTTTTAATTGCCAATCAGAAGCAGCAAAATACTGCTTTCAGACTTACCATAACTCCAAACATCACTTTGGTGGGTGTAAATGCGATGCAGAATAGACTCTAAGGCCATCCATTTAATAGGAACCTAGGAACAGTTGCAATGAGGTTACTAAATCTAACAGCAAGTTGATTAGAACAGAGAAATATTTACGCCGCGGAACCAGTTATTTTGGCAACAGCCAATAAAGGAATACAGAAGTTACCTTAACTGTTCTTTTTATGCTTCTCTGCAGTGCATTTCACCCCTAATGTTTAATGTTTATAGACTCCCCTCATTTTATAACCCTGTGAGGTAGATTAGGTTGAAAGGCAGCAACTGATTACAGTGAATTTCATGCTGGGGTGGAGCGGTTTGAACCCATGTCCCTCCTGTTCTAATCAGACTCAACCTATTCCAATACATTATGTTGAACAGAGGCAAGAAAATTCACCTAATGGTGATGCTTTGCCAAATGGTGAGTATCTATAGAAAGCCGATGGGGAGGCATCCAAAGCAAGCATTTATACAAACACCATATGAGCCGTCTCAGAATTTACGTTTTTTAGGAACGAATACCACTGGTTTTGCTCATTTAAAAATATCAGAACAATGGAACATTCAGAACAGAACCTACAAAAGAACTCAAAACTGACCAACGTGTTAGTTTTTATTCTGTTGCCTTCCCTAGAAATGAGATCTTGTGATTGTTAATTTTAACACTGCCATTCCGTTCACTCAAGCCTGATTAAGAAATTGGAGATCTTTCTTACTTTTCCTCCTTCTGCATGATACTCCTTCTCCTCCGCACCAAGTAGTTTGGCTAATCCAAAGTCAGTAATCTTCACATGCTGGGGCGTCTTAACAAGGACATTCCTGGCAGCTAAATCACGGTGTACCAAACGCCGCTCCTCCAGATAATTCATTCCCTACAACATGTGTGCAATGTGCCGTTAGGAAAAAACTTATTTCATTACTCCAAACTAAGACATACATTGCAGATAACTTTTAGGGAAAAAATTCTATATTCATTGTATTAAAAGGGCCCATTTCGATAAAATTGATGCAGCTTCATCAGTGTTGAAAAATGAGTTAATGTTCATAACTTTTAGACATGCATTGTTTCAATACACACTACTGAAAATATTCCTCCCACATCTATGGACACAGGATTACATCAGCAGTCTTTGATGACAACTTGAAATCCTTTGGCTTATTCTGTTTTCCTAGACAACCCACCTCAAGTACTTCAACACCAGAATGTGCAATTCTGCCTGCTATATGGGAAGCAAGTTACATGATCAAAATTGTGCACTGAAAACATGGGTTAAGGGCATCTACAGAACAGTTTGGCATGTGGGGAGATTCTGTGAGATTGCTTCAAAAGTCTGGAACTCAAACCCCATGGAGAATCCCAGTCAACCCATTTCTGGCAACTGTGTAGCAGTATAGGAGATATATGGAGAATCAGTTATAAGACAACATGGCCAGATACGCCATAGATTTAATGAATCCCCATCCTCAAAAGGACAAAACAGTATGGCAACTAGTCCTAATTGCATCATATAGTCATGAGCCCAGGAACTGACCTTCTGTTGGGCAGTTTCAGAAACAGAAACTGCCTTGCCAAAAGTTATAAAGAAATAAATAAAAGAAAACCATACACGTAGTATCTAGTTCCAAATATGCTTAATTAGAAATTTGCCCAAAATATTTACTAAGAGGCCCTATGATCATAACTATGGTCTAATAAAGATATGCTTAATTACATCCATTATAAACTCTATGCATAATTAACACATATTTTGGAGTGCCACTCAATGAATATCAGGAAGGCTAAAACCAGAATCGGTACTGGAATACTCCAGCCATTCTCTGCACACTGTCCCTTTTAGCGGGACATCTCATAGGGAGTGTGTGATGGAGAGGAATAATCCAGCTCCGCCTCTCCTAGGAACAGCCAATGAGAGCTGGTGGAATGCTGGGCAAGTGACAGTTGAAAAAGCTGTTAAGACAGTTACTGGGAGAGAAGATTTTGGAGCTGCTGAAGATTAGCAGCAGATCTATAGCTGGCTGTTGACACCTGCTCTACTACATTGTTAACATTCTCTGTTTAACCACAATTTATCTGAGTTTTAAAATCATTCACTCCAGTGTCTAATGTTGTAAATAAAGCTTATTTTTATTTCAGTCTTAACCCTGGCTGGCTTGAAGTTGTTGGCTGAGGAGAAATAAAACACACACATGAAACTCAAAACACTCTGTTCATGACAAATGGGCCAAATTTAATAAATGGTGGTAGTGTATATACAGGGAAAGTAAACACTAAGTTCCCTTTCCCCAATAACCTGAGCAGTAGCCGGTTGAGGGGAAGTAAATATAGGGAATAGGCTCCCTGCCTGGTGGAACCTCTGGAAGAGGAGAGAGAGAGGACCCTGTGTGGATTTAGGTCAGGGATCTCTGCCTGGTAAGAGAGGTTAGACAGGTGTCGAGTTGTGGCTGCCCTTAACTACCTGTGAAGCTCCAAACCTGTATAGAGAGGTTTAATGGTGGGTGGTGAACATTCATTTATTTAAATAAATGGGCTCAAGCATAGGGAATGAACAGAACAACGTGGGGTAGAAAGGATGGTGAAAGAACACCTCGTCGTTGCACTGACTAGAACCTGAAAGGCATCTCCTCTCTGTTAATAAATCGCTATAATAACATGAGCGTAACAAAGCACACCTACATTTTTTTTAAAAAATCACCTATTCCAACACAATAAACAAGGACAATGGCATTTCAATTAATTACAACTCTTTTTGCCTGTATCTACTGTTTATTCAGTTACTTCACTCATTCCCCAGGCTTTCACCCTCCTGGGAACTCAAAGTGGGCGACATCCTTCTCCTCCTCTCTATTTGATCATTACAACAGCGCGGGGAAGTAAGTTAGGTTGAGAGAAAAAGTGATTGGGCCCAACATTAATTACCCAGTAAACTTCCATGGCAGAGTGGGGATTTGAACTTGGGTGTCCTAGAACATTGGCTCTTGTTGTTAGTACACAACGCAATAACTGCAACCAGAAGGTTTCTACACTTTGGATCCAAATAACAACAACAACAACATTCAATTTATATACCACCCTTCAGGACAATGCCCACTCAGAGCGGTTTACAAAGTATGTCATTATTATCCCCACAACAAAACACCCTGTGAGGTGGGTGGGGTTGAGAGAGCTCCAGAGAGCCGTGACTAGCCCAAGGTCACCCAGCTGGCTTCAAGCGGAGGAGTGGGGGATCAAACCCGGCTCTCCAGATTAGAGTCCCGCACTCTTAACCACTACACCAAACTGGCTCTTGTGAGTTAAGTAACCGAATAAACAGTAGATACAGGCAAAAAGAGTTGTAATTAATTGAAATGTTCCATTGTACCAGTGGTCAAGCTTTCCTCTGGTGCATGCGCTTTTCTACTGGTGGAGCATAACTCTCCCACTGGAGGAAGGATCCACCATTAGAGGAACAGAATCCAAACTACTGTCTTCTTTGGTCATGTGGGACCTTTGAAGAGCTACAAAATTGATTTGTTTATATCTTGATTTGTTTTATTTATATCTCTCTTTTCTCCTCAATGTGGACCCACAATGGCTTACATTGTTCTCCTCCATTTTATCCTCACAACAATCCTGTGAGGTAGGTTATGCTGAATGCGTGTGACTGGCCCAAAGTCACTCAGCAACATGAACAGAGGAAAACATTTCTGGCATATGAATACAACGATTAAAAGTTTTTCATAAATGCAATGACATGGAATTGGGGAATATCTTCCCACCCTCATTCTTCCACCATTAGTCCTGGACCACCATTATAACATCTACTAGAGATTTTCAGATGAACTTTCACAATGCAGTCAGGGTTTTGAATGTTGCTAAACACGTTACTCCAGCAGACTGGCAGAAGGCCACAATAAAAGCTACTTTCATTAAATAAATGGAACTTTAATGAGGTGTTGTTCCCAAAGATCGAATCATCATCAACAACGAAGTCCTATTAACAGTAACATCATTTATAGGAGGGGGAGACTTCCTGTTTGGGATCCATGGAGGTCTAACGCAGCTCCACTTGCGGAGCTGACCGGACTGCCGTTTTAACCGGCCGGCGGGGTGAAAATAGCCCGCGGCCGACTGCTCTCAGGCGGGGAGCAGGCAAAGAACGCTCAAGAGGTGAGCGTTCTAGGGTGAGCTAGATCTCGGACGAGGGGGGGCTCTACACAACGAGTCTCCCCCCGATCCTTGAGGTCCCACCTTGCGACGGGTCGGCTATAATCTCTGCGGCAGTTTTGGGGCCAATTCGGCTGGCATAAGACCTACATACCCAAGCATCGATTGGGGGAAGAAGCTGAGAGGAGAACTTAAAATCGAAACAGCGATTACAACCCGAGAAAAGTGAAGAGAAGGTAAAGATCATTATCTTCTGAGACGGGACAGATTGATAAAAACAGAGAGAGAAAAAAGTAGATTTTTAAACTGCAACAGACTAGTGAAAAGGAGGGGAAGACTCGGCAGGAATCGAATTTAAAAAGAGACTAAGTTTAAAGAAGTTATTAAAGAAATGGGACTATTGTTTTGAATACCTGTGGCTTTGGAGCTGTGAGAAAAAGACACCATCGCGAGATCTGCTGTGGGAAGACGGGAGACAGGAAGTGCGTAATAACAATAGAGTGGCTGGAGAGAAGCGGCCCTTGCTGAAGGGCAGGAAGTAGGGAATCGCCATTTTTGAAAGGGGAAGGGTCGCGGCTTCAGCGGAAGAGGAAGTAGGCCATCTTGGATTACAAAATCATAGAGAAACCATAGAGAAAAGACGCCCGACATTTTGGACTCTTTAAAACTTAATTTCTATAAGAAGACCGGGACATTTAAAATAGAAAAACGTTAAATTTTACGCCACGGAGTTAAGGAAGAGAGCGGATTCGTGGGAGCGAGCTAAAGCAAGCCCCACGATGTCAAAAAAAGAGTGGCAATCGGCAATAGAAAACCTGGATAAAAACCTGGACAAAAAACTTTTAGATATGATTAAAGAACTTAAGGACACGAAATTGGAGCTGATAAAAGAGGTTAAAGAGGTTACACAGACAGTAAAATCGGAGCTGTCAGAAGTGAAAAAAGGTATGGAAACAATACGAAGTGAATTACAAGGAACGCAGCAGAGAGTTAAAACAGTAGAAGACGCGATGGAGAATTTAGCAGACACGCAACAAACAGAGATGAGATTGGTGAAGGGGAGAATGTCAGTTGCAGAAACTAAACATATGGAGAAGCAGCTACGTTTTCGTGGCTTGCCAGAAGTGGAAGGAAAGTCAGCGCAAGAACAGATGACTGAGGTGTTGGCTGAGTACCTGGGGAAGGAGGAGGAGGAAGTTGTGGCTATCCTAGATGTGGCATACCGTGTGAATTCGAGAATAGCAACCCAGAGGAAACTACCAAGAGATGTGATTGTGCAGTTTACAACACGAAATATGAAAGAGAGGATTGTGACAAAACAGTTTCAAGATCCATTGGAGATTGATGGCAAGACGATTATTATAATGAAGGAACTGCCCAGATCAGTGTTACTGGACCGGAAAAAATATAAAGTGCTAATTCAGATTTTGAAGGACATGAAAATCAGGTACAGATGGGAGTTACCGGAAGGAGTGTCCTTTGAGTTTGGAGGGGCCAAAAAACGCATCAGATCTGAGCGAGAGATGGAGCGATTTATTAAGGACAATGAAAAAGACTTACCAACAAGATCATGAGTATGGAGTGTAAAGTATTATCTTGGAATGTAAATGGACTAAACTCACCGAATAAGAGGAAAAATACTTTTCACTGGCTACTAAAACAAAAATGTGACATTGTTTGTTTGCAAGAGACCCATATTAGAAAGCAGGATGTAAAATATTTAAAATCTGGAAAATTGGGCAAAGAATATGTAGCGGCCTCCAACAAGAAAAAAAGAGGAGTGGTGTTGTACATAAAAGAGGAGCTACAGCCAAAATTTGTTATGAGAGATGTGGAAGCTAGATTTGTAGCAGTGGAATGTATTTGGAATTTAAAGAGAGTGTTGGTAGTCGGACTTTATGCACCTAACGGTGCAAAAGAAAGCTTCTTTGAGGATTTAAGGAAGCATTTAGACGATCTTGCATACGACCAGATAATTCTTGCTGGAGACTTCAATGGAGTGACAGACTTGGAACTAGACAAAAAGACTACAACGGCACAAAAGAAAAGAGGACTATTACCAAAGCTTTTTTTTGAGTTGATTCAACAAGAGACTCTTGAAGATGTATGGAGGAGAGAATATCCTAAAAGCAGACAGTTTACTTTTTATTCTGCAAGGCATTCTACATTATCAAGAATTGATATGATCTGGGCCTCAAAAGACTTAGCATTATGGACTAAGGAGGTAGAAATAATGCCTATGGTAGGCTCAGATCACAACCCAATTATGTGGAAATTTGGAAAAAAGAGAAAAAGGAAAGCATGGAGAATAAATGAGGACTTGTTACAGGAAAGAGAGAATATGGAAATACTGAGAAGAGAGACAAAGTTTTTTATACAATACAACGTGAATAAAGAAGTACCAACCAATAAAGTTTGGGATGCTTACAAGGCGGTTGTAAGGGGCATACTAATGGACTTAAATGGTAGAGCAAGAAAGAAGAAAGAGGAGAAAAGACAAGAGATTGAGGAGAAAATAAAAGCCAAAGAAATACAGCTAAAAAAGAGACCAGGGAAAAAGAAGGTATACCAGGAAATTAAAATACTTCAAGAACAGCTAACAGCAATGAGCAATAAAGAATTGGAGTGGAATCTCAAAAGACTGAATCAAAAAGCGTTTGAGGGTGCTAATAAACCTGGGAAGTACCTGGCATGGCAATTGAAGAAGAAAAGGGAAAAGAAGATAATAAATAAAATTTGCGAAGATAACAAAACGTATTTGGAGCAGGCTACCATTAGTAGAGCCTTTTATAAATTTTACGCTAAGCTGTATAATAAAAAAGAAGTAAACAAAGAATCAATAGCGTCATATTTGGAGAAAACCAAACTTCCAGAAATCTCGGAAGCTTGGAGAAATAAGTTGAATAGTGAAGTAACTGACGAGGAAATAAGTAAGGCAATACAATCTGCAAATCTAGGAAAGGCGCCAGGGCCAGATGGACTTACGGCTAAATTCTATAAGACAATGGCTAATGAACTGGCACCATTCCTAAAAGAGGTGATGAATGGGGTTTTAAGGGATCAAAGGATTCCAGAAACTTGGAGTGAAGCGAATATATCATTGATCCCAAAAGAGGGCCAAGACCTGACTAATGTGAAAAATTATAGACCTATATCGCTACTCAACAATGACTACAAAATTTTTGCGAAGATATTGGCGGAGAGATTGAAGGGGTGGCTCTCGGAAGTCATAGAGGAGGAACAAGCAGGCTTTTTGCCAGACAGACAAATAAGAGACAACTTAAGGACAGTGATCAATGCTATTGAATATTATGACAAGCGTTGTGACAAAGAGGTTGGTTTCTTCTTTGTTGACGCTGAAAAAGCGTTTGACAATTTAAACTGGGACTTTATGTTTGCCACTATGGAAAAGCTACAATTGGGAGAAAGATTCATCAGAGCAATTAAGGAAATTTATAGAGACCAGACTGCAGCAATTGTGGTGAATGATGAATTGACCAAGAAATTGACGATAAGTAAAGGAACAAGACAAGGTTGCCCGTTATCTCCATTGTTGTTCATTTTAGTATTGGAGATTCTGATGATACAAATACGTCAAGATGATGAAATTCGTGGAATAAAAATAAAGGACTATTCATACAAGATCAGAGCATTTGCGGATGACATAATGTTAATTGTAGAGGACCCATTGGAGAACATGCCAAGAGTGATAGATAAGATCAAGGAGTTTGGAGACTTGGCAGGTTTCTTCATTAACAAAAAGAAGTCAAAGATATTATGCAAAAATATGACTAAGCAGAAACAACAATTGTTAATGGAAACAACGGATTGTGAAGTAACAAGTAAAGTGAAATATTTGGGAGTCGAATTAACTGCAAAGAACATAGATCTATTCAAAAACAATTATGAAAAACTATGGACTCAGATAGAGAGAGACTTGATTAAATGGAATAGATTGAATTTGTCATGGTTGGGCAGGATTGCAGCAGTTAAGATGAATGTGTTACCAAGAGTAATGTTTTTGCTACAGACAATACCAATCATCAGAGACTCCAAACAATTTGAAAAATGGCAGAGGAAAATATCAGATTTTGTTTGGGCAGGCAAGAAGCCTCGAGTGAAAGTGAAAGTTTTACAAGATGCAAAGGAAAGAGGCGGAATGCAACTGCCCAATCTGAGACTTTATCATGATGCAATCTGCCTAGTTTGGTTGAAAGAATGGATGACATTAAAGAACAAGAAACTATTAGCCCTAGAGGGATATAAAAAAATATTTGGATGGCACGCATATTTATGGCATGACAAAGTAAAGGTCAACTCGATGTTCCTGCATCACTTTGTTCGGAGAAGTCTATACATAATCTGGAAGAAGTACAGAATTTATCTACAAGAAGGAACCCCTTTGTGGGTGGTTCCATATGAGGTGATAGACCCGAGAGCTGTTGATAATGAACAACAATGTTTAACGTATAAAGAAATAACTAAAACTGAAGCATCCAAACTTAGAATAAAGACACAAGAGGAACTATCACCTAACTACGATTGGTTCCAGTATAGACAGATCAGAGACTTATATAATTCGGACTCTGTAAAGGGAGGTATACGAATAGAGAATTCGGAACTAGAGCAGACCCTTCTTAAAGAAGATAAGAAAAGAATATCCAAGGTATACCAAGTACTGTTGAAGTGGTATACCGAGGATGAGATAGTTAAAACACAAATGGTGAAATGGGCTATAAACTTTAATAAAGAAATAACAATGGAGGCATGGGAACACTTGTGGAAAACTACAATGAAGACAACGACATGTATTAATATCAAAGAGAACATTTATAAAATGATCTATCGTTGGTACATGACACCAAAGAAGATTGCGCTAGGGAATTTGAATACTTCTAATAAATGCTGGAAATGTAAGAAGCATGAGGGCTCCCTCTATCATATGTGGTGGTCGTGTGAGGTAGCCAGGCAGTACTGGGGGGAAATAATAAGAGAAATGAGTGAAATTTTACAATTTCAAATTAATAAGAACCCAGAACTCCTGCTACTGAACTTGGGAATGGAGGGAATTCCAGCCCAACACAGGACGTTGATATTTTATATGACAGCAGCAGCTAGACTTTTGTATGCGCAAAAATGGAAAGTACAAGAAGTGCCAACTATTGAAGATTGGACTTACAAATTGCTGTATATGGCTGAAATGGACAAGATGACAAGAAAACTGAGAGATCTGGACTCAGGGCAGTTCAACACAGACTGGGAGAAGCTGAAACAATACCTGGAGAAGAAATGGGAGGTGGGAGGAAAACTGTGGCAGTTTGAGAACTACTGAAGTATTGAAGTAGAGGGGGGAGACTTTACCGGGGGGAGAAGAGATAAATGTGAATTAATAAGCAGTCAGATTAATAGATTGACATATATATAGATATATATAGGTTAACAAACAGAACATAGAGAAAATAATTAATTATAAGGACTAAATATAAGGAGCGATTAACTAACAATATTTTCTTTTTTTTCTGACAAGTTTTGTACCAAACTGAATGTCTGAAGATATAGATGGGTCAAATTGATTGACTACGTGAGGAGAGATATATAGAACTATTAAAAAAAGATAGAATGAGTAATATATATAGAGAATAAGTCAAATTGTTTGATATAAACGAATGTATGATCTATATGGTTTATGATATATAGAAATACCTGAAATTGAAAAATTGGGATAAATTGTTTATCTAAGATGGAAACAAAGGCTTACAGTTTGGGCATATAATGTTAAAAATAGTTAAGGATGTACTGCTTAGAATAATGGAGAATATATATTTGTTTTAGATAGAGGAAGCTAATAAAAGTAAGGGAAAGGGGACAAAGGGTTGGAAAGCTGTTGGAAGTCAACAAAAAGGGGGGGGGAAAGGGAGGGGGTTAGAGATGAAAAAATTGGGGAAAATTGAATGTAAATGTGGAAATAATGGATTCTAACCCAATAAAAATTTTTCAAAAAAAAAAAAAAAAAAACAGTAACATCATTTATCAAGGCCTCACACATAATGACTTTATTCAGTTCAGCAATTTCTCCTTCAAGTAAACAGTTGCGCATTTCATGGCACAGTATATTTAAGTACATGTTGTATTTGCAAAAACTTGGAAACAAAGATTTGTGAATAATGAAATAATTGTTTATCTAGCTAGATTTCAAACACGTAAGAGCTAAATGGGTAAACCTAATTTTAATTGTGCCGTGTTGCAACTATTTTTTATTCAAGTGTTGTCCCAGTTGGTCATACTTTCTGTAGAATTATAGAAGCCCAACAGTTTATGGATCTCTCATAGTAGTCTGAACTCCCCTCTCATTTTTCTAGTTATGAAATTTACTGTCTGTCTCCTGAGACACTTTAACACTGAGAAACATTCTATGTTTCAGATAACAAAAGATAAAGCCCTTCAGAAAGAAGAAAAATTACTTTTTCAGATGCCTAGGAAACAAATAAAAAATGAACTCTGTAGAAAAGTACCTTTGGGAATGGGTTTCCTGTCCGTGGCTTAGCAACTATGAGATTTGCTCTGGTTTCTAGATAACAGTGAGAGCTTTTGATACAACCTGAAGAACTGTGAGACTCATTCAATATACTTAATAGGGCTTCTGATGACAAAACTCCAACTTTTAAAAATCTAAATAGCAGTACTACATACACGCATTTCAAAATTCAGCTGAATTTCAGAAGCAATTTGTATTGTACCATGGGTGGTCCATAAAAGTCCAGGCATTTTTGGTGGGTTTAATACTAATCATTGTCAAATTATTATTATTGTTATTATTATTTTGCTATTCATTCACCTTTGCAATCTGCACACACCAGTTGAGAAGGTACTGGGAACCGACGTTATCCTTGTTTTCTCGGACGTAGTCAAGAATGCAGCCATAAGGCATCAGCTGGGTGATGAGCTGAACGGTGGATGTCAGGCAAATTCCCAGCAAACGGCACACATGGGGATTGTCAACACTTGCCATCACATACGCTTCCTGAGGTGGGAGGGAAGAGAAGAGGTGAGGATGAAACTCACCCTTTGAAAGGTTGAATATCTCCAGATGCATGAAACTGTTAATTTAACAAACACAGAATGAGTTGTTGGAACTGTTGTATGTTCAACTTTATACTTCAGGTGTCGTGGCTAGAGATGGGCACAAACCGAAATATGAACCAAAGCTCGTCACGAACAGGGCTGTCTTTTGGTTCGTGAACCAACGGTTCACTGGAGGGCATTTCTGACGAACCAAGATGAACCACTATGATTTTTAGAGTGGTTCATTTCGTCCCTGATAACGAACAGGCTGCTGCATTTTGCACCAGCTCCAGATTGTCTTCAAGGGCAATCCAGTAATCTAGTCTCTTGGTTATTAAAGCATGGATAAGCATGGCTAGATTAAGTATTTGCAAATGGGAAGCTAGCTTCTTAACTACATATATTTGGGAAAAGCATTTCCCAATGACATGGACATAATTGCTCCATCGCCTAAGAAGTACTTTGCCTATTATAGTCTAGTGCGCCAAGGACTGGGATCTGTGAAACTGATGCACTACTCGTTGATCATATGCAGGGAGTTTTTTATGTGCAGGAGAATTCAGACACGGTTTTTTCACCCAGCCCCCAACTGTAATCGGCTAGTATAGTCCAAATTCCACCAGTTTGGGCCACATAACATATCGCGTGGGTTCTAGTTTTTCTATGGAAGGATGCCATCATCTAATGAGATAATGGATGCTTTCCAAATGCACTGAAAATTTCCAGATCTGCATGCTGAAATGCTGTCCAAGCTGGCCACAGGGAAACCAGATTTTCGATTACATAACATTTCTGAGACTGGCCTTTCTATCACAAATGATTACATTTCATTCCATTGTCAAAACCTCAGTAAATGCTGGAATTTATTTAGCAATATGGCTTAATTCTTTCAAAAGCTTAGGGAAAAAAAATCCTTTGGTTGCAGCTTTTCCCATTCTAGTGGAAATGTCATTGCAGCTTGCAAGATATGTCATGTTTGATTTTTTAAAAATTATGTAAGGAATGTCAATGAAAAAAGAGCACTCTGTGGCCCAGTTTCTTTCTTTTTGGGGGCAAATTCTTTCCTTTTTTTGCTGTTGAGCTGTAGCTTACTTATGGTGAGCCCCATAGGGTTTTCAAGGCAAGAGACATTCAGACATAACTTGCCATTGCTTTCCTCTGTGTAGGAACTCTAGACTTCCTTGGTGGTCTCCCATCCAAGTGCTAATCAAGGCCAACCCCGCTTAGCTTCTAGGATCTGATAAGCTCAAACTAGCCTGGGCTATCCCAGTGAGGCAATAATAATAGTTAAGTGCCCTCAAGTCACAATTGATTTACGGCAATCCTTCTTGGGGTTTTCAAGGCAAGAGATAAGCACCAGAGGTTTGCCATTGCTTTCCTCTGCATAGCAAACCTGGACTTCCTCCGTGGTCTCCCATCTAAGTACTACCCAGGGCCAACCCTGCTTAGTTTCCAAACTCCGGGCTGCTCAGGCTACAAATGCTTTAACTACTTTTATAGTTGCATCTGTGAAGGTTTTCCATATGCTGTGGTCACATGACATTTCTGGGGATTTCTGAGAGACTGTTACAATACATTCGTCCTGGAAGAGCTTTGGCTGAAACGTATTCAGAATTTTAATTGTTTTGATAATATGAATAATGTGAAGCTACAGCAGCAGACCACTGTTGCATCTAGGCCAAGGCTGTTTACTCTGATTGGCAGCCGCTATTTAAAGTTGGCCTCAGGCTGAGGTCTTTCCTAGATCTGGTTCCCGAGATCATGTTAACTGGAAATGCCAGGGGCGGAATCCAGGATACTGTGCATACCAAACTACGTGCCTTACGACAGAGCAATGGCCCTTCTCCTATTTTGCTTCTGTGTTATTTTGCTTGTTTTCTTGGATCTTCTGGAATGTTTGCTTATGCGGAGACTTGGTTTCTTAATTTGTAATTCCACCATTTCTCAAATTGGGTCTGGGGACTTGGGGAAGGACAGAGTACTCCTTGAGATCCACCGTCCGTTGTAAGCACAGAGGGCAGGCCTCTCTGAGGCCCATTTGGCTAATTGAAAATGGAGCCCCCTCAGCTTTCTAGGACCAGAAGCAGAGACTCTCCATTTCAGGAGAAGTGGTTGGAGGTGGTTTCTCCCTCTTTCAAAGGGGAAAGGCACCTAGCTTCAAGATCACTTTAGAATACTAGCTAGAAAATGCTTTGATTGGTTTCCAAGATCCAGTAGTTGAGCCCTAGGAACTCTTAATTGGCTGAATGGTGCAGTCCTAACAGAGTCATCATAGTTACTTTAGACGGAACATTTCTACTATATGTTCCAAAGCAAAGGATTTCACCAACAAGACAGAGAGATGTCCATAGAGAATGACAGTCATTTAGGAGAAGGCAGTCTATAGGGACAGTACATTATAAATGTTTATAAAATAACTGTGCATCGAACGGTTTTTCTCAGAAAGGTTAGACTTATTCAGCAACCGTTATCTGAAGGCCCATAACAATGAAGCAAGTCTGGTTCTTATTCTGCTTCCTGCTATGTCAGAAACATATTGTATTAATTTTTAGGTAAATCAATATTCCCCAACCATGTGGCTTTAAGTGAACATTCCTGCGAAAGTTGACTCGAGGACTGCCAAACTGTGAAGTTAAATGTATGGACTGGGTGTACATGTGGGCCACACAGAAGGTGAAGCTGTTCCAGAATATGACAGAGCCCATTAAATTGGATATTGCAGAGGGAAAGAGCCAGCTGACCTCTTGAAGAAAGGATAATAAAGGCATTGTGCAGTTGTAGGTTTCTTTAAACGCTCTGAGAAATCACAGCAGGCTTTTGTTTTTTTTAAAAACAGTATCTTGGAAATCTCCAAGGTATGCCCTGACCTGTTCCAACTATGCTTGGTATTTGGCAGCCAATCTCCTGAAATTAGCTCTTATCCTAATAAAGCCATTAGGAACTGTGGTTGGAGTATGAACTGGATTGCATTACTGTTAATACTTGTAGTGCACAAACATTTTTAAGCAGTCGAGCTAATAGCAGCTTCTTCACTAGAGCTTTCATCTAGTAGCTTTTAATGCTGTAATTCTAAAACTTGCATTTGCAGACTGCCAGCTTCCCCCCCCCTCCATGCAACCCCTTCCCATGCATGGTGAGACCTATGAACACACATAGCCTGTAGCTGAGCATTCTCTTATTCCTGAACACTCTGATTCATTCTGAATTTGCTCCACACATGTGGGGCTGGTTATGTGGAGAAGAGGGGGGAAAAATCAGATAATTAATGCGTGTGAGTTGCTTTCCAGTCTTCCTCTTCAAGACTAGGAGAGGGTTAATATTTCATTATCTTCTCCCGTGCAATGCTGTTAACCAGAAATAGAAACATATCAAGAAGCTTTTGAAATATTCAGAATCTCTCTCTCTCTTTCCAGTGTAATCTGGCCAGGGTCAGTTACTGTTAACTTATCACCCCAATTTTAAAAGATCTTCACTGGTGATCAGTTTGTTTCTGGGCCCAGTTGAAAGTGTTGGTTTTGACCTATAAAAACCAGGTCCTGAGCACCTGAAGGAGCATTTCCTCCCATACTGTGCTGTTAAGGCAGTGAGACCCTCACCTCAGGCCTTTGAGTGAAGAGAGGAGGGCTGTCAAGAGAAAGAGAGCCTCCTCCACTGTTGCCCTCTGACAGATGTCCCCACCCTTGGGCTCTTTTTGGTGACAACTAAAGAAACCTGTCTTTGGGCAAGCATACAGCTGAGTGTCCCCATCTCCCCTTGGGTTTGTGCATGCTGTGGTGGCTATCAGCTGTGTTTTTATACTAGTGAATGTGGAGTTTTACTATTTGATTTTATTATAAGCCATCGCAAACACATTGTGGAGAGACGGCACATAAATATTTCAGATAAATAATAAGTACACAATTGCATGGTAAAAATTGGGGCTTGCTTGTACAACCATCCCCCTAATCCAGCAGCTAAGATGAAGCCATTGAAATGTGAACAATTTGTTATTCCATATATGGAGAAATATGGCCTCATCATACATGCAACCAGGGCTCATTTTGAGGGGGAATGCACAGGAATGCAGTTCCGGCAGTTCCCCAAAGAGGTCACATGTCAGGTGGCCCTGCCCACCTGACTCTCTGCCATTTTGGGCCCATTTCGGCCTGGATTGGGGCCGAAACGGCCTGGATCGGGCCTCTGACGGGTGGAGGATCACTCTCCTGCTCATCAGTGGCCCGATCCTGACCATTTTGGGCCCTTTTTCAGCCATTTTCAGCCCTTTGGGGCCCAATTTCAGCCCTGAATGGCCAGGATTGGGTCCAAAACAGCCAGAATAGGTGATGTCAGGGGGTGTGGCATATGCAAATCAGTTTATACTAATGACACACTTCCGGTGATGGGAAGAGGTGTGGCATATGCTAATGAGTTATGTTAATGAGTTCCTCCAGCTCTTTTTCTACGAAATGACCCCTGCATGCAACTGTTGAACGCTCTGACAAAAACATCACCATTTTGCATCCACAGTGTCATGGCTGGCTCTGTAAATGGAGTGAAGTGAGGCAGCACAGAATCAGGCGGTGGATTCTGTGGGACAGGCTTCCACCAGGGCCTCACTCCTGCCATGACCTCTGCTGCCTCCTTTGTCTCACCCCTCACTCCTCTGAACCAGAACACCAAATGTTCCTTCCCTCTTCATTGCCTGGACATCCTTTAAATTGAGTGGGAAGACATGCATAATCTATATAGCTTCCCAAAACTGTTATCCTCTGAGCAAGAGTTTCAGGTGGGTAGCTGTGCTTTTCTGTAGCAGAAGAGCAAGATTTGGGTCCGGTACCACCATAAAGACCAACTAGATTTCCAGGGTATGAGCTTTGGAGCATCAGAGCTCCCTTTGTCAGATATCAGGAGTGAAAAAAGGAAGGAGTTCTTATAATCCAGGCAGAGGGTGGGAGGGGTATTGTAAATTAGAGTGTTAGGAAGCTAGCTATAATACATGTTGTAGTTAGTTTGATAAAGCCTGGGTGTAAAGTGCAGAAAATTAGCATCTGTAATGAGAGAAACCTATGTTCCAATTCAATCCTCCTACTCAGAAAACTTGATCTCTGGAAAAATTTACATGGCCAACAGCTCTCGTTAAGTCTACAAATAATGTCTGTATGTTGGACTTTGTGCTTCCCCAAACCAGTATTTCAATGCCTCCAAGTTATAAAAGAAGGAAAAAGAAAGAGAGCTCACATCGAGAATTTCTTTGTTGGCTTTGGGGGATGTGGCCTCTCTCAATTCCTTAATAGCCACAGGAATTTTAACCTTCTCTCCTTCTGGAAGCCAGAGCCCCTGTAAAGAGAACCAAAAGGGAAAAGTTTTAATATTTAAATTCTAATATAAAAGGGAAGCCTTGCATGTTAACTGTATGGAACGTTCAGAAGAAATGTGAACGTGCCATCCAACAGCAGATGCAATTAGACAATCTGTCAAGATAACAGTCACAAAGTTTCTGGGAAATGATAAATGGGATTTGAATAATGAAACTCAGCTTTTTAAAAGTTGTGAGATATGAAGCAAGAAGGGGTGGATGGGAAACCACTGTGTTCAGTGGAACTCTGTCCCGTACAGTTCTTTGAACAGAGGCCAGGTTTCAAGAACACACACACAGGCATCCAACTGGGCAGCTTGGCTCTATACATGGTCCCTTAACTGCTCTGCTAATTTTGCTTATTCCCAAGTAAGTTCCAGAAGAACTACAGAATTAGTACATCTCCACAAAAACAGAGAAGTAGAGGAAGAAAAAGGTCCATTTCAGATGCAGCACTGCATAACCACATGGGCTTGTTGGTTGCCCCTCTCCCCTCCCCTCCCCAGGTAGTATTAACTATTGTCTGGGCTACATCTGAGCAAGAAACAATTGGAGCAGTGGGACAATTACTTTTAATTCACTCCCAACGTGTTTCACACATGCGTCATTGAGGAGATCTGTAACATATCATAGTCTGAACACTTCCCTCAGCGGCAGTGTTTGGACTACATCTGAGTCTATGTAACCATAGCTACTGCTAATATACATTAATCTCACTTATCTTTTTTGAGATTTTCATGTTTCCGATTTGCTTATAATTCCAACCGGTTATTGCAACCGTAACACTATGAACAAATATTCTGTCACAATAAAAATATTCACTTTGTGTCTTACTAACACATAATTTTAGCGTAATTACATGCCAGGGTCAGACTCTATATTTGTTCCATATTTTATGGAGCTTCTTTCAGCCTGATAAGTAAATTCTAAAACCTATGAGTTTAGTATACGGCATTCCAGTGTACCATACAAAATTACATTCCAGTGTGTGCTGCTCTAATATTATGCTGGTACAAATCTTTAGGGATAGAGTAACTCTCTTGTATCTGTTTTTAAATCCTATTAAAACTTTATTAACACACTGAAGCAGACAGAAATTAATTTCTTCCTCCAGAGCATCCTCAGATTACTGAAATGTTCTCTAAAAGCTCAAATATTTGCTAAACATTCAAATATCTTGCATTAGATATCAAGTGAAATACTGGTTTCAATGTGTTATGTTTTGACCAAGATACAAATTTTATTCCCCCTTCAGATCTGCAAGTTCTGAACCTGTACCCAGAGGAGGAAAAGGTGGTAACTTACCTTGTAAACAGTACCAAAAGCCCCAGAGCCCAGAACTTTGACCTTTTTAAATTCTGTTTCCTTTAAAATCCTTAAGAGAGCTTGATTTGGTGCTTCTCCACTGGGTGTCAAAGGCTCAACAAGCTGTTCAATTAAAAAAAAAAACATGGTTTAGGAGGAGATTTATTTATTTTTTACAAGTTAGTTCACTTGTTTTTAGAAGTACAGGACATAACACAAACTGATACTGTCTGTACTCTGCTATTACAACTAGGGCTGTGCACGGGCGGGGAGATTCGGTATTCCTGTGGTGGTGGCGGCGGCGGCAGGGCGGCAGAGGAGCTGGCCCAGAGCCACCGCAAGGTAGGTGGGGGGGAGGTGGGGGGGGTTGATGTTTAAAGGGCCCCGCTGCTGCTTGCCCTTTAAACAAGCCCCAAAGCTTTCCCAAGTATTTCTGAATGCTTTGGAAAGCTTTGCTTCAGTATTCCAAAGCTTTCTGGATTGGGTCCGCTTCGGGTTTTTTTACCCAAAGCGGATCCTGAAGCGCACAGCCCTAATTACAACCCCAGAACAGGTTACATCTGGGCAAAAATTGTTTAAGATACAGGTAAGAAAAACTAGAGCAGCACTATGGATTTGAAAAGCAGATAAAGTTTGTGTTATGTTTGTGTTATGTCCAGTTTGTGTTATGTCCTGTACTTCTAAAAAATACTTGAAAGCCAGCTGGAAATTAACTATTTCAGCTAAACTACAGAGAAAAGTGAACATTTATAAAGCACAAGAAATCAGATCCTCCTGGATAGCAACACGACAGCATTTTACACAAAGTGTTCCTGGGATAGTTAATACATTTTGATATGAAAAAGTTGTACTAGTAGCATCATAGTCCTAAATTCAACAACCCTGCCGAATAGATTCTTGTGTATAGATTTGAGACATGAGTACGGCAAGTGTTGGACTAGGATCTGGGTGACCCAGGTTCAAATTCCCACTCTGCCACAGAAGGTCACTAGGTGACCTTGGGCCAGTCACACACTCTCAGCCTAACCCACCTCACAGGGTTGTTGTGAGGATAAATGGAGAACAGCAGAATGTTTTGGGTCTCCATTGGGGAGAAAGGCGAGGTATAAATGAATGAATAAATAAAATAAACAAACAATACAAGTTCTGCGGCATACCTCGTCAGAATGGTGAGCCTTGGTGTGCTGGGCCATTTCTGCCTGCTTCTTTTCCACTGTTCTGCTGCCCAGTTGAGCAGAGGCAAAACTGTATGTTCTCAGTCTCACATTAGAGAGAGGCTCTCTCATAGAGTCTCTCTTCACTAGACATCTTACACGGGGATGCTCAAGTGCAGGGAGATGTAGTGTTAGCTGGGAAGCGTAATTTAAAAAGACAGAGCCAAAGGCTTTGTCAATTTCACCTCTTTACAGGAGGGTAGTTTAAAAAGACAGAACCGGCAGAGACTGCTCCTCAGAGAGTTTATTAATTTCATCTTTGCCTCCTTGAAGGCTCTATCAATTTCACCTTCCCTTTGGGGAGGTGATGATGAGATTAACAAACCCTCTGAGGAGCGATCTCCGCTGGCTCTGCCTTTTAAAACTACGCTTCCCGGCTAACATAGCGTCTCCCTACACTTGAGGGTCCCCGTGTAAGACGTCTTATGTAGAGAGACTCATAGTTTGTACTTGACTTGGGGCATACTGATCCAAAATGCTGGCCATTGCTGGTCCAAGAGTAGATATGTCATGGTGATGCGGCTTCTGAAAAGAGCACCACCCTGGCAAAGTTCTCATTTGCACTGTAACATTTATAGCTCTTAAACATCCCCACGTCATGTTCTTGGCAGCTCATATAACAGCCTCACTAATCATGTAACAATTGAGGTGGTAGATAGTTGCAGAATAATGTTCTCCAGTGCCCTTTTTATCTGGTGCCACACCGGGATCTTCTACATACTATATTAGCACAACTTTCAGAGTTTCCTGATGATTTTAAGGTTCAGTTCCTGCTTGACAACCCAGATGGGGAAATAACTGAAATAGTAGCAAAGTTTCTCTACAGTGCCATGGCTTATATGCCCTGACAAGTAATATTCTGTACTGGTTTTGCTGTACTGCTGCCCTGTTCCTATCTGTAATTTTAATCTCATTCTGTATGGACTCATTTCTGTATTTAAAATCTTCTGTTTTTATGTATGTCAATAAAAGCTTGCTTAAAAAATTCAGAATAAGGTCAAGTTGGAGTAGGCCAGCAATTGGTCTAAAATAAAATGCAGCATCAAGATAGCTGGTGTCGATAAGCTATATACTGTACTGTACTATATCAGGGCAGTATTTTGATACACCAGATTAGCTCTTTTGGAGGACTTATGCAGATGATATTTAAAGCCTTCCTGTATGATGGTTGCCTTGTTGTGGATGACAGAGAAGGAGAGAAAAGCTCTACTGCTGTTTAGCCCTTTTTAAGGAAAAGGCTGGACAATGTGCTCACAAGAAGAATATTTGGCCTGGAGGAAAGAAACGCAGGGCCAGTTCAGCAGAATCACGGTGAAGCTCTGCCTGGGCCACTGCAGGCTGCATGGGGAGGAGGCACATTTGTTTCCCCCCCCCAATACTTTTACTGTGCAGGAGAACAACATGCCAGAGAGAAGGATACAGCTTAGCCGTCTCCCTCACATGTAGCTTTTCTTGATGCAGGGTTTTTTTTTTAAATGGGAGAGCATTTAAATATGCCATACTACCACCCCCAGATCCCACATGCTACTGTACCCTCTCCCAAAATCTTGAGCACTTGACTCTGTTGATTGCATAACCATTTCCTTATACAACTGACCAGCCCCAGAGATGCAAGAACAACTTTGAAGACTCAGGAACTACCTTTTATAGCCTTGTTACGAGGGTGGAATTACAACAAGAGACTTTGCCGCACTTTGCTTTAAGGGTAACTAGTTTCACTGCTCAAGTAAATACCCTTTGGTGTTGGACTAGGTCTGGGACAACAGGGTTTGAATTCTTGCTCCGTCACAGAAGTTTCCTGGATATCCTTGTGCTTGTCACAATCTCTCAGCCTAACCTAGGATAATCTAGAACCCAGAGTTGTCGCAAGGATAACATGGAAGAGGAAAAAATGATGTGATAAGCTGCTTTGGGTTCTCATTAGGGAGAAAAGGGAGATATTAAAAAAGCAATGATAAAGCAGTGATAGGGCCCATAACATGACGCAGGCAACTGAGAATGAATTGCATTGCTCTTCATCAGTACCGTCACAGCCACTATCCATATATCAAGCAGCCAAACTGCAATTGCTCTTGTTAGCAGGCGGAATGGGATCACATTTATTCAGCAACAAAATATACTGTTGTTTGGAAATGTGAACCTCTGCTGCCAAGCCAGACACCATCCTTGGAAAGAAGATACCCAGATACTATGCAGCAAATTAGGAATAGCAAGTTGATCATCTGGAAAGGTTCTGGGACCCCAACACCCCTCCAGCCAGCGTTGGATGCATTTTAGGTTCATTTATTGTACCTACCTCTCTTTCCTGTAGCAGCCGGCGCAACGTCCGTTTTCTGACAATGCGACGCCTCCGCACATAAAGACCAATGCCCAGCGCAATGAGAAGAAAAACAAACAGGATTCCAACAACTCCAGCAGCAATGGATGGGACCTTGGAGCTTGAGGATGAAGAACAAATACCAATGATCTTAAAGCGACATGCAAGAGCAGTGAAGGTGGTTCACTGGTATTCGTTGGCTACCTACAGCTCACAGCTTTGCTTTGAAATGAAAGGGGACAAAAAGACTGTTTTTCTGCATAGGCAAAACCCACCCTCTCAGCAACGACAGGCCCATGTGAGGGGTTGGCCATGAGTCTTTGTGAATCAAACACATGGAGCGTCCTCCTTCCCAAAGGTCCTTGTAAGGTCCTTGCAAGACACAAGTCATCGCCGTATATACACTTTATCATAATGTCTAGCAATAACAAGAAAGAAAGCTCAGCTCAATATGCTGATGTTAAAAGGTCCTTCCATTTGACAGCAGATCACTGCTTCATGAGGTGCTCTAGTTCAAAACCTACATATGAAGAAATATCAGCCATCGGTCCAATCAAAGTGGTTACTGTTGGCTGCATTGAGATTCCACGACAATCTGCAATTAAATTTCTGTATCTTTTGCCTCTCAGATTTTCCCATTAGTTTATTCATGTGCATTTCACACAAAAGCATTTTTAAAACCATGTTTTTTCATTTGATTCTGAGGGCCTCTGGATTCTTTCCCTTGTGCACCAGCCACTCAAATCCCAGCCTATCAGTGGAAGGAGAAAAGGGGAAGTGGATCTTTTTCGCAAATGCACATAGACTGCATTCACCAGGAGAATTATTAGCCAGTCCATTAATACACTTATGAATTCTACTCTATGAATGCTCAAAACATTTGCCAGTGAGGAAGACATGGCCTGTAAGACTCTGGTCCAGCCCGATTCAGATATAGACATGCATTTAGGAAGCCCTAAGCATCTACATAGCCGATGTGTGGAGCGTAGGGCAATCTAAACTCCCCTCTGTCGGGAGATCAGGGGGCGGGGCCACTGGCCATGTGACCATTTTCTCCAAGGGCAACCCACTGAGTTCCACCACCTTTTTTCCCAGAAAAAAAGCCCTGAATACATCTATCCTTGAATCATATCTTCAGCTTCTGTGAAGTGAGACATTCTTGTCATTCTCTGACACTCTCTGCGCCTGGGCCTTAATTGTATATATTGATATGAGTTAGATGGTTCTTCTAATCCACACAAGGCCATACAACTCTGTTTTGTGCCCCTCTCCAAGGTTGTTCTGTTCTAGGCCTCCAGACTCCTTTTGTAGCATATCTAGCTTATGAGGTTGGATTAGCCCTGTTTATGTGTGCAAGGCATCTCCCATGATTTCCCTGGTCAAATCCAATTACTGTTCACCTATAGTTCTAGCTATATCCATCACAATTGGGTAAATTAAATATTGGATTGGATTCAAAGCTATCCTCCTGTGAGTGAAAGGGGATATTTGGATCCTACCTCATGGTTTAGATCCAACCAACACACACACACCCATCCACACACACACACACGGCCTCTCCCTCTCCCTCTATATAAAATCATACATATACAAACACTCATATGTATTCGATATGCTCTTCATGAACATATAATTAATTTACAGTGCTTACCCATTAGGACAGCCTTCAAGTCCTGGTCCTTTACATCTGTTAAAAAAAGAGGGGGGTTGGGGAAGGAAGATAGCAAAATTAATTAAGACAGCATCCTCAGTGGACATTTTAAATATTGTCTCAGAACACCAATAATTTGTTTTCTGCTAAGGAAATAAAACGTTTTGGAAAATATCAAGAGCCTTGAACCAGATGCCTCTGTGTAGAGGTTAGGGTGCTGTGTGTTCTACCGAAGGAACAACTTCAGACTCCAGTGTCTCTAAGAGCACAGAGAAGAGAAACTGCCAGAACGTTATTATTCCAGTACAATCCGGGACACTCATCCGCCTCCCCCTTATAAACACAATCTCTTTAAAAAGCGCTGCCTTGTTCACTAACTTCAAAAAGGTTGTTCATCCTGATCCTACAAAGAAACCCATCACAAAGAGACAACTGTTTTGCAGTCTACATGAAAGGAATCAGCAAGCCTGCTGGGAGTGGACAAAATGTTCACTTTTAGCACTCTTGGTTATAGGAAAGCAAGTGGTTGAAAACATCCAGAGACAGGGTTAAGGTTTTCAATGCCAGACTTCAGTCTATTCAATGCAGCTGCCCATCCTATACAATAGAATACTTTTGTGTGTAAGGGAAAGCCATTAACCTACACAATGTGACTTACGATTCAGGGTGAAGATTCAGCAACAAAGACTTCATAGACAAACTCTGTTTGGTGGTCCTAGTCTATACCTCTGTTCACTGCCCTGATAAGCATTTGTTCCTTCCCTTGAGATTATATATTAAACAGCCTTCTCCCCATGTGCTATTTTTCTGCATACAGGCATCTTTAATATGGGAAGAATTTAAACAGGTGATTCTTCCACCTGAAGCAGCACAGGTTTGGTACCGAGTTTGGGCACGCACCGGTACTCCCTTCCTGGCTGTGGGAGCAGAAGCAGGGTCTAGGGGAGAGGGCTACATATCAAAATGGTTTGCTAAGGAGCTGAACTCCAGGGTTCACTTCTCAGATATTTATAATTAATTTATAGTTAATTTAATTTTTTTTGGTTAATGCACCTCCAGGATTAGTTTACAAAAGAAGTCATTTATAATAAGGAATAGGAGTTAGCCATGTTAGTTTGTAGTAGCAAAATAGTAAAGAGTCCTATAGCACCTTAAGACTAAATGCATCTGATGAAGAGAGCTGTGGCTCTCGAAAACTTATGCTACAATAAAGTTGGTTAGTCTTAAAGGTGCTACTGGACTCTTTACTATTATAATAAGGAAGAAACAATAACATATAATTGAGCCCTCAGTGGAACATTTTCTGACGAAACACAGCAAAAGCACATTATTATGCTTTATAAAAGCAGAAATATAACCTGCGATGTTTTGGAACTATTTTTTCCAGTGTTTCTTCAGAAACTAAAAGAAGAAATGGTGGGGATGCTAAGGGTCTTTAGTTACTGACAGAGACTTTGAAATACAGCTCTTTGTTTACTGTAAAATGAAGGCTAGCATGATCCCAGAAACTATGCAGTTCATAGCTTACCATCAACACATTAAAGTTTTCATCTGCACGCACATAAATATTAATTCACTTGGTAAGACACAGCTGGTTAGGGCCAATTTTCCATCACAATTTTAACAAGATTTTCCCTCTGCCCGGTGCCCACGGTTTCCAATTTAGTTTACTACTGCTAGGTTGTGAAGATTTATGGCTACTCACAGATCACTCAGAATAAAAGAGAACAGGTTTCTTTACTACCATAAAAGAAACGGAAGGCCAAGGGCATTGGGGGAATAAAAGTCTAGTTGAGTCTTTTTTCTTAACTTTTTTGTTTGTTTGTTTGTTTAAACTTCTCAGTGACAAAAGCAATTCTGTATCCAAGGCTGTAAGTTTCTTCCCAGAGATATTATATATAAAAGATCTCAGAATGTAGATAACAACTAAATTTACTTGTCAGTCAGAAACTGCCTATGATAAAGCGATATGTTATTAGAGGTCTCTTTCTCACCTTATAAAACAGTTGCCACTGTTACCCAACCATACTACAATAAAGAACTTCTGTACATTATCTCAGTAATCTATATAAGAATTGTTTAAGACTGGGCAATATTATTACCCCAGTATTACAAATTGGGGGTGGAGGGTGAGAAAGAGTAAACATTAGATTTCAGTCAGGAATTCCCTAAATCATGGCTAAGGGATCCTTTCACATTTTATTATTATTGTTGTTGTTTATTTATAGTCTACCTTTCTCACATATCAAAGGCAGATTTAAATATCTTAAGTGAATACAATATAATCAATAGCTAGGATGTTTACAGAGCAAAATGCAACATGATCAACAGTTAGGACAGCCACAATAAGGTTTGGTAGCTGCAAATTTGAAAAACTAGCGGGAAGGTGTGAACACATAGATGAACAGTGAAATCCTAAGCAGAGTTACTCCAATCTAAGCCCACTGATTTCAATGAGCTAAGACTGGGGTAAGTTTGCTTAGGATTTCACTGTGTATCTTGCTGAATTTAAGCATAAATAATTAATATAACATCTTTAGCAACACTGAACTACCCAATAGGAAAGTATCTACACCAACAATTCTGTTTTAGCCGGTTGTTATTTGTAGCTGCCCTGACTTTGTGTAAAGCAATGTGGGGCAGTGGTTTAAAACAGCATTTACATCTGTTTATGAACTATCTGTAAATCACTGTGGCCATTTCAAACAGTGCCCGAAGTGGCTACACCCTCTTCCCTGGGCTGCCAGGGCTTTTACAATTATTTTTTTTAAAAATCTGCACAAACATATCGCTAGCACTACAGTATTGTAATGACAGGTGTGGCAGGCTCTCTGACTTCCCAGATTTCATTTAACACCCCCCCCAAGTCTCTAGCCCATTTCCTTGTGGAGATTGGAGGGAAAAGGCAATGGAAGGGGCTAGAGACTTGTTCTCTAAAAAAAATGAAAGCTGCTACACCTATCATTACAACACTACAGAAGGAGGAGGAGGTGGTGGTAGAGGAAATGGGCAGGAAAAATTTAGAACAGGAAAAAAGGTTTTGGTTTTGTTTTTTTTAAAAAAGGGCAAGCAGAACACAAGCAGTGTTGTCTGAAAAGATTTTTTAAAAAATCTATTAGCAACCAGCAACCAAACCGGTTGTGTCTGCAATGCACAAAGCCCCCATTTGCTCTATTTAACAGGATGCTGTTTAAAATAAGCACATTGTTTAAAAATATGTTCTTGTACAAAAATATTTTCTTGGGGTGAGGATCAGGGTTACTTACTCATATATTTGTGCATATTTCCAGGCAAAGGAGTGTCTGGAAGACCTGAATTTAAAGTGTAAACTGTACTTGGGTAGCTGAAGATGATAAAAGAGAACGGCAAACCCCATATGAAAGTGAAGAGAAGAAATAGAACGCATCTCCATTTTTTTGTCCTCATTCATTTGAATAAAATATTGTTGAATGCTCTATATGTTATGGAGAGTCAGATTAAATGTGTGACCAAAGGAACACAGCCTAAAATGGGAGAACCTAATATAGTTATACTAAAGACTGGAAGTTCTCTTCTGTTATAATTACTCTGAAGGGCTAAAGGCTCAACTGAGCATGTAACTTGAATTGAAAAAGAAGGATTTTTTAATTAAAGAAAAACACAAAGCTCTCTTCTTGAAAATTAATTCTCCAACTATCACTATTATGAAGTCTAATTACTACTGCAAACTTTGGAACACACACCTTTGAGCATGCTGGTCCAATGAAGCAACGTGAAATAATGGCAGTGGGAAGAATATTTGGGGTGTGAAGCATTTTTGGTTTTTGGCTATCAACTTCTGCTCTATATTATATTTTAATAAGTGTTATTGCTGGTATTGCTTTCTGCTCCCGATTTACCATGAAAAGGAGAGTCTGAATGTAGTCTCTAATGCTACTGCGTTTCTGTGCTGCCATAAACACAAAATCAGAAAGAATTGTGCCTCAACTATGGCAAGAAACAGCTCTCGGGAAAAGGCAGGGATCTAACTGCGAATACAGTATACAGTTCCTTTGCACAAGGTAAAACAACAACAGGGAGATATAATATATAATAATAATATTTGATTTACATACTGCCCTTCAGGACAACTTAATGCCCACTCAGAGCTGTTTACAAAGTATGCCATTATGATCCCCACAACAAAACACCCTGTGAGGTGGGTGGGGCTGAGAGAGCTCTGAGAGAGCCGTGACTAGCCCAAGGTCACCCAGCTGGCTTCAAGTGGAGGAGTGGGGAATCAAACCCGGCTCTTCAGAAAGATACCTCTACTACAGCCATAAACATGGATCATGTATCAAAGAATAATGTTCAAAGCATCACAGCTGTGAACAATTTCAATGAACATTTGTTTCATACTTCTATTGACGGTGAATTTACTTAACACTTTGGCCCAAAATATATGGGCCCTTTAAATATTACCATAGTTATATTAGGGCTGCTTTTTCATAAACTGTTCCTTCACTCCTAGTGTAACATGATGCATGTTATGCTGGCAATTACAAGAAAAGTAAAGTAGTAGCCAGCAAGCCTCACGGGGAAAGGTGTCTCAAAAGAGAGGCGCCACCACAGAAAATGCCCTGTCAGTGTTTGCCACCCACCCCACC
Source organism: Eublepharis macularius (assembly GCF_028583425.1). NCBI lineage: Eukaryota > Metazoa > Chordata > Lepidosauria > Squamata > Eublepharidae > Eublepharis > Eublepharis macularius. The sequence continues at coordinate 21,676,582 of NC_072800.1, read as the reverse complement.
TCTAAAGAAAAGGGCACAGAAAGAAGGGACTGAGCAGCAGATATTAACAGGTAGGCTGGACAGGATGGGAGGAGATGGTCCTTCAGATAAAATTGCCAGAAGCTGCTTTGGGCCTTCAAGGCAAGAACCAGCATTTCGAATTGTGCCCAGAAACAGATGGGTAACCCATGCAGATCTTTCAGTTTTGATTGTATTTCGTTTTTAAGTTCAAGAGCTAGTTAACAGTTTGCTATTTTTGTGAAATCCACAAATTAAACATTGTAAATCCATCATCTCAATCTGTTTTAAAATAACGTGCTTCAACTCACCCACGGGTACAGTTTGGATGACACAGTTGGCACAATGAATTTTTGTCTGCATATTTCCAGATTAAGACATCATTTTCACCCAAAATACCATTAGGACAAGTTCTAACACAGTTAGGTCCATCCATAAAGTGAGCACACTTTGTGCAGTTGTTGGGACCCTGGATATGAAGTAAAGTATTATTTAAGTATAAAATATAATGATAAACAATAAAAAATGTTTTGTGAATTCAAGCAAAATGCACAGGGAAAAGAACATATTCAAACATTTACCTAGTTAAATTCAACAAAAATTGTTTGATTTACAAAAGTATACAATCAAGTATGTAATTAATCCTTAAAGAGTCCCACAAAGAGTTTCAGCTGACTCAAAGCAAAAGTCTCTGATTCCTGTCTTCGATGCAGCCCCTTTGTCCTGTATGACTGGTGCAGGTCCCACTATTCCCACTATAGCTTTTTCAATTATCCAAACAGGGCCCTCCTCCTTCTTTTCCCATTTGTTTTGAAAAGGTGTAGGATACACAAGTAATTATTAAATATATTGTCGAAGGCATCATGGCCGGAGAACAATGGCTGTTGTAGATTTTCCAGGCTGTATCGCTGTGGTCTTGGCATTGTAGTTCCTGACATTTCGTCAGCAGCTGTGACTGGCATCTTCAGAGGTGTAGCACCGAAAGACAGAGATCTCTCAGTGTCAATGTGTGGAGAAAATGTTAGCAGGTAATTTATATCTACTCAGGAAGGTGGGTTTATATAAATTACCTGCCACCATCTTCTCCACACATTGACACTGAGAGATCTCTGTCTTTCGGTGCTACACCTCTGAAGATGCCAGCCACAGCTGCTGGCGAAACGTCAGGAACTACAATGCCAAGACCACGGCGATACAGCCCGGAAAACCCACAACAACCACAGTTATTAAATGCATTACTACATAACTTGATTTTGTCCTGCTTTTTCTGTCCTGTCTCTGCTCAAACCTTGCTCAGCCTTCCCCTGCCCACCCCCAATACTGTTACATTACCCATGCCCTAGCCTTCCCCCAGTGGGCTGCTTAAAACTAGCTGAAGCCACCAGAAATGAAAAAAAAACCTGTGTGCAGCAACCCAGATGTTTAAATCTTTCTAAAACTACTGCAAACAGCAACACTTCTCTTATCTGGATTTGCTCTACATGTTCTCCTATTCAGTGTATTGCTACAATAAGGGACCTGTTTCATACCCTGGAGAATTATGGCATATATACTGATTTTGTGAGGAGAGGAAGATAATCCAGTTTTTCATGAAATATAATTACTTTTGCGTATAAAATACATGTGAGTAATATTTACCACCATGACACCAAAAAATGAATATTCATCCAAGATTAAAAATGTTTTTCTTTTCCCCTCTCCTCCCACAACCGTTGTAGGTATATATAATCACAGTGGAATAAATCAACCATCTTTATCATGGTGACTCTTTCTAGCTTACAACTTCTGCATACTCTTGTCGTAGACCAGAAGATGCTTAGGAGCGTGGGATCTTCAGCCTGCGTGGAGCTCCAATGTATGCAAGCTTTCCATTTCGGACTTGCTCTACATCTTCAAAGGAACAGTCATATGCAAGAGACCTGGGTGGCAAAAGGGTCTTTTGGTCCTTCTCTACGGCTTAAATCCAGAGGATTTAGCTGAGTTAGTCTGTAGTTGCAAAATAGTAAAGAGTCCAGTAGCACCTTTAAGACTAACCAACTTTATTGTAGCATAAACTTTTGAGAACCAAGCTCTCTTCGTCAGGTGCATCTGACGAAGAGAGCGGTGGCTCTCGAAAGCTTATGCTACAGTAAAGTTGGTTAGTCTTAAAGGTGCTTCTCTATGGCTTGCAATCCTGGCTTGCATAACAAGCCCTTTTGACAAGCCTTTTTACAGTTTTGGGGCCCTGCAATAGATTCAGCCCCCCCCGCCCCCATTTACTGCATTGTATAAATACAAATAAATAGGAAGGCAACACTTTATTTTAGCACATTGTGGTGTATTAGATTGCAAGATCACATGAACTTACTGGTCCTGTACAAGTTGCTTCAGTTGAATTGTCCACTAGGCATTCTTGGTGGCACTGAACACAGGTAGAAAGATCATTGAACTCCCGTGGCTCCCTGAAATGGTAAGGAAAGGAGAATCTAAGTGATAGCCAACAACACATTACATTATCTGATCAAAACATTTAAACTATACAAATATTACACAAGAATAAGAGCACAGGAAGACTACATTGCCGCACTGGAAAAAAGTGCCACTGGAAAAGGCATGCTAGAATGCATTAGCACTTCTAAACATTTCTAGGACACACCATCGTCAACCTAACAATATTCTTGTCATACTGAAGTGACAAAGAATCACATGGCACCTGAAAAACTAATATATTTATTGTGGCATGAACTTTCATGAGCCAGAGCCCAGTTAGACATGTGGACTACAGATGAACGAAAGAAATCAGATGCAGCACATGCCACAAGGAAGGAGCTACAAATCGACTTTGCCTGCAGCGGATTTACAGCGCCATGCTAAGACCATTGACTGCAACAGAAGGATGTAACCCTCAGGACTGCACTTGAACACAGCTCCCCCAGTGGAAGTTGTCATACTGACACTCCCAGGAAATCAGACATCATCTGTAAAGAGCAAGGAAAGTGGTGGTATTGAGGGAGTAGATTACTGTCATATCAATGGAAACCTAGACCATGTCCTACTGTCAAAACTGTGGCACAGCCGTGAGATCTGCTAGGACAAAAGAGAGTTTGGTGGGGATTGAGGAGTATTCCTGTATCCTACCCCGTTTGCATTCTGTGTGCTGGGGCCACATGCAGTTCTGCCCTTGGGTATTTTCTTTAATGAACAACATTTGATTCATATACAGCCCTTCAGGACAACTTAATACCCACTCAGAGCAGTTTACAAAGTGTGTTATTATTATCGTCACGACAATCACCCTGTGAGGTGGGCGGGGCTGAGAGAGCTCTGAGAGAGTTCTGACTGACCCAAGGTCACCCAGGTGGCTTCAAGCGGAGGAGTGGGGGATCAAACCCAGTTCTCCAGATTAGAGTCCTGCTGCTGTTAACCACTACACCAAACTGGTATATATGGACTATATTATATGTTAAGTCAGCCTTGAGAGAGCTTATGCCTGAGTATGAGGAGAGGTTGTGGTGCAACTGCACGAGCGGCAGATTAGAAGCGCCCACCCACAAGAAAAAGCACAAGAGAGCTCATGGCCAGTGTAGGGAGGGTGTTGCGGCAAAGAAACAGAGAGCAGAGGAGCCATCGTAGAGTAAAGACAAGAGAAAGGTCCTCTGGGGAAGAGGATAAATAGATTGGCAAGCTCTCATTTAACAAGCTAAAAACATTTTAGCCTTCAATGATTCTATCTTTACTTATTCCTCCTTTTGACCTCGATCTGCTATTCCTTACCATCCTCAATTGCTGATGGTCAAAAGAGAGGTGGCTGAGGTAGATGTCAGCCCCTATACAGCCTTCCTCCTCCACCCCACAGTGCCATACACCAGGGGTCTCCTATCTTTCTGCGCTTGTGTGCACCTTTGAAATTCTGACCCAGGATGGTGGGCGGAACTACAAAATGGCTGCCATAGGAGGTGGAGCCAACCAGAAAATCTGCTGCATAAACTGGAGCTACACACACAGAAGAAACCCAAGTGTAGGGGAAAACAGGGGTGATTTTAAAAATATAGCGGGAAAGAGGAGTGAGAGAGAATAATACCAACACTATCAAGGCTGTTGCAGCTGAAACAACATTGTAAAAATCTGCACAGCCAATCAGATCTCCAGCGGCCAATAAGAAGCCCTTCTAGGCAAGACCCCCCACATGGTGCCACCCATTTTCTAAAAGCACTTAGTGGGTGCCAGAAAAGGTGTCAAAGGGCACCATGGCACCCATGGGCACCGCAGTGGGGGACCCCTGTTATAAGCAAAGAAGGCAGCGTCAAGCTAGCCGGCTTTCCCTTCCTCCAGCTGCAGCAAACTCTGTCTTTCCTGTGAGTGGGAGGGCATTTTTTTAAAAAATGATATAAATTATAAATGATGTAAATTAAACTGAAATGATCTGATAACTAGAGCCATGACTTCTGTGAACCACTGGAGGATGGAAATTGAAAACAGATGGCTTAGCTACTGCATGACCACTAATCGTATCACTAATTAAAATATATATGTTCATAATATAATGTGAGAAGAGGCCCAATTTAGCATGTAGGTCAAAACATCACCAGGAGGAAGTTTACTTTAAAAAGACAACATCTGCAGTTAGGTAAGTTGCAGAAGGGAAAGTAAGAGAAACGTGTGGAAGAGTCAATCACATACTTTACAGATACTGGTTCTTTTTATTTCAGGATCATAATCATGGGTTGGGATCCCAAAGATCCCCAGATCTGGATCCCCAGACACAGAGTGGGGGGCTTTGTGCCTCCATTTCTCAAATAACATGCAGCATTACAAACACATTTTGAAGCTGATTTTCAAAAGCAGTTTTGATATTTTAAAAAATGTGAATGGACATGCCTAAGTTGTTAGGTGCACCTGAAGTAGCTGTTTGGATTCCACCTCTTTTTAACATTTTGGCCCCCACCTGGCCGGCAGCCAAGGGCAGCCAAGGGCTTGAGGCCGGGGGCTGCATTTGCCGCCGCGGAGAAAAAGCGGCAGCGTTCCCCCGGCCTCGGAGGGCCACGTGGGAGGGGGCGGGGCTTGGCGCCTTAACAGCGCAGCCCTGCCCCCATCCCCGCACTTGCCAGGTTTCAAGTTGTTGCAGTTCATGTTGCTGCCATAAATAAAAAGTGGCCCTTTATTACCCAAGCCTTGTGTCTGCCTCTTTATTTCAACTGGGGGGCAAATAGTGGATTTCATTTTGTAACATGGAGAAAAGATAATGTGTATGAAATGTTTATTTCAGTAACATAATGAAAGATGAAGGTTGGAACCTATTAGCTTTTCTGTGAGCAAAACAAGGAAGAGTGGCTCTTGATCAACAAAAAAGCTATAATAAAAAAAACTGCTCTTATATACTGCCCTTCAGGACAGATTAGTGCCACCCTCAGAGCAGTGAACAAAGTCAATGTTGGTTGTTGTGGATTTTCCGGGTTGTATAGCCATCGTCTTGGCATTGTAGTTCTTGACGTTTCGCCAGGAGCTGTGACTGGCATCTTCAGAGGTGTGGCACCAAAAGACAGAGATCAATGTTATCAATGATCAAAGTCAATGTTATCATTATCCCCAGAATACGGCTGGGGAGCTGGGGCTGAGAGGAGTGGCTTACCCAAGGTCACCTGCAGAGTTCATGGCAGCAGTGGACTCGAACCGGCAGTAGTGGAAGTCGAACCAGCAGAATGCTGACTTTGGAGCCCAGCCACTTAACTACTATGCTACTGCAGCTCTCAAGATTGCAAGAAAAAAGCCTTGTGAAATAGAGACTGCAGTGAGGAGGAGAATCACGTGAGACTGAACAGAAAAACTGACAGGATCCAACCTACTGAGTTCCATTGCGCTAGGATTTAATGGAAGAGACCTTTAACAAGACTTAACAAAATATTTCTATGGCAAAAAAAAAAATGCTGGCGATTTTAAGTTTTGCTTTAATGTATCCCCGAGATTAATAAAACTTCTGTAAAACTCCAGTTGGTGAATATGAATGATCTGATTGATCTCAACTATCACTATGCTTATTTGCATACTTTTCAGTTTTGCACAAAAATGTCACACACCAGACTTTTTAACCCAAAGTTCACAATTTTTTTCTTTACTCTCTTTGTGTATAACAATCTCATTAATAGTGGTTTCACTTCACTGCAGCTGATGAAGAACAGAGGCTCAGGTCCACAAATGCTTGTAGTACAACAAATGTGTTTAAATTGCCACAGGAATCCTGTTTTGTTTTAGACATGAGACTAAAACTGCAGGGGAGAAGGAAAAATCACCTATCTAGTACATGACTGGGGATGCACTGGCGCAAGCTGCTGTGTGCCCCACTGCAACCTTCTTTGTGATTCTTGCATATGGTAGAGACAACTCTTACCCTTGCCAAATGTTGCACTCTTGCACACACTCCCGTTGGCGAGAAAAGTGACGACAAGAAAAGCACTGGGAAGGCCCTGGGCCCCAACACCCGTTATCCGAGCAGAGTGGATGACAAATTCGTCTTGTAGCAGCTAAGAGAGAGAGAGAGGAAAATCTTAAAGTCAATATCTATACCACAATAAACGTAGAAAATAAAAAGATGGGTCTCTTTAGAGTTTTCTTGCATAGCAGCATGTAGGCTATATAGCATCATAATTTAGGAATCATCAAAAGATAGCATTTGAAAGTAACTACAGAGAAGAATCAGGATTCAAATCTCCACTAATGTTCAATCAGTGTTCAACTAATTAAATCCAGGAAGTCACTGATCAAACGATGAGTCACACTGCTCTCCTCTTACATCACAGTATCTAAAACAGCTAACTATCAACACTGCCTGCCCTTCACACCCATTTTATCAACACAGCACAAACCTTTCTGTTCCTCAGAGTTACACAATTTCAAGTTCTCCTCTAATTTCTGATTACAGGAATGGGAGAAAGGGCCAGGATGATGGTCATAGACAAAAGTGGCAGCAAAGAAGTTCAGTGTGTGTGTGTGTGTGTGTGTGTGTGTGTGAGAGAGAGAGAGAGAGAGAGAGAGGTTACAATTTTAATATTTTTCTATTTGTATCTAACAAAGGGAACTTTGACTCTCAAAAGCTTATACCCTGCAAAACTTGTTGGTCTTTGAGAGCGCTACTGGAGTTGATTCTTGCTGTTCTACTGCAGACCAACATGGCTACCCACCTGAAGTCATTTTAGCATTTTGTGCAGGACTACGCAGAGTTGAAATATTGTTTGACTGTTGTGAAGAAATAATGTGTCTAAGAGCCAAGCTACAAGTGACGCCTGACCCAGGTTGGACACTTGTCAGCTTCCTTCAAGTTTTGATGGGAAATGTAGGCATCCTGGTTTTACAGCTTGACTCTCCATTACAGCTGCAAGACCAGGATGCCTACATTTCCCATCAAAACTTGAGGGAAGCTGACAAGTGTCCAATCTGGGTCAGGCGTCACTTGTAGCTTGGCTCTAAGTCTGATGCATGTGTAAAGGGTAAGTGAGCTGAGAAGAAAATTTGATTGAAAACACGTTTGTTGCTATTGCATACCATAATGGAAAGTAGGTTTTCTGAAATGCATAAATTATTCCCAACTAAACAAAGTGATTTACTCACCACATTCTGTTTCATTTTCATTATTGAAGATCCTTGTTTTTTGATTGTTTGTTTTGAAAAGAGCAGTCCAATTCACGGTGTTGCCATAGCAGAGATCCGGGTTCTTTAAAATCACAACATCTCCATCACTTATTTCCTTGAGAGCACGCAATCCCAGAGATCTGATATTCAGGCCAGCGACAGCAATTGCATATTGGCTACTAAAACCGAATAAAAAAGGGTATGTAAGCAAGCAGGCAGGATGCAGTAAAGAACACCGGCAATGAAAGTAAGCGGAACAAAAATGGCCATAACGACAGAAAAAAAAAAGACGGGCAGGTCCTATTTGTACATCCCTTCATTTACATGGTCAGGAGGATTCTGATCATGGCACTTATCTGCATATTAGAAGCATCTTACTCAAAGGCTGATTCCGCACATGTTGGATAATGCACTTTCAATGCACTTTATCAATCGTTTGAAGTGGATTTTTTGTTCCGTACATGAAAAAAATCTGTTTCAAATGATCTATAAAGAGGATTGGAAGTGCATTATCCAACGTGTGCAGAATCACTCACAGATACAAAAATCCTGTTATGAAGTCTGAATAAACAGGCTTCACCTTATTTACATGAGATATTGATCCTCAGGGCAAATGTGGCAAGAGCAGGTTGGTATAACTTGTCAATGTGAACACAGCCCTCCATTGCCTACTGGAACATTAAAAACACAAGGGATCATCAAATAATTGACGGGCTTTGCTATGTAATCTGCCTTGAGTCTCAGTGAGAAAGGATGACTACATGCTGTGCAGGCCTATATACAGGAAAATGCTAAGGATAACTACATGCAGGGCTTGTTTTCTGGGAAAAGAGGTGGTGGAACTCAGTGGGTTGCCCGCGGAGAAAATAGTCACATGGCTGGTGGCCCCGCCCCCTGATCTCCAGACAGAGGGAAGTTTAGATTGCCCTCCGCGCCACTCAGCGGTGCAGAGGGCAATCTAAACTCCCCTCTGTCTGGAGATCAGGGGGCGGGGCCACCAGCCATGTGACCATTTTCAAGAGGCTCTGGAACTCTGTTCCACTGCGTTCCAGCTGAAGAAAAGCCCTGCCTAAATGTATGATCTTGCAAGCAGATGGGGGAAGGTGGGAAGACTGCTGTCAGCATGGCTTGCTTAGTGCAGATGATTCAACTATGCTTAATAAAAAAATATAATTACACACTAGTTCAAACCACAGTTATACATCCCTGGTCCACTTCGTAACCGTTGTTTAAGTATTCAGAAGTCATTCTTTACCACAGTTAAACTGAACAGTTTTGTGTTTATACCTTGTTTTGGGATGAAACTTCTTTCTCTCCCCATCCCCTTGTCTTCCTCCTCCTCTTAAACAAAAACCAGGAGCCCAGTGCATGTTCTAAGACGCAGGACGTTGATACAGGTAACCAGGTATTAACTGCATCAGCAACATCAATGGGAGACCAGAGAGGGTTAAAAAAATATACCCCACTCCGAAAAATGAGAAAGGAGTGGCAGCACGACTTTTGCAACCCATTTTATGTTGGTCTGCAACCTAATTGCAGGTCATGAACCAGCAACTGAAGACCAAGGGCTGAAGTCCTCCTAAACAAACCCAGCTGTATACACATCAATGGTTTTCTGGTATGTGGGCTGTACTCACTGATGTTTTGTTCTGCCTCGTATAACCTCCAAATTCTCAAACACATTCAAATCAGTGACATTTTCAGGCCAATCCTGGACCACCAAAAATCCTAAAATGAGGGGGAAAATAACTTTATATATATAAAAATAGCATTAACAAGGGATTTTCTTAAAAAATCGAGGAAAAAAATACCTTTTCTATGATTGTGTTTTAATGAGAACTTCAAAACCAACAGTGACATTTCAGGGAGTATGGAGCTATTTTAACACTGCCTTGTAAACAGTTTACATGCAGGCCACCGAGACAACTAAACATTGTGAAGTTGGTGTCTTTCAGACCTGAGCAGCGTGAGATAGCCCAGATGTTTTTGCTTCTTCACCATCCTGTTGGAAACCCGTGTGTCTTTCAGCAAGACACAGAAGCACGGCTATTTCCCTTAATAGTGAAGGCCTTTTCAAAATACAGGACAAAAAAATAGAAGAAAAAACAGAGCAGAATTCTAAAACTACAATTATTCCTCACAATTATACACAGTGAGGGTGGCCAACTCTGGCTTTTGGGCATTATGTTCTGGGAGAAGCGTGCACACACAACTATTCATTCTGAGCTGTCCCTTGCTCTCCAGATTTTAATTTATTCACCCCACCCAAATTGGGGCCTATTCCTCTTTGCCAGAAAAAAAAAGATGATTAATTAGGCTGTATCATCTAATCATCGCCTGATAATAATGGGGTCAGGGAACTATCACATTCAAACGCAGCACTCAAGAATACATTTGTTATTCTCTCCGTGCTGTGAATAGGAAGGATTTGCTTTTCAAGGGGAAACAAGGTGACAAGGCTTCATACAATCAGATCTCTACATACAGCATTTATTTACCAAGTGACTTTATGCGCATTAATCCTGCTAGCGCTCCAAAGTGGAATGCCAGCCCGGTGAGTGCATGAACCAGAACAATATTGGGAGTAATCCTAAGCAAGTCTACTGAAAAATAAGTCCCATTTTATTTAATGGGGCTTGCTTCCAGGAAATTGTTCTCAAGATTGCAGCCATTGTCAAGCAATTAATTTCCCCAAGAACTAAGCATTCAAGAAAGCAAAGCACTCCAGAAGACGCCTCAAGCTTTAGTACTTCTTGGCTTTTCCATTCAGATGATTTTTGCTAAAATTAAGCTGCTAGATGATGCTGACTATACAAAATCAGGTTTTCATAACTTCACATTTAAAACTAGGTTTCATATTTCTCTTGCAAGGTTTTGCAGTCATCCTGAGGCAAGTAGAGGTCTTCCATTTTCAGAAAAACTAATTAGTGGGAACGTGAGGTGCACGAGGGGGTTTAAAACCTTTGAGCTTCTGATGGCTTGTCCTGTGAATTGCTGAGACCTATTTTTCAAATAATATTGGGACAGATTTGTCTTTTAAAAGGTCCCGAAGTTATTTAAGCCTCTCTGAAACAGACAGCAAGTCCAACCAAATTCTGAAGACAAACCAAGAACACAACTGCCCCTGGCGTCTTATGTTCACTTCATTTAATGATCTCTGAGCTTGTAACAAGTAAAAGCTAGTTAGCTGCCCCTACAGAGGCTTAAAATATCTCCCAGGTGTAAAAGTGTTTTGGTTTTATTTCTGGCATCAGAACCAGCATCAGTGTATCAAACTGTTCCTTCAGATCCAATTCTCTTCAGCTTACAGTAAATGAAAGCATTGGTCATGCTGAAGCTGAATACAGTTATGCAGAATTGGCTCTGTTAATTTACATTAGGATAAAATGTCCAGCTATTTTAACCACCGAGAAGCTATCTTCCCACAACCTTAGCTTTTTTCTAATCTGAAAATCTTGTCTCTTGGTGAAGTTTTTAAGCAAACTGAGATTACTAACCTGTGATTTCTTTAACAGTTTTAAAGATGTCCAACTTCTCTGGATCCAAAGGAGGTGTTTTTGTATGTTTATCACTAAAAGAAACAGAACAATGGAATCTTTGACTCTGATCGAGTAGAAAAGCTAGCCCAGACTTTTTTCTCTGGCCCATGTTAGACGCTTAGCAATGACTTACCCTGAAAATGTTAATTTCAGAAATGAGAGGTGGCCATTAATTATGGTGCAGTTTATGAAATTGTCGATATTGGATGCATTGACAGCGAGTACATCTTTAAGTTTGCCCATTCCGACTCCACTGCACACTGGTAAAAAGGAAACAACCAAGTGTCAGGGCTCAATAAGCATATATTTCTACATGCCCCACTCATGGTTCAGCAATTGCCTTTTTTGGAAACTTCGGCATACACATAAAGATCTTGCAGATCCAAGGGACACCGCAAACTAGTCTTTGCCACGGTAGTTTATCCATTGTTACTTGGTGAAATTATTATGCTTTGCTTTTTGGAAATGAGCCTGTAAAGAATGACTGGCTAGGTACAGTTCAGTAATGCTATCTATAGTTGCATTCAGATGTTACAACAAATGGGTACAGAGCATGGATTCTTCACGGTGAAGAGCCTGTGGGCACTTTCGGAAATTCAACAAATGGTAGTGGGGGTTACCACAAAATGGCTGGCCACGGCACGCAATTACAAAAGGTTGGAAGGTCTAAAGTTAAGCATCCTCCTATGATGGCGGCAGCTGTTTTTGAAAAGGGTTGCCCTGCAGACACAAAGGTGAAGCCCTTGGGCTTTTCTGAAGCTTCTCCTGCTCTAACAAGGTGAAAAAAGCCAGGTTTAGTTCCAAGCCTTAGGGAAATGATGCTTTGGGGAAGAAGTGAGGGCTAGAAAACATGCTGATGGGCACAGTGGTATGGAGCCCAATTGAACACTTCCTAGACAGGTGAAAAACTTAACAGGTGGACAAGATCCTTGGAGAGGTGAGACATACCGCTGGTACTCTTCTTGACCTTTGCCTTTTCTAGCCGATAAAAGCTGACAGAGGGGGACTGATCAATGGGTTAAGGTGAGTGAGTAAATGCTTCTTTGAGAATGGGAGTTGTGCTGTCCACACTCAAGGAGGCAGTGACTAGACCTATTTTGCCAAAAACCTCCACGGACACTACTATGTTGAATAGCTGGGAGGTTTCTGTTCTGCCCCATGGGCATTGGCCTGTGGGGTTCTGCAAGGTTCACTCGTATTCCCCATGCTGTTTAGTATCTATATGAAGCCACTGGGAAAGGTCATCAGTAAACTTGGGCTGTGGTGCTACCAATATGAGGATACCTTTCTTTTCCACCTAATTCCAAGGATGTTATTGATGTTCTGAACTGGTGCTTGGAGTCAGCATTAGGCAGGATGTTGGTGAACAAGCTGACACATAATCCTGAAAAGACAGAGGTTCTCCCTGATATTTTGTGGTTGCACCCACTGCGCCCTGTCAGAATTCCAGAATGTCCACAGGCTGAAAAAGATTGGGGACTTCTGGAGCACAGTAAACAAGCAGTGTTTTTGTGCCCAGCACCAACAAATCTCCGTTTAGAATTTGTCATGACATCTGAATGCAGCCAAAGGCTCACTTCTTCACTGTTCCTAATGGCTTTTGTTATTACCAAAAAACCCACAGTCAATATTAAGAATCTACGCTAACCTATACTGCACAATATCATATATAATTTTCATACCTTTGCTACATAGGCCATCACATCTTTTACATCTTCGAATGCCATCTTGTTCCACCTCAGTAGTGTTCACAGGACATGACCGATCACATGAGCCATGGTCTGTTACCAAGTAGTTATCTGGAATAGACAGGAAGGCATTAAAAACAGGAAAAGTGTTTTGGTTACATATTGATGGATAAAACTTGCCTTTCTTATAAAAATTGACATGTCAATGGATATAACTTGCCTTTCCAATAAAAACTGTCAATGTACAAACAGCTGTTCAAATACACAGTACGACACAAAAAAAATTACATTAACATGTGCCAAATAAGGCGCATATAACACCATTCTTACGTGAGCTGCATTGGTTGCCAGCGGAGTACCGGATCAGATTCAAGGTTCTGGTATTGACCTATAAGGCCCTGTGTGGACTGGGACCAGCATATCTACGGGACCGTCTCTCCCTATATATTCCCCGGAGGACACTCCGATCAGGGGACAAACAGCTGTTGGTGGTCCCTGGCCCCAAGGAGGCCTGCCTAGCCTCAACTAGAGCCAGGGCCTTTTCGGTCCTGGCTCCCACCTGGTGGAACGCTCTGTCTGCTGAAATCAGGGCCTGGCAGGACCTACTATCTTTTCGCTGGGCCTGCAAGACAGAGTTGTTCCACCAGGCATATGGCTGAGGCTGGGCCTCCGCCGGCCTGGAAAAAAGGGGTGTATAAATCTTAACCCTCCCTGTGAAGGCTGTCCACCATCTTATTTTAAATAAATTAAATGAATTTTTAATTGTATTTTTAATGTTATCCACCCTGAGCCCGCTCATGGGGAGGGCGGAATACAAATTTGAAATAAATAAATAAATAAATAAATAAATAAATAAATAAATAAATAAATAAATAAATAAACTGAAAAAAGATATTAAACGGACCCAGCAGAGCTAATACTTCCACAGAAGAAAATGGAGCACAGTCCCACCAGTTGGATAAGGGTACTCTTATGGACACACTGAATACGAGTACTCTTATGGTAGTATTGGGTAAAAGGTAAAGGTAGTCCCCTGTGCAAGCACTGAGTCATTACTGACCCATGGGGGGACGTCGCATCACGACGTTTTCTTGGCAGACTTTTTATGGGGTGGTTTGCCGTTGCCTTCCCCAGTCATCTACACTTTACCCCCAGGAAACTGGGTACTCATTTTACCAACCTTGGAAGGATGGAAGGCTGAGTCAACCTTGAGCCGGCTACCTGAACCTGGCTTCCGCTGGGATCAAACTCAGGTCGTGAGCAGAGCTTGGACTGCAGTAGTGCAGTTTACCACTTTGCGCCACAGGGCCGAGTGCTTAAGCATATTGGGTGCTTAATGTAAAAATAAAATCTGTATGTTTTCCATGTGCTCCTCCCTAACAAATGTTTCCCAAACTCTTGTAAGCTGAGACACATTTTCTCCCCTGAACAGAAACTGGAGGCACAATGGAAATCAGGATAGTCATGCATTGGTATAACGGCCACCAAATGTGAGTAATTCTTCTGTGTTTCTGGAGTGGGAATGAATGGTTCATTCACACCCACTAGATGTAAAGACATAGCAGGAAAACTCAAGGAAGGTGAGAGGACTGAATCATGCACACACACACACAGTAAGCAACATCCTCTGTAGATGGGTACTCTGTGCTCCAAGGGTCCTGTAATATTACTGACTGTTGCACAATGTTTGGGAATTATTGCTCTAGAATGAACAGCTGAGGACACGACAATATCTCCATGAGTCACAGATTACAAGTAAGTATTTTGATGCACCCCAGATAGGGAAGACCTTTGGTGTACCCTGAACAGGCACTGCTTAGCAAAATTTATCAGACTTACGTGGGCACTTCTTTACACAAGTTGCCCCAAAGCTGTATTTTCCGTCTGGGTTGCTTTTCATCTGATAATCGTATGTATCGTATTTTTGCAAAGGTGGGCAAGATTCCTTGCAAGTTGCATCGTCCGAAAAGTTGCGACATGCCTGTCAGTAAACAACGGCAACAATAGTAACAAAGGGATTATGCCATATACTTTCAGGTAACAAATAACAACTACTATATATCTTCACCAATTCAAAATCAAATTTGGGAAACCTTGTGAAATTCCAGAAGACAGGAATTCAGGGATCTGTGACTTTCATTATTATAATATATATATAGTATGGTCAGCCCCAACAAACTTGTAACGTAAGTCATTGTAACTCCCATTATACAAAAAGAAAAGTATGTCTAATACTGAGCCAGGATCTAATCCCAAGGTAAACTTGCTTTGGGCATGTTCCATTGAAATCAATGGCCCTTCTCTTCATGTAAATAAACATGGTTAGGCTCAGATTTCCAAGTCGAAGGTCAATAATATATTGGCCAGATCACATGGGCTCTTGGTTCAGAGCTAAATGTTATGATACGCTAGTGGCTTCCATAAAAATGGCAGCTGAGTGTCTAGTTCCTTACTTTCCTCTGGAAAATCTAGAACAGGGGTGGCCAAACTGTGGCTCGGGAGCCACATGTGGCTCTTCTAGACATATTGTGTGGCTCCCAGAGGTCTCTGAGTATTGCCAGGGCCATACATTTTATTTTTAGTTTATTTCCCTCCCTTCCCTTCTTTCTTCCTATGTCTTTCCTTCCCGTTTCCTTCTTTCCATGACTTTCATATTTTCAATAAAAATATTGGGGTTGCCAGGTCTGATTCAGAAAATACCTGGGGGACTTTGGGGGTGAAACCTATCAAGGATGTGACATCATTTTTGTGATGTCACTTCCAGCATACTGCACCAAAACCGCACCCGTTCCTGTGATGTCACTTTCAGGACACTCCCCCAAACCCACCTCTTCATCTGAAGTCACGTCAATGCATCATGTCTTGTGGCTGTCAAACATCTAATGTTTATTCTATGTGGCTCTTACATTAAGCATGTTTGGGCACCCCTGATCTAGAACAACTTGGAGGTGGAGAGTGCCCTTAAGTCATAGCTGACTTATGGTGACCCCTGGTAGGGTTTTTATGGTATGACAGTAACAGAGGTGGTTTGGCATCATCTGCCTCTGCCTGTGATTCTGGTCTCCCATCCAATGGCTAACCAAGGCCAATCCTGCTTAGCTTCTGAGATCTGACGAGATCTGGCTCACCTGGGCTAGCCAGGTCAGGGACTAAAACAACTTACTTATGTCCTAATGTTACAACATATAATTCTTTGCCCTTCTACATAATGTGCAAAACTCATTCAACCTATTAATCTGTGAAAAAGATAATAGCAAGTATTTTGAAGGAGTATTTTATAAGTAGAAGCCTTGTATCATCAAGTATTATTATGGTCCCCAGGTGATGAATGTTTAGCTTACAGGCAGTGAAATCCTATACAGAGATACTCCAGTCGAATCAGTGGGCTTAGACTAATTTTGCATATGCTTTGCACTGTGGTTTATTCTAAATAGAAGCCTGGCTTCTATTAGAGAGAACCAAACAGATATCCGATTGCCTAATGTTGGTAAGAATCAAGATATAGAGCAGATAACATAAAAAGTAAATAGCCTGACAACTATTATGCATATAGGACAATATAAAAATATTACTGGAATTATGCCCACTAATTTCAGTATGGCATCTCCAGTTGGACAGCAACAAGAAGAGGCTCAGACGTTGCATTTCAGAACGAAAGTAAGGGGATTTCTAGATTATATGACTTGGTAGGGAGACAATGGATATATACAAACATTATGATAAATCATAATTTCTAAACCACAGTTTGACTAAACTCTGGTTAAGCATGAAGGTCGCAATACAGGCTGTCCAAACTGTGTATTGTTGTTGGTATGCTCTAGAAATGGGATTTGAACAATGCAATCCTAAACAGAGTTATGCTCTCCTAGGCTCATATAGATTTACGATTACTGTGTTGCCCATGGTTTATAATAATTGGGGGTTATCATGATATCTGAATGCATTAAATCCCAGTTTTTCAGTAGCATCACTCTTCTCCTGGTGCAATCCTAAGCAAATATGCTCTGAAGTAAATCCTACTGATAGACATACAGAGCAATAGAAAATTTAGCAGCTTCTGCAGCATTCAGCTACTTTGGTTAGTTGCTTTGCTGGCATACTCCCTTATTCCTTTCTTCTTCCCCTTGCCACCCCAGTGATGACTTGCTGAGCAGGAACATGTTTCATGGATTTCACCCTCTCCTATGGGGATTTAAAAGGCATTTACATGGCAACGGAGAAGGGAGAGAGCTAAGATTTATTTTGTTTTAGAGTTAAAAAAATTCAAGAGTCCAGAGAAGCAGCTAGACAGGGAGGGAGACTGACTATCCTTAGCCAGGAGCAAAGAGAAGGACGAAGAGGAGGTTTGGGCTCCTTCACTTGGTTGCCCTCTCATTTATTGCAAGAGAACAATAGCAAGATTGGGGAGAGAAGGTGGATCAGGTATAGCCTGATCTTGTCAGATCTCAGTAGCTAAGCAAGGCTAGTACTTGAACGGGGAAACCATTAAGGAAGACTCTGCAGAGGAAGGCCATGGCAAACCACCTCTGCTTCTCACTTGCCCGAAAGCCCCTTGCTGGGGTCACCATAAGTTGGTTGCAACTTGATGGCACATGCACACGTAATAACAAGACTGCAAACACAGAGAGGCTTTCCTAGTAGCTCGGAAGGGGAAAAAAACGCTTGGGATAACACTTGGGGATTTGCTTGGATGTAGGAAAGGAGGCATGCAGCACACTACCTGGGATTTATGAACAAAATGTGATCAGATAGCTAGACAGACAGACAATTTATAACTATATCGATAGAGAGAAAGCAGAGTAATGATTCCAATATGTGATTTCACCTCAAGATGCTATGAGGACAAATATTCTTTTATTTTGTAGTATCTCCACATACTATATCTCTTTACTATGGAAAATTTCGCACTTGTCACAAGGAATATTTGGGAACTAACCTGCTTTCAGTCTGCTTTCCAAAGGAACAATTAAAGCTACCAGATTGTTAGCTAAAAGACACTAAGTCTTGATGAACTGGGCAAGGCGGAAGATAAAGCTGCAGTAAAATTAGGCAGGAAAGACCACACCAGCATTAACTGTGTAATGTAACACATTGGAAATGAAATGAATGGAAATGAAAACTCCGTGATTCTCAGCACAATCTTCTTTGGTGATCAAAGACCACCCCTCCTTCCTGCTTCAGTAGCAGAGAATCTGGTTGGACTATTTGCTTTTTGGAATGGACATACAAACCGAACCATACAAATAGAATCTTTGGGTAGATTGCTGCAGCCTTACCAAGCAGTCGCTGTCTCTGGGACCCGTGCATCCTGCCGCACATTGGGGATGGCAACAGTCACTGGGTTCCCTTCCCTTGCACAGGCCTGAGCACTGAGGCGCACAGATTGTCCGAGTTACTGGAAAACAGATATTCCAAGAATGAAATGCAAGACTGTAGCAATGTCATGCGTGTATGTATACATTTGATTTTCTAACATACAGAAAACACAACAACCAAGAAGAAATATGTTTGTCCAAAAGTTCACTGAATAGGTATGGGCTTTTTGTTTTTAAACAAAACCAAACTTATACTGATGATTCATTGTTACAACTATAATCTTTGAGGATACTGTGAAAATGGCTTCAGTTCTATTCAGTGCAGTGAAGAATTTTGTTTTAAAAACAAAGGAAGGAGAGGTAATGTGGGAAAGGTAGTTGATTGGCTATATAAAATGACTGAATATAAAGTGATTGTGAGAGATACATTGAATCAGGGCTTTTTTTCTGGGAAAAGAGGCGGTGAAACTCAGTGGGTTGCCCTCAGAGAAAATGGTCACATAGCTGGTGGCCCCGCCCCCTGATCTCCAGACACAGGGGAGTTTAGATTGCCCTCCCCGCCCGCCACAGCGCAGAGGGCAATCTACCTCCCCTCTGTCTGGAGATCAGGGGGCAGGGCCACCAGTCATGTGACCATTTTCGAGAGGTTCCAGAACTCCGTTCCACCGCATCCCCCCTGAAAAAAAGCCCTGCATTGAATCACAATTTTTGGGGAGAGGAGTAAAATATTAAGGATCAGTGGACTTTACTCTGTTTTTTTTTAAGGCAACTTTACTTGTTCATTAGTACTGCCTCCAATCTATTACATATTCTTAGTAAGAAGTTGGCAGGGTAGTAGTGGTGGTCAAATACATATGTAACGTCATCTCGATTCTCAGGACACTTTGAAGGCCAGGCAAAATATCTGGATAATCAGAAATTCTGTTAAAGAAGAGTCTCTTAAACTACAGAGACAAAAGAGAATATAGGGGGACTATGCTAAAGTGCAACTAATTTGGAAGAAAGCAGAAGCAGTGTTGGATCTATTTTAACTGAACCTCTGACAAGGCTGTGAATTTGAAACTGCAGTTTGTAGCCAATACAGGTTAAATGTGGATCCTAGTTATTTCTGACTGCAGCTGAGATATGTTAAGGTTAGCTGCAAAACCTTCGCAATTTTTTTTTGCAAAAATCTTGTTAACACCGTGATGTTATTTCCAGGGCAAATCTGGAAGTGACGACATCTCACTCTAGGATTCAGTGGAAAGTATATCTTCCGCTGAATCCTAGAGCAGCTTTATGTAACTTCTGGGTTTGCCCTGAAAATGACATTGCACCATTGATGCAACAGCACCCCCTTGTGTGTCCCCGCCCCCCCAATCTCCCATCTAGTGCCAGCCACTGGCTGACAACCCTACTCCAGTCCCACTAATTATGTCAAAGCTGGATCTATGGGCCTGCTCCAAGTGGAACTTAATGCAGCGAAGACTTAAAACCCATCATATCTAATGAACCATGTATGGTCAATAAGGAAGAAAAGAACCAAGCAGGACGCTAAATTTAATCTTCTGCTGTCTTGCCATGTCTTGAATCTCTTATTAAATTCCCCAATGGACATATTTTAACACAGGCAAAGCAGTATATATACTTACATTTTTGGCAGTTTTCTGGACCAGGACCCCAACAGACTCCTGAACAACTGGAATGACACGGGGGGCCTGTGAGTGTAGAAAAAAATCATTTATAAAAGGTCTCTAAAACAAATTGTTTTATGACTGTTTTCGAAGTGGCAGGAGGGAGAATCGACCAGACAGAATTAGGAAACAGTTCCTTCCAGTCTTGAATTGTAGGTCTCAAATACTTGAGCTGCAGGGAAAGTCCTGAAGACATAACCAATGGCTAAATCCAAGTCACTGCCAATCCAAAGTAGGTAGCACTAGGCTTACGGTTGCCAGGCCTCTCGGAGGACCAAACCAGGGGATGGGAGGGTGGGGGGGAGTCACACGGGGGGGGGTACTTACCTCATGCACATGCACACTGGAGCACTCCATGTCATGCCAGGAATGACATCATTCCTGGTGCAACATGTGGTGTGTGTGGGTGCTCCAGGGAGCGTGGGAGTGCACTTCACCCCTACCATTGTGTTCCCACACCTTTCCCCCCACAGGCCAGTGAGAGGTGGGGGGGGGGAGGGCATTCTCTGCTTCCACCAGGGGACTGGCAAGCCTAACTAGGCTTGATGGATAATTAGTCAGGACAATGCAAAGCAGTTTCTTGTATCTTCTTATTTTTATGTATATATATAACTTAAGTCCTTCAGAGCTTTTCTGGTATGTAATAATGGGGAAAACTTTACTTGTTTCATTTCTGCATGGCAGACTGCTGTTTAAAGGTACAGGAGAAAGGCTGAGAAAATCTGGGGCAAGGCTGTGGAGAACAGTAAAGTTTTTTTTAAAGCAAGTGAGGGCAGTAAAAATACACGTTAAAAAATATACTTCTCAATTCTGGCAAGTAGACGTGATTTAAAACCATTTCACTACCCAAGTGTGATGTAGTGGTTAAGACGGAGTGCTGGGACTCTAATCTGGAGAACCGGGTTTGATTCCCCACTCCTCCACTTGAAGCCAGCTGGGTGAACCTGGGTCAGTCACAGCTTCTCGGAGCACTCTCAGCCCCACCCACCTCACAGGGTGATTTTTGTTGTGAGGATAATAACAACATAGTTTGTAAACTGCTCTGAGTGGGCGTTGTCCTGAAGGCCGGTATATAAATTGAATGTTGTTGTTCTTGTTACTATTATTATAATAAATGCATGTTCAGGACCAGGAGTATCTTTTCCCCCAACAAAAGTATGTTTCAGGAATAAATGAAACACGACCACCTACCGTCCTGTTGTGGCCCCTCGGTATAGTAACTGGTTGGCTACTATATGAGACAGGATGCTAGACTAGATGGACTACTGGTCTGATCCAGCAGGGCTCTTTTTATGTCCTTATATTAGTGTTATTATTTATAGAGCATCATTGGCATACATCATGTGTTGTAGTTTTAATAGACAAATCTTTGCCACCAAGGAAGGGGAAAAAGCTGAGAAAGGCTGTGGAGAACAGTAAAGTTTTTTAAAGGAATTTGTTCTCAATACACATGGGGATGAGTGCACCATTGTGAACTCTTTGGAGGAGTGGTGGCTATAAATCTTCCAAGGACCCTTCCCCAACCATCAAAGCAGTGAAAAAGGATTATTGGCTTTTTAAAAAAACATGGGAAATACTAATCACAGATCTTTCATGTCATGTCTAATTTGGCCCTTAAAGTGGGGAACAACAGAAAGAGAAATCAAAACATAAAGCCATTTTCATGTGTCGATTTTGTACGTAAAATGTAGAATGTTTTTGAAATGCCAGCTGCTTTTCAACCAGCTTGCCCAAGGATAATATAGACAGAATCAAAACTGGGTGGACGATTTGTTATGCATGCCTGCCACTAACTGCAAGAAATTGGTAAAAGAATGTTTTGAGCATCAATCCAAAAGAGCATTAGAGAGCCACAAACACTTCCAACACTTTTATTTTTTCCACAGGCTAATTTGCATCTTCTTCAACTCAAATTTTGCCAAACCTTGCCAAAAGCAGTGTTCTGTTTTTCAGAACAGAACTAAACATGGAGACCAATTGAGGGTGAAGAAAGCAAGGGATATGTAAAGCTACTTCAACATTTGCCCACCCCCTCCAATGAACTAGAAAAATGTCTCATGAAAGTGAGTTTACTTAAATAATTAAGCTTCATCATTAATCTCATTTCAGCCATAATTTCCACATGTAACAGGATATTTTCATATTTCAGTCTGTTTTAATAGTGCTTGGATTATTCAAAGAGCAGCAAGGCTATTTTCAGTGATACAGAGCAGAACTACAAGTGACAAAAGGCACAGGTTGGACACTTGTCAGCTTCCCTCAAGTTTTGATGGGAAATGTAGGCAGCTTGGCGGAATGTTGGACAAGTGACAGTTGAAAAGTCCAGTGGACAGCAGTCGGAGAGCCAGGCTGCAAGACCAGGATGCCTACATTTCCCATCAAAACTTGAGGGAAGCTGACAAGTGTCCATCCTGTGCCTTTTGTCACTTGTAGTTCCGCTCTTAGAATGCACTGACACGGCTACAGAATCCGGGGATAATATTATTGCTTCTCCCTTGGCTCTCTGATAATCTGGAGCTGTACATGTGACTCCCTAGAGATGTCGGACGAAGTCTTTGTTGTAGGTCCCCCTGCTGGACAGGAGGGCTAATTACCATATTCATAACTTTGCCATCAAGAGTATGCACAGCAAAGGGCACACAGTTCTGGTGGGTTGCCCTACAAGGTACGTGTTTGCAGATATACACTTCCTCCTCATTATTTTAATTGAGAAACTAGTTAATACTATTCTGTTTCAACAGGAGTTTGGGTCTGGTTGAATTTATGTGCGATAAGGATGGGGTTTATGCACCTGGTTTTCCATTTAAGTAAGTGCTTGGATTGTATATTATGGTAAACTGGGTCCAAAAAGGAATAACATTTTAACAATATATAATAATAATATTTACAGAGGAAGAAATGGAGAAGAGCCTGCTTATAACACCTTCTCCACAGGTATTTAAGTCATGGGCATACCCAGAGGCTTGAGCCAAAGGTCTCTTGTCCTTCGGCCCATGGTTCAAAGCTGCCAGTTGGCAGGAAGATCAATCAGGAGAGAGAAGAAGACATTTGTACTCAAATCCTCCCCTCTTTCTCTTCTTTATTTGCATTTTCTTTTTCATCATCACGGTAAGCTGCTTTTCGTCTCCATTGAGGAGAAAAGCGAGATACAATGTACATAATTTAAGAGGGTGAAATATTAAATATCATAAATACAAAATCCAACAACAACATTCATTTTTTTGATGAACACCTTGGATGTATGTGAAAGGGTCCTTTTTATATTTATAGTCCGTCTTTCTCACTGAGACAAGTGTTGCATGAGATGCAAAAATAGAAACTCAGCAAAAAGGGGGGCAGGACTTTTGTACAAACAAGTGGCAGTTAGGTACAAATTGTATTTAAACCAAGAGCCAAGAATCTTGCTGTTATAGCAAGAGAAACTACTCCAGAGAATATACATCATGCATGCATTGGATTTGGATTCCAGTGAGCGAATGCTGGGTTGGATCCACTGCAAGGACTGCACAAGGACCATGGATCTTCTTGGCTTTGGCCCAAGCAGTCCTTTCTGACCCCAGGAAAGCTTATTCCCATGGTCATGGGACCTGCATGGAGTAATACCCATGAGAGTTAGGAAATTGCAATGGGGAGGTAGGAAGGGAAAAAAAATCATTCCCTTCTTCCTCTTCTATTAGATAAGATCTATTCACAGAAGAGGCAGGAGGGAACAATTTCACCTCCCACAACCATTAGTTCCTTTTACTGATGGATCACGAGATCCAACCAAATATTTCTATAGGCTCGCACAATGACATGAATACGTTTATTGAATGCATACTTACAAATTTTATTGTCTGTTCTTGTCAATACAGGACCCCTGCCTTCTGTTCTCCATTCAGGATCAAACTTCATAAGAGCTCCTCTAGGTACAATGTCATCCCACAGAACGTTATCCATGTTGCACAGATAAGGATTACTGTTGAATTTTACTCCTCCTCGTAGAATTTCTACCAAAAGAAGTTAAAACATCAAGAAATGAGGTGGTTTGCTATTTAGCAAAAAGTTATTCTTATTTTATTGTGTTTTATTCTATTCTTATTTTACTCTCCAGAGCTGATTTTGTATCAAAATAAATTGATTGGATTGATTGATTCTAAATAGACATTGATCTGCTAACAATTGATAATAGGGTTGCCAGGTCCCCAGGGCATGAAAGCGGGTGAGTGAGGGCCCTATCTGGATACTTATCTCTAGTGTTCAGGGCCAATTTTTACCAATTGGCCCCTGGTGTGACCCTGCACTTTCATGCCAGAAATAACGTCATTATCGGTGTGACGTGGAAGTGCTCTGTAGTGTGCAGGAGCATGCTCCAAAGGGTTCTTGCCCCATTTCCATGTCTTTCCCCACACTGGCCATGTGAGAGGTGGGGGGGGCGGAGGCTGGGAGTGGGGGAACCCCTGCCCCACCAGGAATGAGATCCCTATTATTAGATTTATAAGAATGGATATTATCTTTTAACGATACAAACATCTGAAAATTGGTCCAGATCTGTTGACTTCTACATAAAATGGAAAGTTGATCACTAAACACAGGGTTAATTCCAGACTTTCAAGAGGAATGACTACAGAGGAACACATTCTGCTGTAGGTCCCAGTACCAATAACATTCGGATCTATTATAATGTTTTTATTAAGAGATATATAACAGACTTTCCTTTTGTATTTTGATGTATTATCTATTTATATATTTATAAATATATATAATCTATTTGTTAGAAGTTATAGTGGTTAAGTAGGAGTGGCAAAAGTATGTATTGAATATGCAGTAATGTTGAAATTAATAATGTGGGTGCAAAATCCACAGATTTCAGTTATGAAATCTGAAACCCAAAATGTTGAATACAAATGCTGAATGCGAATGTTGAATATAAATGTATTCCAACACAAGCAAGCATTACCGTATTTAGACAGTGGCCTTTTTCACACTGTCTATAAATCACGCGAGACTCATGGAAGGCTGCCGGCTTCCTCGCGCGATTTATAGACAGTGTGAAAATGGCCAGTGTTTTAAAAATAAATTTAACGAAGGGGATGTTGGGTATTTTCTGTTTTATATATTTCATTATATATTATTCTACTGATCCATAAAACTGTCATATAATTGCTTCTTTTCTTCTCTGTATCCCTGATATTATTACTTTGTCTTTTCAAACTAAAAATGTATAATAAAAAAAATTGCAAAATCTTCCAGTCTTACCTGTTAAATTTCTCATTGGCAGCTCTTCCAATCCTTTCCTGAAGTTATGATTTAGTAAAACCGTCAGTGCAGCATCATCATGTAACGTGTTTCCTCGGATTATCCGGAGATTCTCCAGAGGAATATTTTTCACTGTGTTCATTGCTATAATCACGTAGCCACCCACCTCTTGTATGCTCTGGTAAAGGAGAAGAACACCAGTCAACCATTTTTCTTTCAGCTTGTATTAGAAAATCTTTAAAACATGCTCTTCTTATGAGGTTTGCTATGGTCGCTCTAGGTTGACTAACAATATTTATTTATGTTTAAATAATTTTCTGTATCAGAAGTAACGAGGCATCCAAACTGCTCTCTGTGAACTGTTGTGAGGCTGCAATATCCTGGTACACTATTTCATATGTGCTGGATATATTCTATCATTTTATTTGTGGGGGGGAGATAATATTTTTCAGGGATGAGACAAAGCACTTACCTGTTTATTGACCTTGCATCCAAAGTAGCATTCCTAAACTTTTTAAAAAAAATTCTTACAATATTAGAATCAACATCTTTTGATGGTTCCTGGCCCCAGGTAGGTCTGTCTCGCCTCAACCAAGGTCAGCCCTGGCACCAACGTGGTGGAACTCTCTGTCTGTGGAAACATGGCCCCAGCAAGATTTACCATCCTTTCACCCGCCTGTAAGACGGAGATGTTCCACCAAGTGTATGGTGGTTGAGGTGGGAGGACCCCCCTTTTCAACTGGCCTCCTGCCGGGGGGGATACTGCCTCCCATTTTGTATAACATCTGTAAGTTCTCCACCCAGCCCACGGGTTTTAGTGTGGGAAGGACAATCTGAGTACCACTGGATTTTTTATAAATTGATCCTCATTTTATGTGCTACCTGTTTTATATTGCAATGTAATCTGCTCTGGGCCTGCTCTGCAGGAAGAGTGGAATATAAATATAATAAAATAAAATAAAAAATAAAATAAAATAAAATAAATTTGCTCTGTAATGATTTACCTGCACTGAAAATGGCAGAGAATAATAGAGAAATTCTTTCGGTTTAGAATTCTTTTTAAAGTATTGATGAACAATAAATGAAGGGAGTAGCTCTTCAAAATATTCATAAATATTACTTTGTTTCACAATTTCATCTTTAGGATTAAGTGGATAAAACAAGATAATTTATCATATTTTATGGACAAGAGGATATTAATATTTCTTTAAGATATCTCTGTGGCTGCATAGTGAAAAAGGAAACTTGAAAATCATCTTAGCTCCTCACTTGCCTTGAAAGACCCTTTCTGGGGTTGCTATAATTTGGTTGGGTCTTCTTGACACCCCCCCCCCACTAAGTGAGCTGTGAAATAGGTAGGTATAATACAGTGGCATCCTAAGAAGAATTATATCCCTATAAGCCCACTGACATCAACTCTTTGTAGGACTGCACAATAAAGCTGGTGGGGGTGGGAGGAATCTAAATTCTTATTGGTTTATTAGGTGGAGTTCAAAAAGTTGGATACATATATACATATACACAGGGCTTTTTTTCTGGGAAATGAGGTGGTGGAACTCAGTGATGGAACTCAGGACCGCACAATGATGTCACTTTGGGTCAGCTGGAACAAGGGGGGAGGTTTTAAAAGTTTAAATCGCCCTTGGTGAAAATGGTCACATGGCCGGTGGCCCCCCTGATCTCGAGGGGAGTTTAGATTGCTCTCCGCGCCATGGACGGCAATCTAAACTCCCCTCTGTCTGGAGATCAGGGGGCGGGGCCACTGGCCATGTGACCATTTCCTGCTTAAAAAAGCCCTACGTATACGTATACATATACATATACATATACATATACATATACATATACATATACATATACATATACATATACATATACATATACATATACATATACATATACATATACATATGTGTGTGTATATAAATTCTGTGAATCTATACAATATGATTTTGTGTGGGCAAGACAAAGTATATTAAAAAAATCCGCCTTTGTATATCTTTTTTTTAATACTGGGCTACAGAAAAATGGTACAATATTGTTTATGGTATGATGATACCAATTATATTATATTTAAAACAATATGCCTTGGATCCCAGTCAGTGGTTCTGCAGCTGCAAGGACTCCCAGTTACAGAGCACGATTCTTCTGCCTTCCCCATTCTGAGGCAGACCAAAATGCCACCTGAAATCCCATTTCTGGGGGGCAAGGGACTCCCAAGAACATGATTTGGGGAGGCCCTTTGGAAGGGGGAAAGCATGAGAATCACGGTCCATGAGCAGAAGTTCTCAAGCTCTTGAGAACCAAGCCTATATTCTGAATTTTGCATCATATTTGTATTATGTACTTGATGTGTATGTATGTGCGTGTATAAAACAATCCTACTTCTTTAAGTTCTTCCTCATTTTAACAGCCTTGAGCCTGAACACACAAGTCCTTTCTCCACAAGCCCCTCTGCCAAGTCAGCAGAAACCCACAACAGATTAAGTCGTTTAGATAGTGCAATACGATGCATGGTTGCTCTAACATTCTCACAAAATGTACTAATTATTTGTTAGTCAATCATCCTCTCAACATTCCAGAGCAATAGATAAAACTGACAAGCAGCGAATCCAGCTAAACATTCCATTTAAGTCGATGGATGAATGCAGAGCGGAATCCAGATTCCTGGTATCAACTATGGATGGTGCCATTGTCTGCAGATGACGCAAAATCCTTTGCTGTAAAGAACCATTCTCTTGCTAACTCTCACTAACTCTCATGCTCTGAATCCTGGGGGGAAAAACTTAGCCAATACCTCTCTCTAGTTGCATATATAGCTAACACACACATACACACAAACACACACCACTTCAGACTTGCTTCTCCCTACCCATCTTCAGTACTTGGAAAACCCCCCACGCTATTTCTGCCCCCAACAACCCTGATTAAATGATTCTATGACCCACCTGAAAGGGTGGAAATTGCATACACACCCAATTTTTGGATTGGGGACTTTTACAAGATAAAGTACAAGGTACTTTACAAGATAAAGGTACAAGGTACTTTACAAGATAAAGTACACTAGCTGCAAACTGTTCTTGGTAAGCAAGCAGGGGTAAAAGTGAGGACATATTTAGTTCTTTGCTACCAAAGGAGTCCCCAAGCTACCTCTGCAGCACCCAAGTCTTCAACTGTTATCCTTTTGACAAAAAGGTGTGCAGACAACCAATATCTGACATTCAAACTTGGCTGGGGGGGGGGGTGGTACATGAGGCTTTGGCCTTCCACAAGCCCCTTCTCGCTAGACAAAATGGTCCACCAGCAAACTATTTTCTGGTCATGGTGTGGCATTGTTTCCAGACACAATAGTGAGCATTCCCATTCTCATCTTGATCTGAAGTACAACTATATGATTTAATTCTACCAACCTTCAAGAAAGTGAGGTTATGAAAATTATGCATATAGGTGATCTCTAGATTGCCAAGCACGATCTCACAGCCCTCATACATCTTCTTCAGACTGGTATAATGTTCTTCTTCATTTGCAAGCTGTGTCAGCTTGTTGTTGGTTCCTTGGCAAACTGCACAGAGAGAGGAAAAAAGTAATTCATGAGACACTGCAAAAAACCAAAGCAGTAAAAACCAGCTTCGTTCCCAGACTCCGTCGCTGAGAATCCCACAAAATGGCCAATATTAAGTCTTTTGTTAAAAAGCACTTCCTCACATCAAGAACTTCACCTCAGTGAAGACGAACAGGTTTAATCTTTCCTCCGTTTCCTCTAACTGAAGAGAAGAAACAGTGGAAATGTGCAATCCACTGCTTGTGCTCAATAGCGTGGATTTAGGAGTCATCATCATCATCACAACATCAGCCTTAAGATAACATGATTGTATTGGTGAAGCAAACGTTGAACTGCAGTATTTCATTTCATCCAAGGATTTTGCCCTCGACTATCACAACTTTTGTTACTCTCTCCCTTCTTCTTGATGGAGGACGTGTTACTATCCGACTTTAGTTTGTAAAGCTCGAAATATTTTCTGAGCAAGATTGGCTGCTGTGATCACAGTAACAAACTCTATCTGCAAATGCGATCTTATTATATCTTCCACATAAGATTGTAGATGGCATTGCGTTGAATCTTGCAATAGAAAAAGCTCTGTGTCTGTACGGCAGATAAATATGAAGCCAAGCCACCTGTCTTAAGGGGAATCTCAAAGCTTAGAGGGGAACAAGATTTATTGGCTTGAGTATTCAGTATCCAGGAATCTATGTTTAATTACCCGCTAAGCCTCCAAAAATGTGAGTGGGTATAACGAGTCCATGGATACACCTATAGTAATTATTTTTTTTCCATGTAGGCTAGCCAATTAGACATGTTGGACACTAGAAGCATTTATTGTATAAGGCTCCCTGTCTCTGCATTATAGTGCAAGTGTAGCTAATATTTTACTGTCCTAAGCCACGCACTTATTTCCAGAAGATTTAAGCCGGTTTCTAGACAGAGGGCTGCATATGGAATACAGTGTGGCACACCCATGATTTTCCGCAGAAACCTGGCCTGTGCTCATTTGGCGGCACTGTCAAATGCACTTATCCATGCCTCGTAGTTACAGTTTTGGCTGGAAAACCAAACATACGCTTAAATTTGCATTTTCAGTGGCAAAAGACAAGCAGCTCCACATGGAGAACAATTAAAGTTATACAGACTACAGGTTGGACAAAGGAAAAAATTACTGTGTGTCTTCCATTCTATACTAATGATTGGGCAAATGAAGAATGCTATAAAAAGAATGCAGTTATTTTTAACATTAGAAGAAGGAAAACACAGAGTTCTGTTATATAAAAAGTAATTTGTCCAAGGCCGGTCTAACTCTTCAAAGCACTTATTCTATATATTAAAAAATGAAAAATAACTAATTGTCTCTGGGCTACTTTAATATAGCTAAAAATAGCCAGTATCCCTCTCCAGTCTCCACGTTCTAGGGGAAACTGCATAGTATGAATCGCCAGGTAACGCTGGAAAAGTCTAGTCTCCTATGATTTGGAAATTCCTGGAAGTACAGATGATAGGCAGTGTAGACTGAGAATCTATTTATGTAATTTTTTTATATTTATATTATTTAAAGTTCGCCTTTCTCACTGAGACTCAAGGCAGATTACACAGTGTTGGGTCAGTACAGTCAGTTTCAAAGACATTTGAGTAACAAGGCACTCAGATACCGAAAGTGCAGCAAATCCCAGACCTTCAGTGCAGGAGAGGCACAGCTCATTCATAAATACCCAAAAACTTGGAGGAAAAACCACACTGGAGGTCCAAAAAACAAAATTATAAATATTGATTTATAAATATGTTAAAGTGAAAAGTGACTGGTGCATTCTAAATAAATGCTAATAAATATTTAGGATCAATACTCATAAATAGAAAGCAATAAATACACACATTTAGGATACAACTCTCAATGAATGGCCGGAATCAAGATAAGCAGTAGTCATAAGACCATAATAGTCCATTTATAATATTTTTCTCCTTCCTTTGATGCAGATGTTGGTTCCAAGAGAATACTCAGCTGAAGGCAGAAATTCAACAGGTAAATCAATTGATAAATGAAGAATAAAGTTTCATAAAAACCTCATTGGGGCCAATTAGAGTGGTCCACCAGTTCCAGCAGGCATTCCAATAACGTTTCAAACTAAGTGTATTCTCTCAGTCAGTTTCTAAGACTTGGTCAAATGTCGGCATACACTTAGTTTGAAACATTATATGCAACTTTGTTCTTCATTTATCGATGGACTTACCTGTTGAATTTCTGCCTTTGGCTGAGCATTCTCTCCTGGAACCCTCTCCTGGGAAGCCCTCTGGTAGCCCACATCTGCCCCCCTATCACACCTCTGCTTTTGAGAGGGGCAAGCCATGATCTCATGCCTGCAATCCCTCCCCATTTGAGCTGCCTTACAGCACATACAAGGAAAGTATTTCCTCTAGCATTCTCAAAAGTCTTGACAGTGGAAACTAGGATCGGCAGTTACAGAGAATCAACAAGTCCTTCCACCAGTGATAGCAAAATGACTGACAGAAAGTGTAAAAGATGTACACACAAACAGAAGAGACCTGAGATTCTGTTTAGAAAGCCTTTCAGCAGTTAGAAAGAGCAGTTGCTGCCAGCAGGAGGGGTAGAATGTGCATGCTATGGAATGGGTACACGTTCTACAGAAGGGACAGGCAGGCATCTCTGCCATAGGACAGAGTGGACTTTCCAGTGCTGTAACTGACAAAAGCCCCTCTTACTTTTACTCTGACACTAAACTTCAGTACCATAACTGGAGGTGGAGGAGTTCTTGTGAAAATAGCATCTGCCTCAAGAACAACTTGAGAAGCTGTGCAAAATGGTTTGTCAAAGGGTATTTTCAATTATCACTCATCCTCCAATGTGATATACATGCCCTCATGTGCCAACAATGTCCATCTGCTCTGTACATCGGACAAACCAGCCAACCTCTGCACAAAAGAATAAATGGACACAAATCTGACATTAGAAATGGCAACATCCGGAAACCAGTGGGAGAACACTTCAATCTATCAGGACATTCCATCAAGGACTTAAAGATCACTGTAGTTCAACAGAAACCTTTCAAAAACAGAATCCAACGGGAAACTGCTGAACTGGAATTCATATGTAAATTTGACTCAGTCAGGCTTGGATTGAATAGAGACTATAAGTGGTTATCTCATTATCAGAAGTAACTGATTTCATTATCATAAGCAAACTGATCCCATTATCAGAAGCTACTGATTGTACTCCCCCCTCCCCACTCCACCTATATATCTGACCAGTTTCTTCTTACCCAACATGCAGCTGACGAAGAGAACTGTGATTCTTGAAAGCTTATGCTACAATACAGTTGGTTAGTCTTAAAGGTGCTACTGGACTCTTTTCTATTTTGCTACTACAGACTAACATGGCTAACTCATCTGGATCAATTATCACTGTTACTGGAATAATGTTAAATGAGGTATGCACTTTCAGCTTGGAATAATGAGATACATTTTCAAAGCAGAAGATGAAAAGCCAAGTATCAAGCTGCTCAGAGGCTCAAGGCATCAATCAAAGAGCAATCATTGCAGTTTCTTGTTGGCACTTTTGCCTGAAGCCTGACAAAGTAACTTAACATTCAGCCACAAACACTATTAACGGGCAAGGGAAGTAGAGAATCTAACAGGCAAATGACCCCTGATGGGACTGATGCTCGGCAACATTTTTCTTAAAAGATTTCAAGTGGGGTAGCAGCAAGTACCATGTCACACACCCAGCAGTTCAAAAGCTGTTTTCTTCAAGATGCCCAGTCCTTCTTGGCTCACTGCAGTTTTTCCTAGTCATTCCTCTCAAATGCCAATCCAGGCATGACTCTCTTGATTTCTTTATGTATGGAATATGTTGATATCCCAGAACGTAAGATGATATTTTTGAATTTTTGTACTGCTTGGACAAGAGGGGTTGTCTGCAGAACTGACTCGGTACAGCACTGTTAAACTTAGAGGACTTCCCTGTGAGGGAATATTTTGTTACCATAAAAAAAAGGTTCAAGAAGCTGGGGGCGGGGGGGGGGGGGATGGACGGACACATCATTCAAAAATGCCGACAGTCAGCCTTGAATTGACTAGGGATAAACTGACTGTGGAGCCATGCAAGGCTGGTGGACATATGGATGATGTATTATTTCTGCAGAGCCATCAGTATACACTGTGCTTTGCAGAATTTCGTAAGCAAAATATAGACAGAGCCCCATCTCCAAAGAGCGGTCAATCTAAAAGTCACATGACCTAAAAGACTGTATTCCCCCCGCCCCCATGTCTATACCGCGAAAGTCCCCAGTTATGCAACTTTTAGATAACTTTCAAACACTGGTGCTAGATTACTACAAGTCACAGTAAAGAAATCAGAACGCAGAATCCGAGTCACAGCAAAGGGATTACGCTAAGAGGATCTTGCAGGTTACAGCAAGTTTAGCAGTTTCACAGTTGTTTCTACTAAGTACATGGAATCTCAAATATGAAACCATGACAGAAGAACACTCTCCGGTATTTCATTAGCCTTAATATATGCACTGTATTTAACTGATATTTAAATAATTAAATAAATGCACTGTATTTAACTAATAGTTAGGAAAATGTTAGCTTCTTCCAGTCTCTCAGATTATATTAGGCATGTAAACTGTATTTAAAACTGCAGATCGTAAAACTGTAATCACCATAAAAATCCATTTTTTGTATTTATTTTGATTGCATTACTGTAACCATGACAAATATGCTACAAAGAAATTTTCAGGGAAAAAACCCCATGAGAACAGGGAAGAAATCTAAGAAAATTCAAGAAAGTATTGTCGAAGGCTTTCACGGCCGGAGAACGATGGCTGTTGTGGGTTTTCCGGCCTGTATTGCCGTGGTCTTGGCATTGTAGTTCCTGACGTTTCGCCAGCAGCTGTGACTGGCATCTCTGTCTTTGGGTGCTACACCTCTGAAGATGCCAGCCACAGCTGCTGGCGAAACGTCAGGAACTACAATGCCAAGACCACGGCAATACAGCCCGGAAAACCCACAACAACCATTCAAGAAAGTATTACTGAATTACCACTTAGTTAAATTTGTCTTGCTACTTATTATGCTTAGAGCATAATCCTAACTAGATTTTTTGAATGGTAAGTGAAGAAGGCAGTTTAAGAAGATGCCAAAAGACTTCTAGGTAAATGTGTTTCGAATTGCTACTTTAAATTCTACCTTTTCCTTCAGAATTATCAGCCTGGTGAATAAGAGGTGCCGTTGCCCAAATGACAAAATTACCAGACAGGCATAATATCCTTGCAGAATTCATTTATGCAAGATGGATGCATCTGTTATTTGTGAATAGGTCACTGGATTTTATTGGGCTTCACTTCCTAAAAAGAAATCCTCCCTCTATTTCCAACTACAAACACGGTTACGTGCACAAAATCAGCATGGGCAGAATCTGATCCTGTCGCTTCTGATGAAAGAAAGAAAAAAATATGAAGTATACATAAAGAGGATTGTTATTGCAAGCGGGGATCGGTTTTATTGAAACAACACTGGCACATACAAGATGTAGAATAACATTCAAATCCAGTAGGCTTAACAAGAAAAAGGACATGCTGTTGAGTTGCAACTGAGTCATGGTGATCCCATCCAAAGGGTGTTCCAGGTTAGAGACAAGCAAAGTTTGGTTGCTGTCTGCATAGCAACCCAGGTTTTCCTTGGTGGTGTCCTATTGAAGTACTAACCATGGTTGACCCTGTTTAGCTTACAAGTTCTGAAGAACTCAGGCAAAGGTGGTTGTTGTGGGTTGTTGTGACTGGCATCTTCAGAGGTGTAGCACCAAAAGACAGATTTCTGTGACACTGAGAGATCTCTGTCTTTTGGTGCTACACCTCTGAAGATGCCAGCCACAGCTGCTGGCGAAACGTCAGGAACTACAATGCCAAGACCACGGCAATACAGCCCGGAAAACCCACAACAACCATCGTTCTCCGGCCGTGAAAGCCTTCGACAATACATCGAACTCAGGCAAAGCTGGACTTTTTAGGCTATTGTCAGCTTAAAGACCAACAAAATCTTCCAGGGTATAAGCTTTTGTGAGTTAAATCTTATTTTGTCAGATAAGATAGCTCACAAAACAAGCTTTGACTCATAAAAGTGTGTATCCTGGAAAATTTTGTTGGTCTTTAAGGTGCTACAGAACATGAATTTTGTTCTGCTACTTCAGACTTAACGTGGCTACCCATCCAAAAACACAATATGCAGAGGTGGTCCTGGCCAATTCAGCCTGCAGAGAAACTGTACAAGGAAAATCGAGGCTATAACTATTCACGAAATGAGGAAATGGAACCTGCAAATTAGATTTCCAAACTCACTGTTTCTTCCTGGTTACCAAGATCAAAGGATCCCAAAGGTATAAAGTTTGCAAAATACAGAGGAAGTACAGTATAGCTGACTACTGTGGAGACCTGGGTTCAAGCTCCCATTCTACTTTGAAATTTATCAGCTGTTACTAAATTAGGGAATGAGCTGAAACACAATAGGGAAGATGAAGCACACCCACAGAAGATTCAAAAGACGAAAGGCAAAGAAAGACTACTAAAAAGTGTAAAGCAGAAACTACTTGGATACTTAGCTACTAGTAAGAAAATGCAATATTCATGTGCTGAATACATTATATCGGAACTGAGAGGATACTTATTTCACCTGAGGTACCTGCTGTTGTGAACTGCATACATGTAAAAAATATTACCTTCAATGTAACTGGCCTCTGAAGTTCAAAAAAGGACCCTTTATTTCTCTTCTCAAAGAAGAGAAATACTCTTCTCAGTGTTCCTATCAATCACTTTAGCAATTACATACTTTTAGGATGGCCCTACCTCCAAGGCAAAATGGCCTCTTTGCTGAAGAGGGCTGAAAAAGGAAAGAGTCCCAGCAACTGGATAGAAACTGAGGGCCAAGCTAGAAGTGACGAATTACACTTGAATGGCAAGTGAACAGACTGAGGGCCAAGCTACACATGACAAATGACACTTGAACAGCAAGTGTATTTCTCCCTGTTCACTTGCCCTCCACTCAATCCACTTGCCGTTCAAGTGTCATTCGTCATGTGTAGCTTGGCCCTCACGTGCAGTCCTTCCTGTTCACACTACGTGATTGAGTGGAGTGCAAGTGGAGTGCAAGTGAACAGGGAGGAATACACACGAGCCTGTTCACTTGCCATTCAAGTGTAATTCGTCTCTTGTAGCTTGGCCCTGAGAGAGCGCAGCCCACACATTCGACTGGCACTACAAGTCTCTCCGCATATTATCAACGAGGCTGAAATTCATGAGAGCCTATAAAGCGTTCCTTTCCCTGGGCTCCAATACTGACTTTTTTTTGTACCTGAAAACTTATATACTCTAAACATACTAGATATATTAGAGCAGGATGTGTATAAGATTTACCCCAGGCAATGTTCCTTGCAGAGAATTACTAGATCAATGCTATTATGGCAACTGGAGAAGAAGGGCAGTTGGAAACCAGAGAAAAATGGTGGTTGGAGGAGATTTCTTCTGAATTTGTCAGGCCATACTGGTTTCCTGGGGGTAAAGTGTGGATGACTGGGGAAGGCAATGGCAAACCACCTTGTAACAAAAGTCCGCCAAGAAAATGTCATGATGCAACGTCTTCCCATGGGTCAGTAATGACTCAGTGCTTACACAGGGGACTACCTTTACCTTTATGTAATGGTGAGGATAGCCTAAAGATGTACAGAGCCGATGCCAGAGAGTTTTCGGTTGATTTTTCACCTAGAGAACCAAAATAGTTGTGAGAGACTAAGTCTATAGAATAATCTCATTCTGTTTTGCAAAATGCTGCATTAGAATGATAGAAAACACAGCAGAAAAAAAAGTTGTCTGTAGAAATTAGTCTATTCCTTGTTTTCTTTTCTTTGCTATGAATAAAACACGATATATATTTTACTTGGACAGCAGTTTTCATGTAGAGACATGAAGGCTTAATTGTGAAAACAATCTGATACAGTGTTTCACCTGCCTGTTTTATTCTAGTATGAAAATGATAATTGGATCCAGACAACTTTTCTGCTGGTGAAAAAGGAAGGAAGTGTCTTCTTTGGCCACTAAAAAAAGCTACACTGAGAATCATGGAAGTTGCACCTAACAAAAGCCTTGTAGTAAGGAGATGAACTGGTTGTGATTCAGTGAAAAAGCTGGCTGGATCCAACCTACTGTGTGGTCCAATAGTAGGGGAACTACCTACACAAAACAATCTTACAAGTAAACCCTTGGAGGGAATTTAGGATTTCATTGTTTCACATGTAAGTTTATAGCAAGCCACCTTCAGCACTATGCAGTAGAAAAATAGCTCCTGGAAATGTCAACGTAAATGTTGAACATCTGTTGGGATGCATTCTGCTGACTCTTATGGGGATTCCAGTTAAATGAGATGCACTAAACGTTTGAGGTTTTATACCTATCTGCTGTATCAAATGCTTAATATTATTTAGAATATTGTTCAGTCTGACATCTTTACTTCATTATCTTCTACAGTTAAACTAGGATTCTCTTAAATGAAGTTCAGCACATCTTATAAATCAGTGAATCATTGCATATAAGTCTTCTGAACAGTTTGACATAAGTCTTTTTGCTTGCAGAAATTTTGCTTAAAAGGTTTTGTTCCTTTCCCTGGGCTCCAATCCTGTTTCTTTTTTTTTTTGCATGTTGCTGATTTTTGTACCTAAAAAGATATGAACAAGGGTATCCAAAAAATTGAATAAAGAATTTTTGCTTAAGGCTGAGTTCCACTTCTAAACTTATTCTATCTTCTAGCCCTACCGTATCAACCCCGGCACCAATGATCTGCCCTGCAGCATAGCATTCAGTGAGGTCACCATATGCAAAAGTCTGTATGCAGTCTGACGCTAAGTACTAAACTCTGCGGATTGCGACCCTAATAATAAAGCCTAGTGATCTATTTGGAATTGTGTGGGCTCAGGTCACAGAGTACGCTTCAGGTATAGATGGGAACAAGGGTATCCAATAATGGCTCCAGTGGCTAGCAATTAGTATTAAACGTCTGGATTGGCTAAGCCCAGTACAAAAACCAGAAGTCTGGTCTTCTGTTCTTGCCAATAAAGCAGTTCTTTCACCATGCTGAAGTTCAGGTTTCACCTTTGCTCAAATTATACTTCTGGCTAATTGTGTGTGTCATGTGCCATCAACTCACATTTAACTCATGGATCCTATCAGTTAATGACCTCCAAAATGTCCTATCATTGACAGCCTTGCACAGGTCCTGCAAACTGAAGGCTGTGCTTTCTTCTGTTGAGTCAAGCCACCTCATTTTGGCTCTTCCTCTTTTCCTACTGCTTTTCACCTTTCCTACCATTATTATCTTTTCCAGTGAGTCTTGTCTTCTTATGACGTAAGTAAAGTATGATAAAATCAGTTTAGTCATTTTAGCTTTTAGGGAGAACTCAGGTTTGATTTGATCTAGAACCCACTTATTTGTCTTTTGGGGGATCCACAGTATCCATAAAACTCTCCTCCAACATCACATTTCTAGCTAATTAGTTCTACAGAAATCTGCTCAACTCACTAATACA
Organism: Eublepharis macularius; assembly: GCF_028583425.1. NCBI lineage: Eukaryota > Metazoa > Chordata > Lepidosauria > Squamata > Eublepharidae > Eublepharis > Eublepharis macularius. Next base: position 21,638,394 of record NC_072800.1, on the reverse strand, counting down.
CTGAACTATAATACGAATCCCTCTTTTTAAAATACTGGGTTTTAATTCATTCCTTTTAATTTTTTATGTTTATTGTTTGTATTTTGTAAGCCATCTGGAGAGGCAACTTTAAAAACATTCTATGTAAATATTCCTCTTAGAAATAAACTTCACAGGTGTGAAACATTATAAATTATAAAGGTGGATAGCTAGCTTGTACAGTGCCATTTCTACAGAGTATTGATGTGCAAATTCTAATACACATTATGATAAAACAACATCTTTAAATAGCTCAGGGGTCATTGAAATGGAATTTAAATTTAGTTGTGATTAGGACATCACCAATGTTTTGGAAAGACAAAGATTTTCAGCACCAATTGGGCCCCACAGAAATAGTCACTAAAAAACTCCTGAAAGCTTCTCATTTTCACTCAAAACTAGTTGCTGCCTCAATCAACAAATACTTTCATCCTAGGATTCGCTGTGCAACATCACCATTGTGCCTAACAAAAAGTCGACCGATATGAAAAAATTAAACAGCACTGAAGGGGCAGCTGATTTGGGCCATGACAAGATTCACTAGGAAGTGCAGGCACCTAATGCAGGCCAAAAATATAGCCTATATGTATGTTTGGGGGAGAGGCATACACTCACAAGTCTGCAAATACTGTTAACCATTTTTCATGTCCACCAAATTGGGACACTTCTCAAGAGAAGTTCACAAACACACCCTCCCTGCCCGGTTTTGGCTTAGCCCTAAATGCTTAGTTTCAGCATAACATAGTCATGGATAGGGGCCATAATGTTTTCGCAACAAGGCTGCATGGAGGAAATACATACACATCCATGTGTCATTTCTGATTATCATATTCTTGTCTATTTTGCAGTGTGCAAATTGATTGGGAACCTAGTGCTATCTGTGACTTAATTATAGAAGTAGGTAAAGGTAGTCCCCCTGTGCAAGCACCGAGTCATTACTGACCCATGGGGGGACGTCGCATCATGACATTTTCTTGGCAGACTTTTTACGGGGTGGTTTGCCATTGCCTTCCCCAGTCATCTACACTTTACCCCCAGGAAACTGGGTACTCATTTTACTGACCTCAGAAGGATGGAAGGCTGAGTCAACCTTGAGCCAGCTACCTGAACCTGGCTTCCACCAGGATCGAACTCAGGTTGTGAGCAGAGCTTGGGCTGCAGTACTGCAGCTTACCACTCTGCGCCATGGGGCTCCTGTACTTTGCAAGAAGTACTTCTTGCAAAATAGAAGCTCGTGTAATTTTCATGTAAATGTATACTGGATTTTTCCTATACTGACATATACTTTTGTAGGAACAACTCTTGCATCAAGTGGCCCTTATTAAAAGTGTAATTATACCCCATGGTTAACAGCCAGTCTTAGAGGGGAAAGGGGGAATCTCTTACTTCATGTACTGAAATAGTAATTTTTGTAGTAAATTAAGTGAAAAAACTTCAGTATTGTTCTCTAGTCTAGTTTTATTCAATGAAATTAGAACTGGATCCTCGGAGAAATTACAGGAAATATAGGTGCTATAACTAATAGAAAAAGATCTTCTGGTAGATTCCTTGTCTGCGAACAGAGCTCATGCTAACTGAAAAAGGCTTTAATAAAAAAAATTATACTTCCCAGAGGAATATCTGGTTCATTATTCAAGCTTTTTATATAGTACTGGGATGTATTTCATATCACAAGCATGCCCCTGATAAAAGTCATGAAGTTAGGTCCCTGTTGCTCATTAAAAATAGTATTGTAAACTGGTGCCCTGGATATTTATGCCAAATACATTTCTACAATAACCCTATTCAAACAGTCTAGGGACTATTTCATCACAGACAACACAGAGACTGTTCCATTAAGATCCCTCGATAAATAATACAGTTATGACTTTGCAATGTAGAAGTATAATACACGATATGCTGCCAGCATTGAATTGTGTTTGAACTATCATGTAAGTGAAAACATTCACATATGGTTTTATTGCCCAGCTTTCAAAACATCTTTTTTTCAAGCCTTGAATTATGCTAATATGTGTGTATATGGTGTATACATTAATTTCAAGGACTTATACTCTGAAGCACTTTTTTTTGCAACTTCCACATGACTCTTGCAGTCTCAGTTAAGAGTAAAGATAGGCACGAACTGGAAAAAAACCTGTGGTTCGTGGTTCATCGCATTTCACAAACCACGAACTTTCACGAACCTGCCCCGGTTCATGAACCGGTTCGTTTGGTTCGTGAAAACGTCACATTCAGGTCAACAAATCGTCACTTCCAGGTCAGCAGAAGGTCACTTCCAAGTCAGCAGAAGGTCTGCAGGAAGTCCATCCCCTGTTGCCTAGGAAACTGATTGATCAGTGCCAGGCTGTCTGCAGTGATGATCCCAAAAACAAACCAAATGAACCAGCCTAAAGTTCGCAGTGGTTCGTCAAAATGGGCTCTGATGAACCGCTGGTTCGTGAACCACAAACCAGCCTGGTTTATCACAAACTTTGGTTCATATTTTGGTTCGTGCCCATCTCTAGTTAAGAGCCTAGGGGCTGTACTGGTTCTAGCGCTACTGCTAGAAAAGCAAGTTAAGGCAGCTGCAAAAAATGTTTTCTACAACCTCATTCTACCCTACCTCAACATGGCCCATCTGGCCACCGGGTAACACTGAGACTTGACTATTGTAATGCACTATAACATAGGTATCCCCTCTAAGTCAACTCAGAGACTTTAGTTGGTGCAGAACGCTGCAGCTTGGTTATTATCGGGAGCAAGCAGAAGCATGAATATTATTCCCATACTGCAGTCATTCCACTGGCTACCTATCAGTTACTGGGCTCAATTCAAGGTTTTGGCTATCACATACAAAGCTCTTCACAGCTCTGGTCTGGCCTATAGGACTGTCTCTCTCCCTATGCTGCTTCACAGCAGCTTTGCTTATCTAACAAGGCCTCCTGCAAGTTCCACCCTGCATGTGGGCAAAACCAACAGCTGCCTGTACGCATGCTTTCTCTGAAGTCACCCCCACTTTACAGAATGGCCTATGTGAAGAGGCCAGGAAAGCCCCCATTTTCCTGGCTTTCTGCAAATGATGAAAAGAAAGAGGGCTTTCTTACTCAGATAGGAGGGCTGTACTGTAAGGAGGTGGTCTCAAAGAGATGTTTCATTAAAGAAATAGGGACCATACTATGTGCTACTATGTACTGTCTGTTGGTTTAAAGTATGATCCTACTGGGTAGTTCTATGTTGTTTAATGTCAGTCTTAGAATTGCTTATGCTCTGTTTCAGCTTTTCTTCAACTTTGTATTGGATTTCTGCTGATGTTATGTTTTTGCAAATTCACATTTATATACTCTATTGCGTTGTTTATTGAAATATCTTTGAAATTGATTATATTAATATTGCGCAATGTATTCCATCTTGAGCCTCAGTGAGAAACGTGGACAATAAATGACATAAAAATAAATAAATGTCATCATGCTATAATTGTCCTGTTTCCAGGTGTGGGTTGCCTTGTCTTCAATATGCTCTTTCCCAAACATGCTTTCCTATCTTTTTAAAAAGAACATAGTACAAGCAGGGCTCATTTCGAGGGGGAACATGCAGGAACGCAGTTCCGGCAGTTCCCCAAAGAGGTCACATGTCAGGTGGCCCCACCCACCTGACTCTCGGCCATTTTGGGCCTGTTTAACCCTAATTGGGGCCTAAACGGCCCAGATCAGGCCTCTGACGGGTGGTAGATCACTCTCCCACTCAGCAGCGGCCCAATCCTGACCATTTTGGGCCCCTTTTCGGCCATTTTCAGCTCCTTTTTTCCATTTTGGGCCCAATTTCGGCCCTGAATGGCCAGGATTGGGTCCAAAACAGCCAGGATAGGTGGCGTGGCATTTGCAAATCAGCAATGCTAATGACACACTTCTGGCGATGTCAAGGGGTGTGGCACATGCTAACGAGTTATGCTAATTAGTTGTGCTAATGAGTTCCTCTAGCTCTTTTTCTACGAAATGACCCCTGAGTACAAGTGTGCTAGCACACCACCTGGTAAGAACAATGCACACACCCTGGCCCTGCAAAAGTCCTATCCACGTAGCTGCCATTTCCCCATCTTCAGCAATTTGTGGGTGTCATTTCCAAAGCAACTTTTACTGCTGTGCTACTGGAAGACTTTTTTTTAAAAAATGGCCATTGCTATAGTAATGAACTACTGCCACTTATTTATTAGAAGTATTAATACAAACACTATAATGGATTTGTGAAGAACAGAAGCCACAGCAGTCACAATGACCACACCCCATAATACCAACATAGAATTGCTGTGGAGCAAATGTGGAAAGGAAAAGTCAGACAAATATAGAAGAAAGCATGCAGAAAACGCCCAAGTTGAAGCACTGCCATCAATGCACACGCCTCTGCGTTCACAGAGATGATAAAAACAAAGCAGAGATTTCTTGCCATGGGAAAACAGCCAATATCTACTTCTGTCCCCCAGTGATTTGCAGTCTAAACTAGAGATATACACTGCAAGAGGCTGTTGATGTCATAGCTGAAAATTATTATCTATGTACATCTTTTAAATGAAAATGCATGCTTATGTTAATTTCAAAACAGTATGAAATTTGCCTTTGCAAAATAAGAGGGGGGAAAACTACTCCTATTGTTCAGCATCCTAGAGATACTTGGGTCCAACCACCTTTTTAGCTGGTCAGAAAAAAAGTCCCTTTGACCACCCCAAAAGGCTGTCTGAGAATGAGAATGATGGGGCCTGCATGTACAAAAGCAATGTGGGATGGGGGCTGAAGTATGGAAAGGAATTGTTTGTAATTGTGTGAGTAAGTTGGTTGGATCCAACCCAGTATAAATCAGGTCACCAATGGATTGTTAAAGACAGCCTATTATTCAACTAAAATTTATTAGCTGGCATGAAATAATACAGTTTTAAATGCTCTGGTCCCCTCCCACTCCCCTACAGTTCATAACAGCTCACACCTAGACTTAGCTAATTATAACAGGGACATGACTGATGCTATGAGGAGCAGGTATTATAGAATGAGTGATCAAATTATGAATGAAAACATAATTTTCTCTTATATTCCCTATTTATCTTAGCTTCCCCTTTAAAACCAAAGAGGACTTCCCTAACACACATAATACATATCCAATGCTCAACAAAAAGAACAATTTAATGTTTTCTCCACCTTACTATGCACAAATAAATAAAGGTAAATTGTGAGATTCTACACAATCTACACTCTAACGTTCATCAAATCCATCAAAGTTGTAATCATGAAAGTCAACAGGTCTCTAAATGCGTAACTAGGAGGATTGAGCTGATGATACAAGGTTGACATTACCCATGATTCATTTCCTTCTTATTCAGAACCAGGGTGTTACCTACATTACGATTTCCGGTTGAAACATCACCTGATCACATCCTTCTGCAAAGGCCGTCTTCTTAAATCTCAGCCAATTTCCAAGTGCAAACACAGTAAGACAATAAACAAATCATATCTGCGTCAGAGCCAGTTTTGTTATTACTATGCAGCATTCACCTCTCCACATGCCTTGTTCCTAAACCTTTGCTTACTTTCCTGTCACTATTTGGCTAATAATTAATCACAGTTCATCTGATGGACTTAAATATTCGTAAGCAAAAATACTGTTGAGCAAGCCAAATGCAAATATTGCCTTGATTGTAGTAGGGAGAAGGTGAAAGGCAGCCACTTTATGGCCAGTGATTTGTTACTTACTTTTAATAATAAGTTGTACACAGCTAAATGGAAGGAACACAACAAACAAACAAAAAATTGCTTCTATGGGTAGCAAAATGCATTCATTTAGACATATTAAGAAAAAATAGTGGCACTTAATTCAATTGGCAGCCCACCTCATCCCAAAGAAGTAGGTAATATTAAAATCAGAAAATCTTGGTGAGTAATAAATATATTGATACCGTACTATCTATTAAAAGAAGGAAACCACACACAGCCAGTTAAGGAAGATTTGTCATCACTTTCATAAGACCTCAAACACGATTCAAAAATGAAGTTGCTGGAGCATTGGCTGTGGAACGTGTACGTCATGTTTGTAAACAAGCACCATGTGGTTTGCAATTACTACACAGATTATCTCCATGATTGCAGAAGTAGTCCCTCCCACCCAACCTGAGCATTGGTGATCCTCTAGCTGATGAAGCAGGTAACTTTTTGTTCAAAGAGAAGGTGCCAGCCAGTCTTCATTGGTATTTAAAAACTTTTCACTTTATTTTCACAGGCACAACGGGTAAATTTATTTATTTAATGTTATTTGTCGTCTGCCTTTCTCACAGTGAAAGTTTATATGATCAATGACTGGAACATTCAGAGACAAAACAATAGGGTAGGGTACAGGTTGCTGAAATCTGAAAACAAGCAGAAATCCGATACAGAGGTGAAATAATGGTGATACAAAACAAACAATTTAACATGACATATTAAACAACATGTGAACTACCCAGTAGGATAACATTTGCAGCAACACACAATACAAAACAGTATAGTCTGCAGTTGCTATCCCTTCACCCAAGCATCTCTCTAAATCATTTCCTTACAGCATAGCCCTCTTACCTGTGTAAAAAAGCCCTCCTGAATAATTCAGTTTTGCATAGTTGGGAGCAGGCCATTCAATAAGGTGGGGGCCACCACAGAGAATGCATGCATATAGGCTGCTTTTGATTTAGCCCATTTACAGGGTTGTATCTGCCGAAGGCTCTGGTCAGATGAGCGAAGCTGCCTAGCTTCTAATACTAACCAAGCTGTGGCATTCTGCTCCATTGATTTCAAGGGGAGGCCTATGCAGAGTGCATTATTATAGTCTCAATGTTACCATGCTGTAACATATTAGCAGGGCTCATTTTGAGGGGGAACACGCAGGAACGCAGTTCTGGTAGTTCCCCAAAGAGGTCACATGTCAGGTGGCCCCACCCACATGACTTGGCCATTTTGGGCCCGTTTCAGCCTGGAATGGGGCCAAAACGGCCTGGATCGGGCCTCTGATGGGTGGTGGATCACTCTCCCACTCAGCAGTGGCCTGATCCTGACCATTTTGGGCCCCCTTTTTGGCCATTTTCAGCCCCTTTTTGCCATTTTGGGCCCAATTTTGGCCCTGAATGGCCAGGATTGGATCCAAAACATCCAGGATAGGTAATGTCAGGGGGCGTGGCATATGCAAATCAGTTATGCTACTAACGCACTTCCAGTGGAGGCAAGAGGCATGGCATATGCTAATGAGTTATGCTAATGAGTTCCTCCAGCTCTTTTTCTACGAAATGACCCCTGCATATTAGGATATGATTTCCTCTCAGCTTTGGATTTCTGAGGTGTGTACTATTTGTTGCTATCAGAATGATCACTTCAAAGACTACTTAAAAGTACTGTACCCAAAGAAAATTACTTCTCCTGCAGGAACCAGTTATTTGTGTTGGTAAGCTCTGTCAAATAATGTGTGCGCCAGCTCAGTGTAAAACACATAATTTTGTTTCCCACCTCCCACTCATGTGTGACTGTTTGTTGTAACTGTTTTTAATTGTTTAATTTTAAAGCTTGTATACATGTTTTTATTGTTTGCCACCTTTGGACCCTCTGTTGGGTGGAAAGGCAGATTATAAAGTTTAAATAAAAATAAATATATAAATAAATGGAATTGCAATGAAAATTTTGAACAGAGCGGCAGTACAGATATTGTATTTTTCCTCCAGACAAGAGATTATCAAGGAAAGCAAGTTATGGCTTCAAAGTACATTAGATCACTTGGCAGACTCAACAAGTACACAGATATGCCTTTAAAGTTTTATTGTGGTGTTCTGATTATCTACACACATGGCAAGGGGAATGATGAGTCATCTGGGAAAGAGAAACCACTTTAGCAGTAGCCTCCTAGTACCTGGCTTTTGGTTTCATAATTAGTCATGTAAAAACAGGAGAAATGTCATTAACCAATGAGTACAGGCCTGCTTCACGCCACCTTTCAACAAAAAGCCATGTAAAAACCACTTTTCAAGTGAAAAGAAGCCACGTGCTGATGAGTCACACACAACAAATCTATTTCAAGTCTGAAAAGCTACAATGAGCTGTTTCAGGTAGGATTGCTAGAGCTGCCTTGGCAAATGCTGGGAGATTTGGGGGGGGAGGGTGCCTGGGGAGGGGGTAGAGTTTGGTGAAGATGTGAGATTCCTCTTCCATTCCTTCTCCATACATTGCCATTCATGCACTAGAGCTTCTTTCCCATGTCATAGGGCCAAGCTACAAGTGACAAATGGTACTTGAACGCCAAGTGAACAGACTCACGTGTATTCCTCCCTGTTCACTTGCGCTCCACATGATCACGTGGAGCGCAAGTGAACAGGGAGGAATACACTTGAGTCTGTTCACTTGCCGTTCAAGTGTCATTCGTCATTTGTAGCTTGGCTCTCAGAATGGGAGGCCCGAGTGTGCCCTCTCTATGTGATCCAGCTACAAGCTCAAGCAAATTGTGAGTTGGAATCGCAGAAAGGTGACTGACTACTAGACGAAGAAGTATACAGCAAGTACGCAAGACTTACCAATCTGAGTAATGGCCAAAGAGCCTTAATGGCTGCCCCTAAAATCACACACTCTATTGAATCACATAACTGATCTTTGCCTGTACAGGTATGTATCATGTTCTTAAGTTTTTAAATCAAAGGTTTGTGTTTCTTTTTTTAAAAAAAGATAACTAGGGCTGTATGTACATAAATGCAAGCGCAGTCACTTGGTGCTACATCTCTGAGATCACTAAAAATAAATGCAATTGAACAATGAAAGTTAAGACAGCAAGGAAATATGGAACTACATTAATTAACACTGTCTACTGAACAGAAAGGTACATGCTGCCCCTCCCCACCATTTTCCTGCTACTGCATCCTCTACAGCATTAGTCCCGCCTTTAACAAATGATGATAAGTTTTGCATATCTCTCTGATAGGCAGCGAACAATCACTTATCCGGGTCAATGGGTAGCTAAAAGGGATTTCAAAACTTGGAAAGATCTCATCTGTAGAGGGTTTATGGCTTTTCACTGGGAAAAGTTACCTCATTCAAGTCCGCAGAGGTAAGCGACTTTCAATGTTCCTAACAAGGAATGGTGAACCAATACATTGGCAAAGCTATATTTGCAGCTAATGTAGACTGGTACTCTGCCCACATATGCCAGGTGATTTAAAATCTGCAACTTCTTTTTTTTTAAATTCATGGCCCTTACTGTATAATGCACCTTATAGATTAAATATTGAAAACATCTTTATATGCACAGGACTTCTGCTCTAGTGGTGGTGGAGAGTGCCCTCAAGTCATAGCTGACTTATGGCGACCCCTGCTGGGATTTTCATGGCAAGAGGCTAACAGAGGTAGTTTGCCATTGCCTACCACTGTAATCCTGGTCTTCCTTGCAGGTCTCCCATCCAATTACTAACCAAGGCCGACGGCTTAGCTTCTGAGATCTGTAAGCCATCCTTGTAAGAAATTCTTTTTTTTTTTTGAAAAAATTTTATTGGGTTAGGATCAATTATTTTCACATTACAATCAATTCTCCCATTTTCCAATTTCTAACCCCCTCCCTTTCCCCCCCTTTTTGTTGACTTCCAACAGTTTTCCAACCCTTTGTCCCTTTTCCCTTACTCCTTTTAAATTCCTCTATCGAACAAATGTATATTCTCCCTTTATTCTAAGCAATACTTCTTTAACTATTTTTAATACTCTGTACCCAAATTATGAGTCCTTATTTCCATATTGGATAGACAATTCATCCCATTTTTCATAATTCTAATTTCAAATGTTTCTATAGATCATAAACCATATAAATCATACATTCATATAAATCAAACAATTTGACTTATACTCTATATGTTACTCATTCTATCTTCTTCTTTCTATTTTAGTTATATTTAATTACATTAATATTTCTATTCCCCTTCAATAGTAAATCTATATAACTATCATCATATAATCAATCAATTTGACTCATATATATCTTCAAATAAACATATTCAGTTTGGTACATTATACAAATCTTACCAGAAAGAAAATATTATTAGTTAATCAGTCCTTATAGTTAACCCTTATGGTTAGTTATTTTCTATCAATATTCTATTTGTTATTCTATATATATCAATCTATTAACCTAACTGCTTAGAGATTCACGTTTACCTCTTCTCCCCCCCGGTAAAGTCACCCCCCTCTACATTTTATTGTACTTCAATAGTTCTTAAACTGCCACAGTTCTCCTCCCACCTCCCATTTCTTCTCCAAATATTGTTTCAGCTTCTCCCAGTCTGTGTTAAACTGCCCTGAGTCCAGATTTCTCAGTTTTCTTGTCATCTTGTCCATTTCTGCCATATACAGCAATTTGTAGATCCAATCTTCAATAGTTGGCACTTCTTGTACTTTCCATTTTTGCGCATACAAAATTCTAGCTGCTGCCGTCATGTAAAATATCAACATCCTATGATGGGCTGGAATTCCCTCCATTCCCAAGTTTAGTAGCAGGAGTTCTGGGTTCTTATTTACTTGAAATTGCAAAATTTCACTCATTTCTCTTATTATTTCCCCCCAGTACTGCCTAGCTACCTCACACGACCACCACATATGATAGAGGGAGCCCTCATGCTTCCTGCATTTCCAGCATTTATTAGAAGTGTTCAAATTCCCTAGCGCAATCTTCTTTGGTGTCATGTACCAACGATAGATCATTTTGTAAATGTTCTCTTTAATGCTAGTACATGTCGTTGTCTTCATTGTAGTCTTCCACAAGTATTCCCATGCCTCCATTGTTATTTCTTTATTGAAATTTATAGCCCATTTCACCATTTGTGTTTTAACTATCTCATCCTCAGTATACCATTTCAACAGTACTTGGTATACCTTAGATATTCTTTTCTTGTCCTCTTTAAGAAGGGTCTGCTCTAGTTCCGAATTCTCTGTTCGTATACCTCCCTTTACAGAGTCCGAATTATATAAATCTCTAATCTGTCTGTACTGGAACCAGTCATAATAAGGTGATAGTTCCTCCTGCGTCTTTATTCTAAGTTTAGATGCTTCAGTTCTAGTTATTTCTTTGTAAGTTAAACATTGTTGCTCATTATCAACAGCTCTCGGATCTATCACCTCATATGGAACTACCCACAAAGGGGTTCCTTCTTGTAGATAAATTCTGTACTTCTTCCAGATTGTATATAAACTTCTCCGTATATAATGATGCAGGAACATCGAGTTCACCTTTACTTTATCATGCCATAGGTATGCGTGCCATCCGAATATTTTTTTGTATCCCTCTAGGGCTAGTAATTTCTTGTTCTTTAACGTCATCCACTCTTTCAACTACACTAGGCAGATTGCGTCACTTGTAAGAAATTCAGAGTAGCAACACAGATCCTGTTCACTTAAATTCTATTCACATGTGAGTTCTTCACATTGGGGGGGGACTAGATGCAACAGCCACTTTGCTACTTCCCTTACCCTTCTGTAGTATCTAGAAGAACTAAATTCAGGTGACGGCATATCGGGCATTTCTTCCCAGCCCAGTATTGGCAATCAACAAGGTAAGTGGCAAAATGGAAGACACCATGACACCATGACATTACATTCTGTTCTACTAGGTGCCATAGAGAGATGCAGTGGCGCAGTCTGGACCAAACTTCGGGGCAAAAGTCCAGGGCCTTGGCTCACAGACTGAGCAGGGCCCTCCACATTTAAATATACCTTACCACACCGGTCCCAACCTTTCTGAGCCTGCAGGAACTTCTGGAATTTCAAGAGAGGGTGGTGAGCACTCAGTCACATGAGATGGAGGCAAACCCCAAATGGTTGCTACAGGAGGCGGATCCAAACCTAACACCTCCCTCCTTGCTTTATGAAACAATTGCATGGCAACTACACTGAACACATGATGCTGCTGCCTTATTCAGAGTCTGGCCACTGGTCTGTCCAGGTAAGTCTTATCTGTACTTGGGTGGAAGCATGGTCCAGCCATTGGGAAGACAGCAAGCTCATGGAAAAAGTTGATTGGGCCTGAAGGGGGAACGGAACCACACACTGGGTGACAATGGTCCCGGTGCTTACCAGCTCCCTTTTCTCCTCCAGTGGACGTGGCTGGTATTGCAGCTGTGGAACATCTTCATTTGAATGAAGTAGTGGTAAGTGCCATGCTGAGGAACCTTACATTATCTTCTAAAGCAGGGGGGTGCCCATACTATACCCAGATGGGTAGCCGTGTTAGTCTGTCTGCAGCAGTAGAAAAGTAGCACCTATAAGACTAATAAAATTTCTGGTAGGGTATGAGCTTTTGTGAGTCACAGCTCACTTCTTCGGATATGAAGTAAGCTATGAAGCATCTGAAGAAGTGAGCTGTGACGCATGAAAGCTCATATCCTACCACAAATTTTGTTAATCTTATAGGTGCTACTGGACTCTTGCTCTTTTCTACTGCCATCATATACCATAAACTCCAGAATTTAAAATTTCCTAACTGTACCACTGGAGACAGGAACTAAACTACAACCATTGCACACTTATAACATCCTTATTAAACTGAAAACTAAGTACAGTATCTTTTCACTGGGGGGAGGGTGTCTATATTTTTTCCACATGGCAGACAGCTCTTGCTGTATCTCCAAGGGGGGGGGGGAATCTCCATTCTTCAGTAGTATTTTGCTCTCTCAATACAAACAACATGTGTTCTAGATAAAGGCAGGCAAAAATACATAATTTCTGTGGGATTTTTAAAGAAATGGCTGCTTTCTTTTTTTCTTTAAACCATGTTGTTGCCACAGTGGTAGAACTGCACCTAAGCAAGGACATGCACCTGAAACAACAAGATTTTTATTGTTTTAACTCTACAGAGTTCATGACTTGCATGCCAAAAAAAAAAAAGTATATTCAAGCTGGGTAACCTTAACGTTGTATTTCCTTATATGCCTCAAAAGGGGTCATTTCCTTATTAGCGTTCCTTCAATGATAACTGCAACCACAGAACTTCTTTTTATTTCATGCCAGAAAGACTATTTTTCTTCTACTCTTGAAAGAAATTAAAGGAAGCATCTTCCCATAGCCCACAGAGAAAATCATTATTTCAGCTTTTGGAGAAGTAGATATTGGGTTTATAGGGGGGGGGGGGAATGCAATGGCAGATGGAGCTCTATTCACAAATCCAACTCTTTGCCTTTATTGTCAAGGAACACAGGCACAGTATAAATTCTGATGTTAAAGCAAAAAGCCAAATTCTCACACACGAATGTACAACAATGTGAGAAAGAATTCTCTTGGTATTAAGTGCTGCTTCTGGCACTGCCTTGCTGTGTATAGATGTCTTCAGTAAATAAAGATTAAGGGTGCAGAGTACAAAGATATCTCTACTTCAGTTTGTATTTCGTAACACACAATAAATACGATGTTAAAACAACCAACTTTTATAAACAAAATACACTGCCATTGTTTCAAAGCAGAATAACGGTTTAAAGCGAATGGCATTTTCTTTCACTCTACAATAGCCGAATTCTGTCTTCAATCCTGCCACTACATATTTTTTCTTTAAGAGGAAGGCACAATGGTGGGTAAATCCACATTAATAACATACTAAAAAATTGTAATAAGTAGAATTTCAGAATGATCACCTTCCTGAATATTTGGAAGGAAGGTAAGATTGACTAATATTTATTCTATCTGGACAGAAGTACAGATCATCAGTCATTGATACAGATTGTTAGACAACACACAACACAACAGTACTTTTAAAAGTATAATGCACATCCATGCACACACGTTTTAGCTTTGGGGACACGTTTTAGCTTTGGGGATTTTCTTGAAACATTCATGGTACAATAAGAGTTTATAAATGGCATCTATGTAAGATTTTAGAAGCAGTCTTAATATAGATAAAAAAGTAAGCTTAGAACCAAAGTACCATGAGACTAGTTTCCTCAAAGGACTGCCTTTCCAACCAATTCAGGGCAGGGTATTGGAGGGCATGTCCAGCTGAAAACGAAATCAAAAATCCCACTAAAGCATTTCACAGCAAGCCTAAAGTAGCTTTTTGCATCCACGAACTATCCTTGGTGTTCGGAAGAGATAGGCCGTTTCCATGTCCTGGCACAGCACTAAACTCACAGAACGAGAGTGTCTTCCTGGCACGAGAACGAAATTGTGGTGCAATGACGTCAGACATTGCGCCAGGAAGTGTGCTGTGTGAGGTCTGCTGCTGGGGAGATCTGCTAAGTTGTATGAAACAAAAATATTGGAAGCAGAAAGATTGTAAGACAGATTTCCTTGGCTTCCCTTATCTTGAAAGTGTATTTAATATCAGTAATGCTAGAAGCCCAGCATATGCATGCATGGATTTTCGTGACAATATTTTATTCCTCTCTTTTGTGGCAATTGGACACTGGTCTCTGCAGCACACAGTGCTTTTTTGATTAAAAAATGTACCGGTATTCAAGATGTTTGCTGCCTTGGGACCCCATTCAGGTGGAAAAGCAAGCACAGAAATGTTTTCAATAAATAATTTTATTGAAAACATTTCTATTTCAAAATAATAATTTTGAAAGCCATCTTTAAAAAACAGTCCATAGAGAACTCAGTTCTCTGTCATTTTAGTGAGAGAGACATGTAGCCAGCTTATTTGCATCTTTACTGAAAAGTAAATTCCACTATATAGATAGAACTTGTAAATTAGCATGAGACTTTCGAGTGGAGTAACTCTGCTTAGGATTGCACTGTTAGAGCTTTATGGTCAAATCAACAGAACTTAGAAATGCTTACATTTGGTTGGGTTATGCCCAATACTTTTTCATGCTTGCCTGCATTTAAACGCTGCCCATTAACGCTGCATTTAAACGCTGCCATAGCACAAGATTCACGGAATGCTGGCGGCGTTACTGCCCGCATCCGGGTGACGTCGGAAATCGCGCGACGAAGCAGCCAGCATTCTGTGAGTCTTGGCTATGTTAATTCCACACACGTTGGATAATGCACTTCCAATCCTCTTTATAGATCATTTGGAACGGATTTTTTTTGTGTGCGGAACAAACAAAAATTCTCAGGCAGCTGAATTCTGTACCTGGTACCACAACTGTTTCCCACGGAATCCCAGAATACACAGAGCCCTACTAATAGATAATCCAGTAATTCCTGAACTGCACTGGAGCACATCACTGCACAGCAGAAACAACTACATTAAAATCTACCATGGGTCTGCTGCGTCCTTCCTTCCTACAATTCAGATGTTGCCTCTTTCCAATTTGCCATTATTGGATGCAAGTAATTCTCTTCTGTTTCTGAACAGGATGTTAGCGGAGCATTCTATCACTCTTAAAGCACGAGATGTGCAAAATTACTCTCATGAAGAAGGCTGCCTGTTCCATCCCTATACGAGTTACTATTCTGGTTCTGCCTCTTTCTAGTCAGAAGGCACAATATTAGGACATGCAGAAACTTTAACTATGGGTGGAAACTATGAGTGGGTAATTGTCTTTCTAGCCAGTGTGGTGTAGTGGTTAGAGCGTCGAACTAGGATCTGGGAGAACCAGGTTTGAATCTCCCCTCTGCCACAGAGGCTTGCTGGATGACCTTGGGCCAGTCACACACACTCTGCCTCTGTTGTGGGAATAAATGGAGAAGAGAATTATGTAAGCAGCCTTGGGTCTCCAATGAGGAGAAAGGTGGAATATAAATAAATAAATAAATGTAAACATATTTCTATCAGAAATTTGTTTGCACTGACTACGATAGATGGTGCAAACAAGATTTATTATGCATATTTAGTACGGATACTAACAGTTGGATTTTCAAGATAAAATTAAGAGATAAATCCAATCATGTCACCAACTTCTGGAATAGTTCTTTTTGTGGTAAGGTTTTATGATAAGGTTTAGACACAAATTGGGCTAATTAGAGATGGTCACAAGATGGGGAAAAACGAACCCTGCGTTTCGTGGTTCAGCACGTTCCATGAACTATGAATAACGAACTTTCACAAAATTGTCCTGTTTCACGAAATGATTCGTTACGTTCATGATTTGTCAGATCCCGGGCCCCTACAATGGCCCCATTTACACCCAGAGATGCCAAGGTTATGTGGGCTAAAACTGGGATTTCCATGGCAACAAAAGGTCTGCAGACATTCCGGGCTTATGTTACTTAGGGAATCAATGGATTGGCGCCAGCCTGTCTGGCATCACGAATCATTCACGAATCAAATGAATCGGTCCCAAAAGTCATGGATTTCGTTCTTGGCTCTGCATAACGCATTTTTGTAATACACGAATCGGCCTGATTCATCATGAAATTTGATTCGTATTTCCATTCATGCCCATGTCTAGGGCTAATCAGTACATTAATCACCTAAAGTTTTAGTCAATTAATCAAGTAAAGCTTTAGTTGATTAATTGGTGAGAGCTAGTTATAATAATTAAGAGGAAAATTTAATTGGCAGGGCTGACATTTAACGGTATACTGATTCAGGTATGTTAATATAACAATAACAATGATGACGACGACGACAACAACAACAACTTTTTAAAAACCAAGTAACAAACAGAAGCAACCAGTCAGAAAATCTATACTTCCTTCACTATTTCAAAATGCTTCAACTGACATCCTGTTTCCTGGCCAGGAACAGGGAACTGATTTTTCTATGATTGGTTCAACTACATGTTGACCAGTCTGTGGCTGTTTGACAGGTTCCTTCAAACCTATTTGGCTGGTGTTTGTAGCTGTTCAGCATGAACCAAACAAATTGGTTTATGTCTGATCAACACCCACAAATAAGTTAAATTCAACTGTTGAATAGGGTCACAATTAAATTCACATCAGTCCTAAATTTGTAGTCAATTAAGTTGTTTAAAAGGGATATGATCAGTCAAATGAATCCGTGGAGAGCCCTGGAAGATACAGGCTGGCCCAGCCATGATCCAAACCACAGTGTGGCGCTATGTCAAGCTCACAGGTTCCTTTTCCCTCTTGTGTACTAAAATCTATTTATGACATTCAGTTCAGCACAAACCATGATTTGCCATTCCATCCAAACTGGTAAGCGAAGGTGTGCCCTTCCCCTCCTAAACCAGGACTGCAAATCTGGTTTTGGAATGAAGGATTTAAAAGATTAGCCTCACTGATTTCAAAGGAGCAAAATTAGCTTGCAATAGCAAAAACTGGAGAAAAGTGTTCTTTGAGGAACCAGTGCAATGCAGATGCCCACTGAATTCCCACAGAATCTTTTAGCCAGTTAGTTATAACTTGTCCAGATGGAGCTCTGTTTGTATGTTAAATTCTTACCGAGCTAATGAACAGAAGGGTAACGGAGAACATGATCGATTTAACAGTGTTAAATGCATCTCCAGAAGCCTTTTATGATTAAATAGGAGATTCTCTTGAAATTCTGAAAAATTACTTTCCTTTCAGTTATCACAACATACGGAATTTATTTTTCCTTATTAGAAAAATCAAAGATAGGTCCAAGTCTTAAGGTGCACAACAGGTAACCAACACTGTGTACTACCAAGGAACCCGTTGAGGAAGCACTAGTCTTACAAGCAACAGCACAATATGAAAAATGCATGCGTGGTATTTAGAGTCAGGGATCCAGATTGTGTTTCCTATCACCAGGTCTACTACCAAGCCATTGGATAAGGAAACCCATAAATTGAGGCCACTGCCCTCTCCAAGGGTCTCCGTGATCTGGGCATGCATCCAACATGCACCACAGACCAATAATGTTGCTGACAAACTAAAATATTGCTCTGAAGTGTCAGGAGATGTTGAATACTATACTGCATTTCCTTACCAGCCTGGCTGAACCCCAAGGCTTCTGGGGCCATTGTACTACGGGGCCTTACTGTGTAGTATAGTACCTTTGGCCAAGGATTAGGTGTCAGATGTCATGGCAGGATGCTTGATCAAAAGCACGCAACTTTGCATACAGAACCAGAGCAAACTGTGAGCCATACATCTCACTGTCTTTTGCTTGTGAGACTCCAGGCACTATTTTGAGATGTTACAGCAACCCAGACACCTCTTCCCAAAACAAGCCAGAGGAAGATGGGGATGACGATGGCAATGACGGGAACTCCACATTTTTGGGGGGGTTTTCCGCTTGTGTTAATACAATGACAATTCCAAACCAATTTTAATGAAGGCACACCAGACCTCTCAGTATTTGTGTTTAAACTTTTCCATTGCACATCCTTGAAAATGTCAATGAACTGGAGCCTTGTCTCCTCCACAGTTAGCACTGACTACAACATAAATGCTGTGACTAAGACTATCCAAATCCATTTATTTATCTGCCAGAGGAGAATAAATATTGACCATCCCATCACAAATGCAAATACACTTAAAGGCTAAAGAAAGTCAAAGTTAGTGAATAACAAGCGAGAAAGGGCTTATCTATTTGCTTATGGATTTCCTTACTACATTGAACACTTGATTTTGACATTAATTCTCCAGAACGAAAATAATGTCACAGCTATATTAGTATTGTTTCTGTGTATCTGGTCATTAAGCTCTTGTAATAATTTTAAAGTTTGAAATACAGTTAGGTATAACTGATTAGTAAGGAAAAAGGAATGCTCAAGTGCTCTTCCATGGACAAGAAGCACACGATGGAATCTTTGTTGGAGGCGTGCAAGTTCATGGGTAAACTACTCTGCCCTTCTCGACCCTCTCAGTATATCTAAGCTTTTCTTTCATCTCACAGAGGGCCAAGCTACAAGTGGTGAATGACACTTGAACGGCAAGTGAACAGACTCACGTGTATTCCTCCCTGTTCACTTGCGCTCCACTTACACTCTACTTGATCAAGTGGAACATAAGTGGAGCGCAAGTGAACAGGGAGGAATACACGTGAGTCTGTTCACTTGCCGTTCAAGTGTCATTCGTCACTTGTAGCTTGGCTTTCAGTGTCAAAAGTCTAGATTGACCAGAGCCTGTACGTCTGCCAGTGGTCCCAGTTCTCTTCGAAGGCATCATTTTTGGCCCTGGCACTTATGTTGAAAATGCTGTATACCTTGTACTGGAAGTTGGAGTGGAAAACCAGCTCTCGTTTAGACTGGAAGTGTCAAGAAGAACTACAATGATGAGTTACTAGGAATTTTCTGCCTCTACTGTCCCATCATTATCTTTGGCTGAACAGGTTTTACAGGACTGAAAACCCTGTAAAGGGGGAGCTGTAGTTCAACAGTAAAGTAATGTGAAGGCAGAAGGTGCAACCTTCAGTCCTTGGAATCTCAAATTAATAGATCTCACATAGCCAAGAACCAGGAAAGCCTCTTCTCTGCCCAAGACAGCAAAGAGGCCAATCAGATAGCACAGTAACGAGCAGGCACATCATCTAAAGTGATACTTGAGCCATGAGGCCATTTTCTATTCTTGGGGGGGGGGTCTTGCTTGTCATTGCACTTGCTTTCAAAATTTGATTACCCCTCCATAGAAAAAAAATAATGGATAGGACGTAGCCTATCTCATCTAATTCCTCTTCACACTACAGCCTCCATCTGACAGTTTTTGTACACGCAGGTCCTGTGACCCCCTGTTGGCGGTGAAATGGAACCCCCACTCAGCCATTAAGCTAATGGGGTAACTGTGGGCCACTCACCATCTCTCATCCTAACCTACATCACATGATTGTTGCAAGGATAAAATGGAAGAGAGGAGAGCCACGTATGTCAGGATGGAATAAAAAAGTAAAAGCTAGAGATAGTCATTCCATTTTAACTGGGAAAGATTTCACAGTGTTTTCCTAAAGAGAGATCATCTGCCAACTATAGCAATAGCATTTGTTCCTCGTCCTTAAAAAAACACCTGTCAAACAAGCAAATAGTGTTAGTTTTAAGCAACTGGTTCTACGTGGAAAGCACACTTTAATGAGTTTTACAGTGATCCCCCCCCAACAAACAAACCAGTCACCAAACGTTTCATATCAGGGGATCACAGACATACACAAGTCCATAACCACATATGTGTGAAAAAGTTGGTGATATTTTAAGAAACAAAACTTGTTTTGCTGTAACTGACCACAAATTCACACACTGGAATCGACCACAAATTTGTTAGAGCGAGTGTTAAACTACGCTGCGGAATTAAACGCCGAGCTGGTCAGAGAGGCAAAAGCTTTATTTGAGGAAGTTACATACTTGAGGGAAAGGGAGAGAGATAGATCCTAGCTATCTGACTACATCTTGCAGAGACAGAGAAGAAGTGTGGCAGGAGAGAGAAGAAGCAGGATATTGCCCTGTTTAGCCCAATAGGAGACAAGACAAGGAAATGACCCCCAGGAAACAAGAGAGGTGCTACTCTCACTGTCCTAACTAAGTGATCCTTGCTGCCCCCTGCATGGTAGGCTCTTCTTACTTCTTGCTGCTGCAGTACACCAGACATTGTTATTTCTAACAAAATTCCCACACTTATGGGAAGCATTTCCTGGACACAAGTTTTTATTCACACTACCTTTCCCTTCATATGCCTAGAATTCAGAGCCAAATGAGAGGTGAAGTGTGACACAACTCAGATGTGACTGACCTGCCTCACCGTCACATAGAAGAAATGGGAAACTTATCCTAAAAGTGCTCCATTTGGTTCCAGAGCATTGCAAAGGAGAAAGAGGGGCTTCTGGCTTCCCTATTGTTCTATTCCCCGGGCTGTTTCTGCTGTGAAAATGGTGTAGCAGGGAAGCCAGAAGCCCCTCCTTCCCCCTCTCTAGAGCCAAACAGAGGACTTTCAAGGTAAGTTCCCCAGCTCTTCCGTGTGACAGTGATTTTGATCGGGCATCCGTGCCTCAACTTATGTCACACATGAAGTCTAGTTTGGCTCTGAGTCTTGTAAGCTGCTTAACGTAACTGAGCTTTTGGGCTGAGGCAACCAGTGGAGGGGGGACAACAAATACTGAATGTGTCTTTCCTCAAGGAGTTTCCCAGGAATCACTTCAACGATTAAAAAAACGATTGCGGGAATCAGCAGATTAGCTTACAAGGAGTTTGTATCTTAAGCTACAAAGATGCTACTTTCCAATTCATTGTGTTCATCCAAGTGATCTCCCTTTTAATAAAAAGGATAGTGACACACTGATGCTTTTAGACAGAATCCTCCACTGACATCTAATTGGTTGATAATTTCATCTTAAGACACCTTCATTGCTCAAAGGAAAAACATGGTATCTTAAACTCATGCTGACTTTCACAGCAAATTCCACAGCTCACCACACGCACACTAGGAAGCTTGGCAGTACACTCTGTGATAGGTGCTTTCTGATTGTGAAGCTAGGCATCAACAGACCAGGTTTAGGGCACTCAACAATAAAAGTCCTAAATGTACCTAGCCATATATTCCACCTGGTTAAAGAGAAAAAGCAACTGGTTATGGAAACAATCTTCCTAGCATGGTGTAGCATCAGACTAGCATCTGGAAGATCCAGGTTTGAATTTCTAGTCTACTATGAAAACTTGCTGGGTAACCTTGGGACAATCACACACACTCAGCCTAACCTACTTCACAGGGTTGTTTGTGATGATAAAAAAGGAGGAGAGAAGAACCCTCTTTGGGTTCTCATTGGGAGAAAAGTGTGTTATAAATAAAGGAAGTAAAACAAAACAAAATGGAACAATGCAAAACTACCCGTGCAAAAAACTTTGCCACTAGTGAATTTTAAATGAATCTTGAGCCTACAAAATAGAACCCTTGAAAGGCTGCATCTAACCACGTTTTCCTGGCTTGAGATGTTGTAGGGCCATTTTGGATGATATTTGGCCCTATGTGGAATGGCGAACAAGGAGGAAGACCGCAGGGGTGAAAGTAAGCTTGTATGAACTTGATACAGAATACTGGTAAGGAAGTGGCATCTCACATCTTTTGTTTCAAGGCCCCCTGAGAGAGACCGCACCGATAAGAAATATAAGTTACCTTCACTCTTGGAAGAGAAATACTTCTGCCCACTCAGAGATCAATCACACAATCTCCACCTATGCACATAGGATCTGTCCCATTTGGATATGACAACTGCTGCAAGTGGTTCAGGCACACTGAATGCGTGAGAAGATCTGCTTCTCATCATACACAGAGCCCAAGTTGCTGGTCCTATGTCAAAGGAACAATTTGTACAGGACCAGAAGGAACAGAGTTGGGCTTCAAATGGTCTCTGTAACCACCATTTGATGGGTTACTGCAGAGCTGTCAAGTCATGGCAAAACATAAAAATGGCAACGGCAGCAGCTTATTAGTGACATTCAGGGAATGAAGGAGGAGCAGCAAGAGTACCAGGCATACTGGGATGCTTCTGTGACCACAAAACACACACCCTTTAACATTTCACAGATGGAAATGATGCTATTCTTGCATACTCATACCAATGAACACAGCCTGAGCATCACACACACCTTACACATTGCTGAAGTTTCTTTGCATGATGCACACTGTATTCATTTACTCTGCCCTGTGCTGGTTTCTGAAGCAGGGCACGTTCACCAGCCGGCTGAAATGTTTAGTCCCAAGAATGTTCAGTCTTGTAACAGAGTTGTACTTGATTATAAAACAGGAGCAATTCAAAAACATTCAGGAAAATTTATTATCTGGGTAGATGGTTTGGGGGGGGGGAGTGTTGAAGGAGTGAACCTGCATTCTGGATCTGTGTCTGAGAATTTGTATGAATTGTATTTGCTGCCACAAGATATTTTGTTTCTGGAGATGCAGAGCAGGGCCTGAAACCTTGAAAAACTCTACTGCATCTATAGGGCTGCCAACCTCCAGGTGGTAGAAAACATGCTTCCGCTAGTAATTAAGCAAAAATATAGCAATTTATCTAGCCAGCAAGTGTTCATACAATAAGGTTACAATGAGTAATTTCCAGAATAATAAGAAACTTGTCCTTGAGCAAAAGGTTAGAGCATCAAAAGAATCTCTGGCAGCAGTCCAGATTCTCCAAAGTCCATGTGCTTAGAAGTCCATGTGCTTCTATTCGGTGGGTCTTCTAGACTCAACCGTTGTACGTTCTTGGTTTGTTCATTGCTATTTACTACACAGTGCCCTTCTGTTGTTTTGTTAACCTCCAGGTGGTGGCTGGAGATCTCCCAGTATTGCAAGTGATCTCCAAGTGACGGGTTCCCCTGGAGAAAATTTCTACTTTGGAGGGTGGAATCTATGGCATTATATCTATCTGAGGCCCCTCCCCTCCCCAAACCACATCCTCTCCAGGCTCCATCCCCCAAATCTCCAGGAATTTCCCAACCTGGACCTGGCAACCCTATACATCTGTGAGTACACTAACATCATTTTAAAAACTCATCCTCAATCTCTCTCCAATAGTCAAAACAGTGATTGATTAGGGATAGTTCCCAGAAAAGACCAATCCTGTTAAACAGGAACATTTTAAAAATAAGAAAATGGACTTTTAAAAAAGTTAGCAAGGTAGTAAATGCTAGAGGAGGAATGAGTACATTTAGTCACACAGGGGGACCAGCAGGGCAGTAAAAGCCCCTTAATGGTCTGTCTACTGGATCTTGCTACGAACATCTTCTACAGTTTGGGTTGTTCTGGAATTTGCCCTCTCACATCAGTTATAAAGATCATCTGAAAACAATGCTTCACAGTCCAGGGCACATTGTGTGTTCTGTAAGCATGCTTCAAGTGTGTTTTCATTGAGAAGGTATAAAAATATATGCGCTTGCCACAAAAATGAGTTTGCTAAGCACGAACACGGAAATTTGCACTATATACCCAATCCCACTAAATTCATCTGCCTGTCATCAAACAATCATTTCCGTGTGCCCTAAATGACAGGTCAGATGCAACCCACACTAAACTGTAAATGAAAGGAAGTTGTTATTCAAAACTAATTGCTCTCAAAACAATAAATTAAACATATGCAGCGATATTCCCTCTCACACTGAGTCTGTAAGACCACAAACCAAGAATGGGACGGCCTTTTCTTTTCCACAAATTTTGCTCATCTTGAATCAATTTCCTGAAAACACTTGTAACTGCTCAAAGACAGTTCATGACTAGAAGTAATCTTAAAGACATCTTGTAAATTTACAGTCACTGCAGCTATTCACTCAGCTCTTCTTACCATCTACCTCACTAACACTTCATTCTGGATCGCAATGGAATCATCACATACATATACAGCAAAAAATTAAGTATGACTAAAAGCAGATCACTTTTCAGGAATATGAAAAATGAGTTAAGGTTCCCATGTGTGGTGCAAGATGATAAAAACAAACTTTCATGTACCCAACAGTCACAGCCCTTTCCAGACATTGTGAAGTGCTGATGAATGTGTGTGTACTGTAGGGGTAGTGTGTGATAATGGGCAAGTTCCACCCCAAACATACAGGCATTGGTTGGAATATACGCATAGAGCTTATATGCAACACAAAACTGGGAACAAAGTTGTCGTCCATGACTGGGAAACTTTTAAACAGTTTTCACTGTTTTGTTTCTTGGATACATTATATAGTTTGCATTGCATTTTTAATGCAAACCCAGCTCTATTACAACGTTTTAGTGCATTGCTCTAGTTACAGAATCCAGTTTTATTCACAGTTCTTACTACGTAGCTTTAATTGTGTAATACACCTTGAGTTTCAGTGAGAAAGGCAGATGAGAAATGAATGCATACATAAAAATACACATGCTGAAACTCTCCTTGAGTGGAACTCTGGATTTCTGATTGCACAGAGAGTGCCATCGGCAGCCAGTTCTATGCATCTACTTCAATGAGCACGTATTAGTCAGAAGCAGAACTTACCACCACTGCAACCCCCCCCCATTCATTTTACCCTTTTAAAATGTTCACAAACGGCTCATATGGGGCCAAACTACAAGTGACGAATGACACAGGTTGGATACTTGTCAGCTTCCCTCAAGTTTTGATGGGAAATGTAGGCAGCTTGGCGGAATGTTGGACAAGTGACAGTTGAAAAGTCCATTCGACAGCAGTTGGAGAGCCAAGCTGCAAGACCAGGACGCCTACATTTCCCATCAAAACTTGAGGGAAGCTGACAAGTGTCCAACCTGTGTCATTCGTCACTTGTAGTTTGGCCCATGGTCTCTTTCTTTTGCTCTGTTTTATTTCTGATATATACTATGCTATAAATGAAATTGATTATTATCAG
This sequence comes from Eublepharis macularius, assembly GCF_028583425.1. Classification (NCBI taxonomy): domain Eukaryota; kingdom Metazoa; phylum Chordata; class Lepidosauria; order Squamata; family Eublepharidae; genus Eublepharis; species Eublepharis macularius. Next base: position 21,613,268 of record NC_072800.1, on the reverse strand, counting down.
GGTTTACTATTTTGTGATTATTTTGTTTTATTTTATGAAAAATAAAATTTCCACCAGTTTTTCATCAAACAAAACTACACTATTATTTTGTGATTATTCTACGGACTTCTTGTAAAGCTGGAGCATGTATGGGAAAGTGGAACGCCAATCACCAAGTTCTGGAGGTTTGTATTGTCATATTTTGAACCCATGGATTTCAGGGCAAAAGAATTCTCAGGCAAAGGAAGCTCCACTCCTTATCCTCTCAAAAACTGATCTCTAAAATCCCCATGCACAACAGATGAGGAAGTGTTCTTTTTGGTTGCCTTGTATGCTGTTAAGGAAGGTGGTTGCAGGTGGGAAGCCATGTTGGTCTGTAGCAGAAGAGCAAAATTCGGGTCCAATAGCACCTTAATGACCAACTAGATTTCCAGGGGATGAGCTCCCTCGGAGCTCTGACACCCTGAAAACCTACTTGGTCTTTAAGGTGCGACTGGTCCCGAATGTTGCTCTTCTACTGAGGAAGGGTACTCCTAGGGAGCCTTTTATCTCTCACCACCCTTAGGGAGTTTCAGGTGGGTAGCCTAGCCATATTATTATTCTATATTAGCAGAACAAGTTCAAGTCTAGGAGCGTCCTGAAGACCAATAAAATTCTCCAGTGTATAAGATTTCATGTGTTAAAGTATCTTAGAAAGTGAGCTTTGAAACATGAATGCTTATACATCTTTAAAGATTCGAACTTTGTCCTCACTCCTCAGAGAACATCATGGATGCTCTTTGAGCGTCTCCTCTAGGCTCCACATTCATGGCTGGTTCTGTCTTTCATGCCACATACCATGCTAGAGTTAGCAGAGGTTTTATTTTTACCTTTCAGCTCACTTTTCTCCTTGTGCTCTGGCCAAATAGCCTTAAACGCTTAGTAGAGGAAGATGCGATTCAGAGATTTCTCATCGCTGTCTGATCTATTGTTCCTATTAACACAGACATCCCCTTGCTTTGCTTTAAAAAAAGACAATCAAGTAAGAGCAAAATTGCACAGATGATTCTACAATCCTCTTAAATGATGCTTTGTGCTAAAACAAGGCCACAACAAATTTCAGTGGGTTAGTTCTTTGCACACTAAAAACTGCTGGCCGCATTTCATTCAGGCGTCAGGAATGAGGTCATCTACTGAAGTGGTTGTGTAGAAATATTTGTAGCATCTGGATCCCTTCCACACCAAAACAGCATTCACATTGGGGTCAAACTGATCTTTGATGCACTTTTAACATTTAAGATCTCTTTGGGCTGCTGGCTCTCAACCTTGGAGAGGGCTTTTACTGCCCTGCTGGTCCCCCATGACTATTATTTTCAGTGGCTTCCATCTTGCACACACTTAGGCTGCTTGCATTTCACTGAAGTCAATGGCATGTGCAGCCAATGTGGCCTACTCACCTGGGCCCGTTCCATGCTGGTTAAGAGGTCAGGAATGTCTGACCGGAGGTAGTTGCTTTCAACGAAAATAGCAAGTGGGCGAAAACTCTGTGAACAAATGGCCCCAGGAGAACTGAAACAACAGATTCCATCCCAAGACAATTTAGTCCAGCTCAGATTAAATCATGGGTCTTCTCTGTGTCATTTGGTATGAAGAATTTTGAGACCTCCACCTTACCTCTTCCAGCAGAGACTCTTCCCCAAAAGCTTAAACAAGAACATGCTAAATCTCATTTCTGGTACATAAAAAAAAAGAACCTAACATTTCCCCCCTCTCCTGCTGTCCCTAGCCAGTCTTAGGGAAAAATAGGAAGGGGTGGGAAGGAAGGGGGAAGCAGGAATGGGGGTGGGAGGGGAGCTTTCCAAACACTAGCATCTGAACCAACATTTTTCAGAAAGCTTGTTCACACCGGGGCAATCACGACTCCCAAGGTGCTCAGGAGAAAGGTGTGCACATTACTATTTTAAACAAACAAACAAATATGGTTTTATTGTCAAGTCTGAAACAAACCATCGATTCTGATTTACTGGGATGGAGCAGTATTTACAGTAAAGAATATCACTACTTCTTGTCACAAATATTTTCTGAACCTTTTGGTCTAAAATACAAGTTAACTTCTGTTTGTTTATTGGTTTATATCTTAGAAGACTTGCGGGAATTCAGCCCAGAAAGCAAGACTGGGAAGTGTCCTTCTGCTATCAGAAATGAGCCATATACAAATCACTGGTTTTAAGCCCAGATAATTAAAACTTTGCTTTTTAATACGATGAACTGGATCCATCCAGCTTTTCTGCAGGTGAAAGAAGGAGGAGGACTTCCTCTTTGTCCATCAAAAATGCCTGTGTTGAAAATCATGAGAGCTGAATGTACAACAGCTATGTGGGATAGAATGGAGGAGAATCGGGCAAGACAGAGAGGAAAAGCTCGCTGATCTGACCCAAAGTTTTATTTTCAACTCCCTATAGTTTTCAACGAAGAATCATTTAGGTATTGTGTGGCACAATCCCATACACATCTATTCAGCAGTAAGTTCAACCATGGTCAGTGGAGTTGACCTTCCAGTTAAATATGTATGCTACTGCAGTCTCAGAGTACAACAGCTTGCTGCACAATCTCTGGGTACAGTTGTAATTATTAATTCAATAATGTTCATGCTGAACTATACACGATATAGAAGATATTTGAGGCTTTTAAAACATTGGTCCCCCACACATCTTCACAGCTTGATATATTGTACATGTCTGTTTAGTATTAATCCGAAAGATTGATGACGATTCCTTCAATAGAAACACTGAGAAAGCATCACACAGGAGAATCCCAAACATGTTGATTTTTGCACTGTTCTACATATCAGATCCCTAAGGCTTAAACCTGAGGGCTATTTATACATGCCATGTTTCTTAATTAAAAGGTTAAGGAACAAGTAAGCAGGCCATTTCCATGAGTATTTGATGAACAGATGTGCAACAGGAAAACATTTGCCAAAGTTTTCCGTACTCAATCAACTGTGAAGTAAACCCAAAGGGCAAACACTGTAAAGAGCGCCAGCACACAATTTACACAGCTATCATTTAAATGTTATGAGAGATGCCTTCCTTTATCAACTCATGCTAGCAGAGAACTAGTTGATCACCAGTCTTTTAAAAAACAGATAGAAAAGGCTGTTAAATCCGTTCTTGCCACATTAGAAGTCACAGCTCATTTCAAAACTCGGTCCCCATTTCCCTTTAATAGCAAGCGAAGAACTTAGCCTCAAGCACAACAAACCCACCTAATCAGTATCACTGTAATTAGTACAAGACTTGTATGAATTTTTACAGTAAGTTGTTATGACATTTGCTTTAATTAAAATAATCAGAACTCTCCCTTGGTAACCAACTGTCTTATACGGGAAGCTTCTTCTTAGATATGATATATAAGTGAATTAAGGACGAGTGAATTAAGGATGGACTAAGGTGGGCGTTTAGTTGATGCGGTACCAAATAGTTCTTTAAAAAAAAACTGTCAGTGGAAATTGCAGTTCCAAATGAATAAATGTTATCACCAGATGTCATCCTGTGGGACACACATTAGGAATTAGGTTTTCCCTAACAATGTAGAAAGTGGTTCAGTGTGTGGTGGGAGCAACAAACACTATGTTCTTTCTTATTAATGTGAATAACGTTTATTAGAAAGACAGGATAACTGCTAAACATTTCCCACTTCTGCTCTCGATACATAGACACTCATCCAGTTCTACCATACTGCTCCAGAAGGCAACAGAGCTATGAAATGAACCATTTAAGGGTCTCATTAAGAAAAATACCAGAAGTTTCTTTTGAGCAGCATTTGTTTTTTCAAAAAAAACCTTCCATCTTTAAGAAACTGCTTCCATACTGACTTCTCTGCCATGAAATCTCTGCATACTTGCAGAAGACTTAGAAATCCTTTCTGTGGTGTACTCAGGTCATTGCCATTCACCTCAGCTTCCTCATTCACCTATATAGGCAGATAATGCTTCCCAAATACTCACTCTCCTACAACTGTACATTATAAGTGAAGATCAACATTGATCTTCATGTAAGTTTGTACGCCATTTCATGGAAACTTATCTACCATTACTGATCTTTTCCATCAAGGAATATCCAAGGAGCTTTTAAAGAACCCATGGAAAACATTTTCACAACCAGCATATTGAATGGACTGCATTACCATGAGCTTTTCAATGATAATAGGCCTTTAAAATTAACTGTTCACAGCTGTTTCCTGATTTGAGAGGGAAAAAAAGTGGGCAGAGGTCATTCGATAACAGCTTGATGTGATCCAGACTGGTCATGACAATGGTGAGCATTAGAGATGGGCATGAACCGAAATACAAACCAAAGCTCGTGACGAACCGGGCTGGTTCGTGGTTTGTGAACCAGTGGTTCGTCAGAGCCTATTTCTGACAAACCGCCACAAACTTTAGGCTGGTTCGTTCGGTTTGGTTTTTGGTTCGTTACTGCAGACAGCCTGGCGCCTATCTATCAGTTTCCTAAGCAACAGGGGATGGACTTCCTGCAGACCTTCTGCTGGCCCGGAAGTGACCTTCTGCTGACCCGAAAGTGATGATTTGCTGACCTGGACATGACGTTTTCATGAACCAAACGAACAGGTTCATGAAAGTCCATTTCATGAACCACAAACTGCACGGTTCATTTTTTTCCGGCTTGTGCCCATCTCCAGTGAGCATACTCCATTTCTGGACTCAGGCCCTGAACAATAAGAAAAATGCTTCAATCTCAGTGCAGGTGATTAAGGTCCAATGCATGGATGGTTTGAAAAAAGGGACAACACTGCTTCTAATTTGGTTAGGAACTGGCCACCCACAACCATGTGCTGCATGCAATATAATAACAATCCAACAACAAAGGAAATAGATGCTGCAATGATGTGCAATTTCTTTTTGTATTCACATCATTGCAGAATCTATTTCCATTATCCATTATCATTCAACATGAACCGTTAAAAGCTCTTAATTTCGGCAGTCAGAAAAGCCCCTTTTGTAGTGACATAATAGTATTCCGCATCACTGCCCTTATAAAGCTTCAAGTATTCCAAGAGTTGACAAGACCCTGTTTTCTTCATCTTCGTTCAGCATTATCACGAAAAACTGATAAAAGGCTGAAAATGTAGATGGATTTCTGAGCATTTAAAATAAGTATTAACAATTTCTACAGCTGGATGCATTGTTTTTCATCATACTGGGTTAGCGTCTTCAGCTTCACTTCTTTTAATCTGTGTGGCAATGCCGTTGTGCTTCTTTATCTTAATTTACTTTATCCGCCCCTGTATGTTTGATGATAAATTGACAAATGCCAGGCTTACAAGAGGGGAGTAACAAATATCAGATTCTTTTTCTTGCCACTGTGTCTTCAGCACCAGAAATACAGAATATGCTTCCACTATTGCTTTACACTTGGAATGTGAAAGTGCATCAGATAAGGGCAGTCTGTCTCAGAACTCCTGAATGAATCCTCACCAGAGTTAGGCTGAAGATCAATTAAGTTGTTTCCTAACAGTTTGGCACCATTTTGATTTAGCTTTAGGACTCTGACAAGTAAACAAAGCTCTGTCCAAAAACAGAGCGTAATAACAATGAATCCTTGCATCCTTCCTAAAACAAGTAGCCCAACATCTAAAATTCCCATACAGTCAGGCTGCTGTGCTCGAGTATAGCATAAGCACCTGCCCATAAGCAGGGCTTTTTTCTGGGAAAAGAGGTGGTAGAACTCAAGACCGCACAATGATGTCACTTTGGGTCAGCTGGAACGGGGGGGAGAAGTTTTTAAAAGTTTAAATCGCCCTCGGCAAAAATGGCCACATGGCCGGTGGCCCCGCCCCCTGATCTCCAGACAGAGGGGAATTTAGATTGCCCTCCGTGCCGAGCGGCACAGAGGGCAATCTAAACTCCCCTCTGTCTGGAGATCAGGGGGCGGGGCCACCAGCCATGTGACAATTTTTAAGAGGTGCTGGAACTCTGTTCCACCGTGTTCCTGCTGAAAAAAAGCCCTGCCCATAAGTAAGATATTTGGATCTATGCTCTGACCATTAAAACGGTGACTCCGATAACTTTAATATCTGCATTCCCCACTACAATGTAGCATTTGAATAAACACACTGAATAAGTAATTTGTAATCAAGCTTATAGCATTATGAAAATTCACGTTTTTAAAGAAGCCACTTCTCAGTATTTTTATTACGTCCTCCATTGCAGATTTTGCACAAGTCAGTGAACTTAACTTTATCACCAGCTATCCCTACGATATAAGTGAACTGACAGCAATTGACCTATTATTTATCTGTCTTCTAAAAATAAATATTGGTTGTTCTTTTAACTGTGGCTTGTAAAGTTAAGTACACTAGGAAAATCAATGTTAGAGAGCAAGTATGAAAAAGAGTCATCTATTTGCGTATGGATTTTCTTACTATGTTTCCAGCTTACAGTATAATCAAAGCATTTAAAAGAATAGGTTGCTCTTCTCTTGAGTTGGATGCATAAAAGAGAATTGAATATCAATCCTGCAAACATAAAAGGGCTTTGACTCCTAGTCACACTTATTGGAGACATGAAGCTTGATGCCATATCAGTGTCAGAAAATGAGAAGTACTTGTAAGGAAATCAGTTGTATGTTATATAAGTGTCTAAAGGTTTGTATATAGCAAAAGGCTTGCCAGTATGGTGCAGTGACTAAAGTTTAGGCCTAGAATCCCCTGGTTTGATCATTCACTCTGCCATGGAGGCTTGCTGGGTAATCACATGCTCTCAGCCTAACCTACCTCATAGGGTTGTTGTCAGGATAAAATAGAGGAGAAGAGAACAATGTAAGCTACTTTGAGTCCCCACTGGCAAGAACAGCGAGGTATACATTTATTTACTTCATTTATACCTCACCTGTCTACCCAATGGGAACCCAAACTGGCTTACATTATTATCTTCTCCTCCATTTTATCCTCACAACAACCATGTGAGGTAGGGTTAGGCTGAAAGTGTGTGAACTTCCATGGCAAAGAGGGGATTCAAACTCAATTCTCCCAGATTCTAGTCCGACACTTTAACCACTACACCACACTGCCTCTCTCTATGAGTAAATAAATGAAGTAACTACTTTCCCAGAACAAGACTTTTCACTGCACAAATACTGCATCACTTTCTCCTCGTCTCTACAAAAGAAACTACTTGTGAGCAAGTTTAATACCGTGGTGAGGAGGATGAGCTGTGATCGGAGAAGTCCCTGGTTCAAATATCACTTCTGAAATAAACTCACTGCATGGTCGTAAGCCAGACTCAGGACACAATGAATATTGTGAACCAGGGAAGTAAGAACAGAACTCTGTCCTGGTTCTCCTTGGCATTTCACACAGTAAACTCTTCCACCTTTCGTGAATGCTTTTGTGATGGGTGGCTACTCCAGAATTATAAATGTGAGTCAGTACCTAGGAAGCTGCTTGCAGAATGATAATGATCAGGTAGAACACAAGATTGACCTTCCTGCTCAGTTGTTTTTTTTAAACTACATATTTGTTTTGTAAGTGATTGATGAAATAAAGGAAGGGAGGAAAGTAAAGGGGTGAGGAAAGAAAGCATCGTGTGCTTGGCCCTTATGCCTGAAATCCCTCTGCTCCTGAATTCAAACTTAGTGGAAACTACTTGTTCAGTGGTAAAGGCACTCACTATGTTTTTAGAACTATTTTCTCCCCATGTTCCAGAACTCAACCTTGGTGCTGAAAACATTCCTAATGAGGGCCATGTAAAATTAAGTTACAAGGAAAGGAGAACAAGCAAGGAGCGTCTATGAAAGAGACAAAGGGAACAGATTATTGGAACAGACCACAGTTTTAGGTGAGCAGGATTTGAGTCCAGGGGGCACCTCAGAGACCAATAAGATTTTCAGGGTGTTAGTGTTCGAGAGTCAGAGCTCCCTTCTTCAGATAGACCATATATATTCTTTTTTTGTGGCTCACTAACAACGATCCAGAGGACAAGGTTTAGAGAAGGTGCTGGGACTTTAATCTGTGTGGAATATTCCCTTTATTATTATTTTCCTCTTATTCCTGATTAAGCATTGCATGTCATGTATGTGCCGACTAATCTTTGGTAATCACTTATTTCTGTCTCAGTGAAATTCTAAGCAGAGTTATGCCCTTCTAAGCCCATTTTCTTCAATGGACTTAGAAGGGTGTATCTCTGTGTAGGATGGCATTATCCATTTTAGACAGCTGTAAAATGGGACAAGTGTCCTCGAAATGTTATAAATGTAACACAGCTCATATACGTGCATTAAATGTATTTGATTTACATTGCTGCTTTTATAATCAGAAGCCATCTGCACCACTGACCAAGCTGCTAGGTTGCCCAGACCTTTCCCATGGCCACAGTGTCCCTGTTTTTATCTGAAACTGCAGAGGGTATGTAATTCCAAGAACATGCAAACACCAATGCCAAGTCCTTGTGCCATTCCATAAAAAAAAAGCCTCTAAAGTACAACTTACAGTTCTAAACAATAAACCAAAAAGGAAGGGGGGGGGATCTTAAATATTCAGCCATCTGAAAGCAGTCATTTTACAGGACAAAAACATAAAAAAGAAAAAGAAAAAAGAACAGCATATCTGATTGCCAAGAAAATGAGCTACATTTTAGCATTATAAAGACCCCTATTTAGAAGATATCCTAGATCTTATACTTTGGCTGTCAAGAGGTAGCAGAAGATATATTTTAAGTGCCAGTTTGTTCTGTAATCACAGGGATGGGATAGCCCTAAGCATTGTGTACGCTATTACTTCACATGTCAAGCGTCCAAAGGTGTTCCACTGTATTGTAATTTGTACTGTAAAATGTACTATTACCCTTAACAAAATAATATATACATGCCTTTTTAATGTGAACGTACAATTGCTTGGCTACTGGATTTGAAGTGCCTTGAAATTATCTTGGAATATAAATGCCCATGAGCCTTCTTGGTCTGTATGCTCTTGAGTTCTTTGTTCTTCTTCAGTACATCCCTCACAAACTGAAAATAAGGCACACAAGCCCTGATGTAGTTTAAGGAGGAACAGTTCATTCTTTGGGCTTTCAGATATCCATAAATTCCCTGGGGTGATAAGCTGATCTGTTAAATTCTAAACACTCTGTACATTGTGCTACTTGAAGGTATCACTTGCAGCCCCCAGTGATATAACTCTAACAAGCAGGGCTGGATCCTGTTCCTTCTATTACATTTTGTTGTAAGCAACTGTATCTCATTCTTCTTCATAAGAGGACTATGAAATAAGTCACTACTGCCCCATTTTATGATCAGGAAGAAAACTGGCCCCGACAATAATTCTGAACCAGTTGAAGTTTCTGGGTTGTCTTCAAGGGCAGCCCATTGCTGATAGCATTACAGTAGTCCATCCACAAGGTTATAAAAGAATGAATCAGTGTAGCCAGATCAGCGGAGCCAAAGAAAGGTGAGAGATGTCACCACTGATAACATTTTCTGTGTTCATATTGTTTAATAAAACGCCTGTGGGTCTCATTTCAATGCAATGGACATAACTCTTTATAACAATGCTATAAATTTCTACTTTAGGAATTTAAAATCCACAAGATAATATAAACATGCTCCAACATAAGCAACATAAAGTAAAGCACGAAAGTGAATTGCAGCTTTCCTCAGTGTTTGATGACCCTGCTCCTCCCTGCAACAACATGCATTTAATTTCTGTTGCTCTAAAATAAGCCACGCTGACTAACGTCGAATCCGCTTCATGAAGAATTGCAAGCAAGGAATCCTGCTGGGGTTGTGGGGAGGAGACTAATTTTGTACAACATCCAAAGGAACAGAGATGGGTGGTAGGACTGGTTGGTTCCTATTTATATCTGCTTTCCCCTTCTTTACCTAATTGCTTTCTATCTGCTTAGATGGGGCCTTTTTTTTACTCCATTTGTTCATCTGGTTTATAGTCTGCCCCATCCCAAATTATACAGGAAGGCAAGATCATATTTCTTATCAAAGGCACAAAATCTCATACAAATATTAAAACACAACGTGTATTTCTTTCTTCCCTCCCCTGCTGCCCCCTCCCATCCAGCTGCTGAGATCGCAGGCCTGATTCATACCTTACCAGAGTGGCAACAACTATGGCCTACCTATGGCTGAGCCCAATGCTGTACCAGCCACGTTCTGAGAAAGAAATCATGCACAATGGAAAGATTTGAGGGTTCCAAGTAGACACACACAGAACTGGGACAGTTAAGAGGGCACTTTTGGGTCATGATGGGTCACAGAAGATACGGAGTTACCTTTCAGATAGTTTGGACTCTAGGTTTGCTCCTTTATAGTTTTATAGATCATAATCACTACCTAGAATGGAACAGCAACAGGGAATTAGCTGAAGCATGGCTGTGACGTATCTCTATCAACCAGCTTCGCATGAAAGGACATGCCATGCTAGGGAGGGTGACGGTATGAATCTAAATAATGGCATAGAACCAGCAGGCATGTAGGTCCTCTGACAGAATAGCATTTGTGCCTGCAGAAAATGGCACAGCGATTTCTGTTAATGCTCCGTTCCTACTGCAGGTCCCCATTTTGCCCCCAATTGCTGTTCCTAAGTGTCGGCTCATTCCCCCCACCCTGGGACAAAATTTCAGGGGCTCAATGAATACAGGAAAGTTCTGCTCCTCGAAATCCCTGGATACATGCCAACAGCTATTTAACATATTTGCACCTGTCTTTCCATACAGATACCTTACAATATAAAACAGTTTTAAAAACAATGATTAGAAAAGTAGCATCACCAAAAGTTTTAAAAGCAGCATTAAATAACATTAGAATAGGACAGAAAAAAATCTTAAAGCAGCCAAAACCAGCATTCCATAAAGCCTGTTAAACTACAAACAATTATAACAAGAATAGGAAAGGCAGAATTTCCTCTGAAGGAGGGTCCATATGACTTGATGAAATAAAAACAGCTTCACCTGGCACCTAAAAGAAGAATAGAAATTCGGTACCAGACGAGTTCTGTGTGGAGTGTCAGTCCCTGGCAGTTAAATTCTCAAGTTCTCCACAGTTAACACACAGGTGTTCCAGTTGAAGCAACTTTATTAGAGATACATTCAGTACAAGGTGCTTAGATAGTGAAATTGGCAGTGAAATTAGCTTCTATGGTGAAGACGTCAACTGGCAAGAAGGAAAAGACGATCCTTCTGATATAGTCCCAGGCTGTAGAGTGTTGTTAAAACCAACACACCAAATTGTGCTTTGAAGCAAATGAAAAAGCTTTTAAAACTGGGAAGATGAGCAACATAGCTGCAACATTCTGAACTCAAATATAAAACATTGACAGTAGTCCAACCTGGATGTAATCAGAACATGGATAACTGTGGCCAAATCATGCCTAATCTAACAACTCATCAATTACTCTGTAAAAGTGATAACGAAATTATAAACCACAGCACTGTAGTTGTTCCAGGAAACTGTTTCTTTACCCTCTACCTAATGGATTTTCAGATGGGGAGAGAGTTTCACCTCAATCAAAACTCTCTGTACATTTCTCAGCTATCTCCTGTACTGATCTGCTTTCAATCGTAGGCAGATTCCAGCAACAAAAGGCAGAGGGGGGGGGGAAGAGTTTAATCACGTTGTTTGTTTCTTTTGGTTAGCAGAAGTGGCTATGGCCTAAGTAAATCACGATCCTCTGATAATAAGGTCATTATCACACTGTACTACTTCCTGAACAGAAACAATCTTTTTCCTGCCTGAAGGAAAGGAAACACAGATGGAGGGCTAAGTACGTAGGCCGCCAGAAGCTGTTGCTGGGATTTGGGGTGGGCGGGGTGGGGTGGGTTTTAAAAAGAGAGAGTCAGATACATATTTTGTACAGCTGAAGGCAAGGGATGAGAAGCTAGCGTCTATTGTGGGGCATGAAACCGACATATTTCACACTTCCCTCAGTCAACAGGCCAGCTGCTTTCCGCATTCCCCAGATGCACAGTGCTGCATTCCACCAACTAACACGGGCAGCAACCTTGTAGGGGGGGTGTAAAAGAAAGGGAAATTAAAAAGGAACCAGACAGTCACAACTCAAAGCAGAGGCAGCAGTAGTTGGAAAGAGGGGAACGCAATAGCAACAGAATTACACACACACACACACACCCCTTTCATTGCTTATGGAATAGTCTGGATGGAGAAGTGGGTGAGAGGATGGGCAAGAAGAGATACTTTTCAAACACATCTGCCCTGTCACAGCAAGAGCTAAACAAAAAAATATTCTGGGGCTGTCAGTTTGGGGCTAAAAGTTTCATGAAAACCGACAGATCTTTTCAGACACTTGGTAGCATTTTTAAGATCTAAATAGACTAAATAAAATTCTATTCACAGTGGCTTTGTAGCTGAACTCCATAAAGGAAGCCACACCATTATATTATGAGAGAGAACTACTTGTTTCTTATATGAGCAATAAAGGCCCATGTAAACATAATCTACTGCTCTAAGTTTACAGGTTATTTATTTAGATTCGCAGTCTATCATCCTCTACCATTGTGTGCACTCTAATTTAATTCAGGGCCATAAGCCTGGGGAAAGTGGGAGTTAACTTCCCCCCCATATCAATTCTTTACTCAAAACTGCTCCCATCCAGCTATTCGCCATGGTATAGGAAAAAGACAGATAACCTTCTCTTTGACAGTCTTTTTCTTTACTAGGGCTAACTGCAGTCCAGGGGACTGTTCTAGGTGGTTTTGCTCTGGTTAATGGCATAGTGAAAAAAAGCTATGAAGCTTCTTCCCCAGCGCCGCAGCCCTGATCCAAAACTGAACACCTCCACCCCACCCCACAAATTTTTAAAGATTAGACCACAAGTCAGGGATTTCAGTCACACACGCCCAACCTAATGTGTAATTTGACCCTCATATAGGACAGTTAGTTCTACCCTGGTCTCTGCAGTGGGCGTGAGCAAAATATTTAACAGGGGCCAATGTGATGTGGTGTTGGCCAAGAAACCACCAATCTCCGAGGGTTTAGTTTTATTTAAGGACAAAAACAGCCCTTTCTTGCAAGTAGGTAGGAGGTACAATTCTGTTTTGTTCCTCAGGTTCTAACATTTCTAGGGCTCTGTTTTTCTCTTCATATTCATTTTCTCTTCCGTGTCACCATTTCTCACACCATCCCATAAAATCTCTTTTGACCATCGGCTAGGTAAGAAGTTACTACTTCTTTTGCACTCTATTGCAAACTTCTCTCTTGCATTGAAAAGCGCTTCTAATTCACATAGGGGTTTGTGCATCAAAATGAAACATCTTGTCTAGGATTTTTCATTCCCACAACATTCTTCTAAGACCACATCACATACAACCTTTATTTCCTCCAATTCCGTATGTGGTTATTTACAGTTCTCCTCAGGTTGTTCACCTAAATTGCCCTCTACGTTATTTATTTAGGTTCGTAAACCATCCTATACCATGAATTCTGAGGGTAGCTTAAAAGTGCTTATTTTAAAATATAAAATATGAATTGTTCTTAAGGATGATTCAACAAAAGGAACCAAGGGATTTTCCTCTCCCCCCCCCCATTTTATTTCTTTCTATAAAGGTGTTTTGGGTCCTCACTGAGGAGAAAAGAAGGAAATACACAAACACACACACACACACACACTTCTTCAGATATGGGGCAGATAGAGGGTTTCCAAACAAAGATGAAATTACACTCAAGGGGCTCTGTCTGTGTCATAAACACTGTGAAATAATTTCTGGGCTGTGTTATTTAATTTTGACATATTTATTTTTAAAAATCCTTTTTCCCTTCTCCTATTTACAAGGTTTACATTCACACAAGAGCCTGCCACACTCCAATGGGATTCAGCACACGTAAGGGAAGCAATCCTTGGGAAAGAAGCATTGTGCTAATCTTCTGTTCTCCCAAATGTGGTATACAGAATGGGATTTGTGGGTTTCAGATCTTGAACCTACTTATTTATTTTGACCGTATGTATAGCCTCTGCAGTACCTGGCTCTTAAGGCATTCTGTAGTTTAAAAAATGCACATAATCCATTCCAAAAAGAGCCAGTTTGGTGCAGTGGTTAAGAGCACGGGGCTCTAATCTGGAGAGCTGGGTTTGATTCCCCACTCCTCTGCTTGAAGCCAGCTGAGTGACCTTGGGCTAGTCACGGCTCTCTGGAGCTCTCTCAGCCCCACCCACCTCACAGGGTGATTGTTGTAGGGATAATAATGACATACTTTGTAAACCGCTCTGAGTGGGCATTAAGTTGTCCTGAAGGGTGGTATATAAATCGAATGTTATTATTATTATTATTACTAAAATAACTCACAAAAGAACAACCAGCAGGATAAGAGTATCAAATGAATCAAGGAAGATCGGGCAACATTATTTAACAAGAAGCCTAAAAACATCAAGTAATTAATCATTAAAAGGGAAATGGCAGGGGGGAAATGGGTGTGTCCAAGCTCTTATGGGGAAAAGTCCATTTTACTTTCTTTAGGTAAATTATCCTAATTTATTTTAGAGCCTAATTTTCTTCTCCTGTCTCTCTCAATATTCTAATAGTTAACAAAAGGCAGTTGGGTCTCCTGACTGCAGACCATTTTCTTCCTGTTAGTGGACATCTAATCTTGTCCATCAAAGTTATTAAACAAACACCAAAGGCCATACATAAAACATCATGCCATGTTTCCTGCTTAAAATAAACGGGGTGAGGGAGTGTTCCAGAAGGCTCTACAGTGAGGGACTGCAGAAAGCATCAGGGTGATGCCGGAAGTGAGTCAACACACAATACATTCCTCTGAGCCTTTATTTACTAAATTTGACAGGCAGAATGGACAATTAAAACAGTCATTCTTGCCAATGAAAACAGAGTCTTTGGAAGATAGGAAAGAATGCAGGCCTATTACAGAGAAAGTCAGAATGCCATGTAATGATGAAATTGTCCACTTGAAGTAAACCAGTAGCTTGGGCATTGTATCAAGGGTCTTATATTGAAAACAGTAGTATAAATTGTTCAGCTGCCAGTTAAAAATCTCCTTCCATGGCCAGCTCTCTGCGCCCCAACCTGCAGAGGCAGGGTGGGCCTTGATCAAAGACAGGGCTTTTTCAGTGATGGCACCTCTTCTTTGGAATTACTGCCACCTTGATGTTTACCCAGCACCTCCCAAACTTGCTTTTAAGTGCCAAGCCAAAACATTTGTTGATACCCAACTTTTAGCAGAATGGTTCTGTCTTTTTAAGCTATTTTATGGTCTACTTACAGTCTGAGGACTTGTTTATGAATGTCTCTTTAGGCTGCTCAATGTTTGTTTTATGCTGGTTTTTATACCTTGGCCTGTTTGGGTTTGTTGACAGTTTTAGTTGTGTGTCACCCCAAGCAGATCTCTGGAAAGGCAGCGCACACCATTTCTAAATAAATGTTTTAAAAGTTCTGCATGATCCTACCTTGTTGTCAATGAAGATGACCTACAGACTCATTTCAGATATATTTGCAGTCTATGAAAAAGGAAATTATCCGGAAGACAAGGAGCTTATTAACGGATTAGAATGCTGGAAGGATGACAGTAACTATTAATATCTTCTTCATAACACTATCTATGATGATGACTGCATTAGACCATTAATTAGACAGCATGGCATAGAACTGAAAATAAGTGGCATGCAAACAAATAAATGACAACATCAGTTTTTAAGTAAGTTTTAATTGGATGGCCCAGGCTAGCCCAATCTTGTCAGATCTTGGAAGCTAAGCAGAGTTGGCCTTGGTTAGTGATTGGATGGAAGACCACCAAGGAAGACCAGGGTTACTACACAGAGGCAACCTATCCCTGAACATCTCTTGCTTTGAAAATCCCATAAGTTGGCTGTGACTTGATGGCACTTTTTTACATACATGCACACACACACACACACACATACACACACAGAGTAAGGGCTACTTTACACAGCAATTATATTTGTGCCAGCTACACTCTTGATGCAGTAAATATGCAAGATGTGGACAGGACAAATGCTGGGAGCTGTTACCAGTCACAGCACTACTATGCCCAACTGTTTGGAGAAAGAGATTTCTCTCTCATACATTATGCAGTACTTTTCACACTGCAAACAGCAATGTAACACAACCAAACATTACCACCTACTGAAAGTGCACAGCAGCTCCAGGAATTAAATGCTTACCTCTACTGACAGAATAGCAACCAATTCACAGCAGAAGCTACGACTTGTACTGCAGCTTGTCTTGAAATTTCCAAAGAAACCGGTTCTTAGAACATGTGACAGCAACACATCGATATCTCTGATTGATTTTTCCCTGTCTGAGATACTGAATTCATCTAATGGTAACAATGAAAGACTGAAGTATTAGGTTGGGTCGCCTTCATATGGAAATGGAAGAGTTGTTCAAAGTCAGGAAATTTACCGCTGGATGGTTGCTCATATTACAAAATTGGCATTGCAACCAAAATAGAATTTTCTACCCACATGTGCAGTTCAGGACCTCAAGAGACACACTACAGTTCTCTGACTCAGTTCATCTTAATTCCTCTTTTGGACAACTCCAGGAGGACAACGAATCTATAATAAAGGACCTCGACTGCTATACAGAAAAGTACAGTAAATCCATCATTCCTTGAATAAAAGCCTGATGGGATGAGAGTTAACTTGAGACAGTTCTTTTGAGAAATTCAATAGAAAAAAAATACCAATACTAAATCCAAACATATATGACACTTTCAGCCTTCAAAAAGGTGAAAGTTCTACCTTTTGAAGCAGAAATAAAATGGAATATCCTCATATTCACTGGATTAGGCACCAAAAAAGGTAAGACACAAATGTTACCTTTCTACATAAGGGGCAAGCCGTATTCCCAATGATGCACATTTTATCCTGGTGCGCCTGCACAGGAGCACCAGGATAAAAAGTGCATCGTGGCCAATATGGCCTCCAGAAGGAGCTGCGGCAGCAGGAGGGCCAGGCAAGCCATCCTGTCCCTCCTGTGGCTGCCACTGCCGCGGGACATCCAGGCGAGCCAACCCATTGCTCTGGAGGGTGCCACCGCCGCTGCAGGAGGGCCAGTTGAGCCGCCCCATCTCTCTAGAGGGGGCCAGGTCAGTGGGCGGGCCAGGTGAGCTGTCTTGTCCCTCCAGAGGGCGCTGCCACTGCAGGGTGCCCAGGTGAGCCAGCCTGTCTCTCCAGAGGGTGCCGCAGTGGCAGAAAGCCCAGCATTCCTGAGTTTTCTAGCGCCCTTTTTAAAAAAAGGGCTCTGTTGCTAGTAACTATATATAAGTGAATTAACTAACCCTTGTTCGCTTCTGAATTGCTAAGAGATGGCTGTGCCTTAATCTGCTGTTGAATGTAATTTGCTTAGGTTAGGTCATGACAAATATGGGCAAACAGGAAAACTTGTTGGCACTACATATCCACACTACTTGTGACACCCATTTCTATATGCTTAATTTAAACATAATGCTAGGTGTGTGGTAGTGAAGGGGACAGGACTTGGGCAGGATCCTTCATGCCAGAACTTCTTGTCTGTTTATATACTATAAGCTTACCTGAGATGCGTGGCTTTGATGGACACTCTACTGGCATGCTAATGATACATATACAACCAGTTTAGATGTGATATGGATGCATGGAATGCAGCAAGGATTTTTTTTCACATTCCTAATGCTACTTCAAAATTAAGCTTTTAATTATATTTGTTCATCCACTCTGCATTAGATTTTCAGGAAATAAAGTGAAAAACATTTCTCAACTTTTCTCTTTACCTCAAAGCCAGATGAGAGCAAGAAAGTTTCATGGACATGTAGACTAAATGGGTTGGATCCAAAAGGCTTTTATCCTGATGAAAGAGGAAGGAGGCATTCTTGTTGAACTCCCAACAAGGCTATGCAGAGAATGATGGGATCCATATGTTCAAAAGCCAGATGGAACAGGGGCTTAAGGATAGAGAGGAATTGGATGAGATGGCATGAAAAAGTTAGCTTGATCCAACCCACTGAATTAAATCCAAACCCACTGAATTTATTTAACTTTTTCTTCTCTGTTAGATTTGGTCACAATGTTTGCTTTGTTATAATGCAAAGCTTTATCACAAATGATCAGCACAAAAATAAACTACAATGCATATAAAATGCTTCTCCCTGGAAAGTGAAAGCTGTCTTACAGTCAGCTCATACCAGCATCTAACTAGCCTAACAAATCATTCATTACTTTGAAAACAAAACCATTCTTCTTTTAGAGTGTTCATTTTGTTCTCTACGCTAACAGAATAGATGATGTCATTAAAAAGTTTGTTGAATTTTACCAAAGCAAAAGGGAGTTTAGAACATTAACACTGCCTAATGTTGCTTGTCCTAACATGAGGATATGCTTTTCAAAAGTGATTTCTTAAAGCTGGGTTCCATCTGTTTTCCCACACTCCCTACAACACACGTAACAAAATTAGCAGATTACTTACAGTGTGGTTGTGTTTTGCTTAGAACTTTCAGCTTGCACACACACACACACACACACAAAACCCCAAGCTAGTTCAGGAACTTTCATTTCTAGTAATGAAGAGCTGGGGAGAACAAATTCAGCAAGTTTGCTTACACCAAACAATATGTTATTTATGCCACTTGAATTTGCAGTAAGCCTGATCATGCATAACATAAATAACCTTTCTAGGAATCTTGTTTTGTACAAGTTCCTCCTGAATTTCAAAGTTTCAGAGCCCGGAGTTCTCAGAAGGATTACCACTGCTCACCAAACTACAAAGATCAGCTTCCCTGGAGAAAATGCCACCGATGAGTGTGGACCTTATGGCATCATATCCCTGATGAGTGCCCCAGGCACCTCCACAAATCTCCAGGAATTTCCCAAGCCACTGCCAGTCCTGAGCACACTGCCTGACAGTAATGAGAGAGTATCGGAGTGGCAAAATCATTTGCAAATGAGCCTATAAAATTAGATTAGAACTTTTTGACAAATCATAGAGATTTTATACATTTATGAGGTTTGCTATTTAGGAATGAAGAAAATATAGCACATTCTAGAGACTATGTAGCACATCAGCAACGATTAATCTTTACAATGGCATACCTAAATGCCTTACGGTCTAGAGTTTTGCAAGGGACGTATCATAGGGTACCATACACTGACAGACGATGCGACTCTGTTGTAGGCAGTACGGACATTCTATATCACGTGACTTTTGAATGCAGCTCTTTCTCTGAGGCTAAGAATCTTTTAATTTTTCCTTTTTTCCAAAATATACATCATACGGAGACATTACCTATTTTTTTGGTAGTGGCCAGTTTCGTGTAGTGGTTAAGAGCATGGGACTCTAATCTGGAGAACTGGGTTTGATTCCCCACCCCTCCACTTGAAGCCAGTAGGGTGACCTGGGGTCAGTCACAGCTTCTAGGAGCTCTCTCAGCCCCATCCACCCACCTCACAGGGTGATTGTTGTTTGGGGATAATAATGACATACTTTGTAAACCTCTCTGAGTGGGTGTTAAGACGTCCTGAAGAGTGGTATATAAATCAAATGTTGTTGTTGTTAGATAATAGTAGACCCATCACTCTTTCAGTTGTGAAATTTTATGCACTTGGGATTGATTTTCACAACCATTTAAATGTGGTTTAGTTTTTCTATTTTAGTAGTCTACTTAAAACTAGTAAATTAAGAAACAGTATGAAGTAGACAGAGAAACACAGTTGAAGATGGGGGGCAGATAGAAGATAGGTTGGTTGGTGGATGGGAAGGAGAGAAGGAAGCAGGGAAAAGGTGACGATATGGGGGGCTGGCAGGAGGAGGGAAAGGGGAAATAGGGGGAAGTGAGGGGCCCCTGTAAGTCCTTGAAAGTTCTCAGCTGCACAACTGGGCCCAACATGGCTAGCACCATGCAACTGGGCTTAGCCCAGTGGCTGCCATCACACTACTTGGCCAAGGTTTTTCCAAGTAGAGGCTGCCAGGGGGAAGGAAGGAGGGAAAGCTGAAGATGGAGGGCAGATAAAATTAGCTTAGGTGATGTGGGGGGAGAAGGAAGCAGGTAAAAGGGAGAAGTTATGGGTTTTTTCTTTCTTCAACCACTTCATTTCATAGGAACTTGCCCCATCAATTAAAGATTTTTATCATAGGTGCCTACAGCTTCAGAAGTTAGACCATTTGTGGAGCAGAACTTTTATAGTAGAGCCTGACTCCTATTGTAATAGCTTTTGGACCCCAATTGACATCCATCCTGTTTACGTGTGCTTTAAATGCTGCCGTTATCGTTTCAGATTTATATTGGATTATTTCTTGAGCCAAATATATTCAGAATTCTGAATAAAACCCGAATCCAAATTCTATACCAGTATTTTTAGACCCAACTATTGGGAACACGAAATATATATGGTATCACAGACACCCGAATCTGAAAAATACCGATTTTTTTGTACACACCCCTAAACCAGAGCATAAAAACACAGATAATGAAGCAACTTGAAATGTAAACCAGCTTTCAGACAAAAATACATTAGTGGTAAAACATCAACCCCTTATTTGTCTCTTTATATCACACCAAAACTTTCATGAGCTATAGTGTAAGATACCAGCCTTGCACTCTTCCTCCTCGCCCCAACCCCTCATCATGCATATCCCTCACTGCACAGAAGGCAACACCTCAGCAAGAGAGATTCTCCACCTCGGTGATATAAAATTCAAAATACGGACAGGAGAAGCAGGGGGAAAGAGTACAGTCCTGAAAAAGTATTCCTGACCTCACCATACATAGGAGGAAGAAATATCATACTAGAAGGCCTCCAGTGCTTAACAGACAGCATGTGGATCAAAAAAGAGGGGAGCCTGAGGCTCTTGCTATGTATGTATTTTATAAAAGAGATTTAACAAACCTAAGTTGTTGGCTGGATTTCCAGCTGGCCTACTCTTAATATATGGAAATGGGCAACCGAAGTTGACAACATCACCTGTTATCATCCCATTAAAACCTCTATTAAAGGATTAGGGTTTTTTTCCTCATTTCAGAGCAGAACCACAAGTGACAAAAGGCACAGATTGGACACTTGTCTGCTTCCCTCAAGTTTTGATGGGAAATGTAGGCAGCTTGGCAGAATGTTGGACAAGTGACAGTTGAAAAGTCCATTGGACAGCAGTCAGAGAGCGAAGCTGCAAGACCAGGATGCCTACATTTCCCATCAAAACTTGAGGGAAGCTGACAAGTGTCCAGTCTGTGCCTTTTGTCACTTGTGGTTCTGCTCTCAGTTAGCAACCACAGCAGTTGATAACTCTCTTCTTGTATCCTTTGCCTATTTCTTGCACGTTACACGGGACTTTCCACAGGCGTGGCATTAAAACTGTTTGGTTAGGCCAAAGTGTTTGAACTAGGAACCACTTCTAAACTAGGGATGCCAACCCAGTGCTTGCACCCAGAGAGAGTCTATTTGATCAGCATCATGCCAACACCATGACATCACTTCTGGTGCAATCTGGAAGTCAGTGCAACAGTCTAGGATCCACTCAAAACTCTGTGGTTTGACTGAATCCTAGAGCATCACACCATGATAATGACATCATAGCATTGGCATGACACTAAATCTTGCCCATTTCTCCCCCATCATTCTGTGGAACTGTGGTGAGGATCAGAGGTTCCAAAGGAAGGAGGTCCATAGCGGGAGAACTGGCGACCCTATTCTAAATTTGTTTCTAAACCTGCTGTTGCTTTTACAAAAGTTTCGTATGACTGAATACATTCATAATTTATGTTTCATGTTTAGTACATCTAAATATACTGCATTATTGAACAACCGGCTGTATTTCATGGCCATGATGCATAGGCAAACCCACATTTGCCACTCCTCCTCCTAGCCTCATAGCCTGCTTTCAAGAGAGTTATGACCTACATCTGGGCCCAATCCAGTTAGAGAGCCACGGCCACAGCCCTCAACAAAGACAAATGTAAGGCTTTGGTCACCATTCCAAGCAGTATTTCAGGTTCTCCCACCAAGGGCTTGTCATAAAACTGTACTGTGTAAAAATGTTCTGTTTTCCTTGGTGTTCCCTCAGTGGGGTGCCTTCCTTTTATTTATTTATGCCATTTATAGTCTGCCTTTTTCACTGAGACTCTTCTGTTTATGTGTCAGTATCCATGCATTTGTGTCCTGTTGAATTGTTTTTATGGTTTGACATATATATGTATTTTAAATTGTTTTAGTGTTTCAGCTGGGTGCTGCCTTGGGGACCCAGAACTGGGTGGAAAGGCAACATAAAAATGTTTTAAATAACCCTTAAAAAAAGAGAAAATGGTCTCTCCACTAAAATGTCCAAATATTTAGAGAAACAAGCAGAGCAATCCTAAACATGTATGCCTACAAGTAAATCCCACTGAATTTAATGGGGTTTACTCTCTAGTAAGAGTGTTCACAATTGCAGCCAAAGTCTAGGAATTTTTTAAAAATTCAGATGAGGCAAAATGCTTATCTATTTTGATACTCTGTTTGCTAATCTATTTCAACTAAAATATTTGTTACATACTCAGGCTGATACATCAGCCCATATGTGGCTCTTAGACACAACCATGTATATTCGGTTGCTGCAAAAAAATGCATGCATGCAGTCTGTGTGTTTCTCTTGATCAACATGGGAATGATACACAACATTATACACAACAGGAATACACACACAATGCTTTCAGCATTCCATCAGAGCTATCGAATCCTGCAAGCTGCTCGTAGTGCTCTATATTTTATTATTAATTGGGTTTGTTTTCATGCAAGAGAGGTCGAAAGTTCAACTGATGAATACAATCCGACACTAAATAAAATATTTTTCAATTTACACATTTGTCAGGATGCTTTTGATCTACAGTATATTTGTTTTAATGTAGACATTGCTATGGTTACCAGGAGCCAATTTTGTCAATATAAATCAACATTCTTTAGGCAAGTTAATAATAACATGACAGAAACACAACAGGAGGTTTACACATATTTTCAAACATAAAATAGAATGCAGGGATCTTATACCAAAGGATCTAACACCAAAAGACCAAACACCAATAGTTAGAATGAAACAATGCAGATTCATGTTACAGAATGAAAGGGTTACAGAAGAAAGCAAGCAAGCAAGCAAGAAGTTTGTTAACAGAGCATCTGCTTGCATGCAGAAGGTACCAAGTTCAATCCGCAGGATCGAGTGGAGTAGGGGATGTGAAAGACTTTGACTTGAGACCCAGGAAAGTCACTGCCAGCAAGAGTAGGCAATATTGAACTTAATAAATGAAAGGGGGGCTGGGCAGAGAGTGCTCAGGGTCCCCCAATGCCCACTAGTATGCTTCCTTTCTTGCCTTCCCACCCACATGCCTTCAGCCTGCCTGCACATCCTTCCTTGACCCACTCACAAGCTCTCCCACCACATGCAGTCACAGCTGCCCACATTGCCTGCACAACCTTTCCCCAATGGAGCTGAGTGGTTGGTGCAGCTAGGAGGGGCGCTGCCATGGCAACACGAACACTGATGCCTTGGGCATCACCCACACGCCCTTCTCCAGCTGTGCCAGGCAGCATATGCAGCTGGGAACAGAAGTGACAAAACACTCACAAGCAGGCAGTGGGTGTGAGTGCAGGCATCAGAGGAGACGCAGGAGTGGGGAAGTCAGCAGCAGTGAGCCTCATCAGAAGCCATAGGCCCTGGCAGCTTCCCCACCTTACTATATCCTGATGCCAGCCCTGATTCTGATCCAGTACAGAGCAATTCCATGAAGGCTATTTTCAGAAGAGTCCTGGTCTCTTTGAGTTTTCTAGGCCCCTTTCTTGAATTTTCAGTTTTCATTGATTTCAAAGAGGCAGTCTGTAGCATTTAAAGGTGAGAAAAAATCATGGGGGCAATACAGGTACTAACCAGATCCTCCATCCTCCTCCTCCTCCTCCTTCCAACTACAACTACGTGCTTGTATACCACCCATCCAGAAAGATTAGTGTCACACTCAGAGAGGTGAACAAAGTCAGTGTTATTATTTCACTGTGTTATTATTACACATTATTACAGCTGGGGCTGAGAGGAGTGGCTTATCCAAGGCCACCTGAAGAGCTCATGGCAGTAGTAGCAGTTGAACCAGCAGAGTGCTGATTTGCAGCCCAGCCACTTAACCACCAGGCTACACCTCTTCTAGTATTCCAGCCAATGAGTACAAAGATATTGGGATAATTGACCAATACTGAGGTGCTCTGACACTTAAAATTTTAAAATATTGGTAAAATTTCATTATTTACAAAAGCAGGCCCAACATACCCTTAACGCCACCTATTGGAGATATCAAGCTTTGGCCCCAAAACTCTGGTTTTAAGACTTATTCTCAGGGGCACAGGCTGAAATTTCAGGTCTGTCAGCAAAACCTGAAGGCTCAAACAGCTTCTTCTGAGACAGTAAGACCTCAACAACATCTTGTGCTTATTGCACAATTAATCTCCTTGATTTATTTTGTAAATGGTGAATCGAGCACCCCATCCAAGCCATGCAGTTATGACTTACCCACACATTCACAGATACCACAAATGGTGTGTGAAAATATTACCATTAGTACTGTTATTTGGTACAGTACCAAAATTTTTGTATAGACAGGCTAAATTCTTGCATATTTTTGACTAATGAGTACAAAAACACTTCGCACTCTTTTCTTCTGGAAAGATATAATTTTGGGCAATCTATGACCTGTGACAGAAGTTGATAGCGCTTTCAGCATTTTCTAATACCACAAGGAGATTTTAAAAAGAAAAACTGCTGCAAGAACTGATGAAACATGTTCAGTTTAAAAACAAGTTTGTAATCATTAAAGGCGTGGCAGCTTGTATGTATAACCAGTAAAAGAAGTGCTAACTCAAGATCTAGAGTATATATGGTGTTGCTGTGATTTTTTTTCTGTTAATTTTTGTGTATTAAAGAAACTGCTATGAAGAACACACTGCGTAGGCTCATAAAAGATTGGTGAAATGTAAAGTCTCTACAGAATTTTATGCAGCTGGTTTTTACTATCCCATTCAGCTCCATGACTGGATATTTCGCCATTGTGGCTCATACATATAAAGAAGATACGCACTGAACCATACTACAAAGTTCATTAACACTAAGTTCGCAAAATGCTTTGATGAACTAACAGAATTGCTATACATAAAAGTTTTTCCTACATTAAAAGAAAGAAAATGCATTGGTATAAATTTGAACCCAAGTATTTTGTTTAGTTCAAACATCAGACCATCTAGTTTCGACAAGTCATTGCTCCCCTAGCCCCATTTCCTTCCCAGTGAAGTAATCTACCACAATCAGGTGTAGTAGATCTCAAGTACAGGATGGCCACATATTCTCTTTTCTAGAGAACTCCCCACTTCTCCTGAGAAATGTTTCGTGAAGTAGGCACTTGAAGAAGGTGTGGTTTGATTCTTTATTTCAGGAAGCCCCATCATTTACAATCTGAGTGGCTACTCTGGACTGGGTAGACCCTGCGGAGCTCCACCTGGCTACGGCTCATGGCTGTTGGCATTTTTGGCCTTTGCAGTGATAGAGGAGTCCATCAGGAAAGCAGTATATGTGTTGTTATATTATGTTGAGTATAGCTATGTAAACTGTCAAGACCAAAACTGCAGCCCATTTTAAGATTCCTTCATACCAGAAGCATGAATAATGCCAAACAAGTTTCCTACATCCATAATTTGCCCCATCTCCTTCTCTTTCCTTTTCTAGTCAGTGCAGAACCCAGACATTAAGCTACTTGGAATTTTAAATATGAATTACAAAAAGAGGAACTTCAAAAAGATGCATTTGAAATGATATTTACTTTCCTTCACAAAAGCTCGATTATGCTGTGAATGTGGCAATGAACCTCTTACAAAGTAGATAAAAACATGGGAGGTGCAATACTAACCATGATGTATTTTATATTGATTGGATTATGCTAACAATACCAATTAATATCAAAACCGTAAGTGAAAAAAACTATTAATTCTATTAGATGACCACCCCCACCAAAAGAATTGATGAATTCCCAACACATTATCATTCCAGTCCAACTATAAAATCTACCTTCAGTTCTTCTCCCAACAATAAAACATTTTTCTAATCCCATCCAAAATTTCAGTACTTCCACCATATTTTAGATTGTATTATCAGCCTTTACCCTAAATCCCCTTACAGGGTTAAATCAGGTCAATTTATATATTTATGGTATTTATATACTCCACCTCTTTTCCTGACACAGAGGATAACAATAAATATAATACAAAAATAATATTCTATTAAAGAAGTCCTGGATTTAATACAGAGAAGTTAGCCGTGTTAGTCTGTGGTAGCAAAATCAAAAAGAGTCCAGTAGCACCTTTAAGACTAACCAATTTTATTTTAGTATAAGCTTTCGAGAATCAAGTTCTCTTCGTCAGATGCCTGATACAGAGACTCCCAAGTTTTTAACTGGGCCCTTCAATGAAAAGTGTATTCCCAATAGTGGAAAGAACCACCCTATTCAAAGTAGGCATCTTACTAACCAGTAGAGATGGGTACAAACTGGTGAAAAAACTAACCGTGCAGTTCGTGGTTCGTCACATTTCATGAACCACGAACTTTCACGAACCTGTCCTAGTTTGCGAACTGGTTCATTTGGTTCATCAAACCATCACATCCAGGTCAGCAAATCGTCACTTCCAGGCCCGCAAAAGGTCACTTCTGGGCCAGCAGAAGGTCTGCAGGAAGTCCATCCCCTGTTGCCTAGGAAACTGACTGATTGGCACCAGGCTGTCTGCAGTGATGAACCAAAAAATGAACCAAACGAACCAGCCTAAAGTTCATGGTGGTTCATCAGAAATGGTCTCTGACGAACCGCTGGTTCATGAACCACGAACCGTCCCGGCTCATCATGAAGTTTGGTTCGCATTTCGGTTCGTGCCCACCTCTACTAACCAGCATCATCTCTCCCTTTGCTGTTTCTTCTCTCTCAACCACTTCATCATGGTTGGTGACTACATGAATCAGACTCATGCACTATGCTCTAATTTTGCAATCCGGTTTTAGTACTTATTGTTTCACTGCATTGTTCTTCAATCTTGTAATCCTGTTTTATTATCTTGTGTTATGCTATGTTGATCTCTTTGTTTTGTAATTCAGTTTTATTGCATTGTTTGTTGAAATTTATTTTGCTGCTCCTACTGTAATTGTGTAATTTGCCTTGAGTTTCAGTGAGAAAACTGGACCACAAATGAAGTTATTTAAATAAATATATAAATACATAAATGCAGCCTCTATCCCATGCTCCTCATGTAAAGCAATCTAATGTGATTTGCAACAAATATGGAAATAGCTCAGTTTGCTGTTATATCCCCGACTGGCACATTCTGGCCTGTATTTTCTATGCAAACCGGGACTGCAAACAATCAAAAGCTCAAGCCATAGCTTCCTGTTCTAGACGCAACAGTGATCAGAGTTTCGCCATAAAAAGCAAGAGCATTTTAACAAGCTCTCCCATGGGAAGGAAAGAGGGAGGGGGAAGGGCATGAGCTCAATGGTCTCTCAGTCATGCTCATGCTGCGGCTAATCATGGCTTGTCATTACGTCTCCCGAGAACATAGTGAATCTAGTTTCATACTGGATTTAGGGACTGACAATCTGGAGGATGCCACCTTGTGAATATTCATGGAAAAATATGGCACCGCATCATTCAGAGATAACCTAACTGGGTTTCATATGTAGCAGAGGAGTTCCCTTGCTGCAGGCTAAGGAAATTCAGCTCTTCTTGACTCGTTTTTTTCCACGGAAGCACTTCACTTATTATACAACTTCAACAGAGAAGCAATTGACCTTTTGTTGGTGTTGAATTTCTTGGACTCCTTTTGATTTGGTAACTACAGCTTGTACTCATTCATGTTTAAATATAAACTTAGCCGTTAAGAGGGGATGTCAAAGGTATCCTTACTATGCTATCTATGAAAGCACTACAGTATCATACATGATGGAATCCCATCACACAGATGCATGCAGTACAGCAGATAGAACCATCTGCTGTTTAATCGTTATGCTACCATAATCATAATTCTATAGCATGCTCTCATCATCTTTTGGGGTAGGGAGGTGAGGTTAAATCTCTTTATAACAGGATTGGCAGTGTCCAAGGGACTACTTCCCATTCTAAGTAGGTCACAAAATAATAGGAATTGCAAATCCCTCCATCCACCAAGCATACAAGTACAACGTTTTTGCCAAACATAGCAATGAAGGAGGAAAAAAAATATTCTTACATCCTGCTGTGCTTGCTTTGTTGGTCTGCTTAATTCTGTAAGCAGACACTGACGTCTACGTATATGTATAATACAAGGTGGTATAGGAGAAACGTTGGTTGCCGTATGAAAATTTCAACAAAAACACAAGAAGCAGAGCCACAAAGTCTGGCATATTTCTCAAAGGAGATGTGGTGTCTGGAAAAGGGAACCAGAGGACTACAGAATTCTGAACAGAGATGGGCACGAACAGCAATACGAACAAAAAAAAGCCACACACAACCCAATCTGCTGTTCGTGAACAAGCTGTTCTTGAGGCCCCATTCTAAATGAACAGGTGATTGTTGCAAGCCTCATTTGTTGCTGTTTGTCAAGCCAGACAGTCTGGAACCTGCAATCAATTCCCATGGCAACTCAGGCAGGGACTGCCTGAACTCTGTCTGAACTCCTGCTGTTGCCCTGGAAACCCCAATCTAAGCCCAATTTAGCTTGATAGGCAGGTCTTCCTTTCAAGTGTGGAACTCCAAATTTGTTACAAAAAGGGAGCAAAGACCAGGGGGGAGAGGGGCTCCCAGCTCTGACTTTGCAGACAGTGGAGAGACAGTTGCTGTTGGATTTTGATAGAGTGCATTGGAGCTTGAATTTTCTTTGTGTGTGGTGGGATAGGGATCTACCCCTTCAGGTTCCAGGGCTGCTGCCAGGCTCTGGGGCCAAGCTATTATTTGTTACTGGTTCCTTTCCTGCTGCCTGCTCAGGTAAGATTTCTGGGAGTGGTCTGGTAGGAATCTACCCCTTCAAGTTCCAGGGCTGCTGCCAGGCTCTGGGGACAAGCTATTATTTATTATTGGTACCTTTCCTGGTGCCTGCTCAGGTCAGGTTTCTGGGAGTGGTGCAGTAGGGATCTTGACTTGGATGATGGCTGGAGGAGAGCCTGCTGGCCCCCACGAACAGCCAACCACGAACATGTTCATGAACAGGGCCATGTTCGTGGTTGTTCATGAGTCCCTGTTCGTGGATGGCAATGAACAACGAACATCATGTTCATTTTTTCCTGTTCGTGCCCATCTCTAATTCTGACACTGTCAAATAAGCAAAGCCCCCCCACCTAATATGAGGATCTTCTGGCATACCTAATGGGGTAAAAGAATCCAAAGACTAGAGACAGATCTTATCGTCTACGTCATATTAGCCACAAATGCCCCGCTCCTCTGCTTTAACATGTTACAGAAAAAATAGCAGGTGAAACACTCCCCCCATCCTTGACAATGAGAAGGTAATAGGGAAATCTTTACCAGTTTAATTTTTAATCTTGCTGGATTTATATTAAAATTTAATCAGTTTCTCTCTTCTGTTCAGTCATTGAAAACTCCAACCACTAAGATGCCTTTTTACTTATTTTTACCTGTTCTCTTGCTTTCTAAGCAAGCACAACACTTAGAGTGGAAAGAGTAGGGGGGTTAAAAAAAAAGAGAGGAAAACTTGTCTTAAGTGGATCCAAAAGGGATTATTAAATGCAGGTCACTGAACAAAGGAACTTAGGTACTTTTATCAAGAAGGCTGAACTAAAGAGCCAACACAATATAACTTTTCTTTTTTGTTCTCCTACGAGACAACCTGGGAAAGGCAACTACCTACAAACTCACACTGTAGGCTTAATTGGCCTAGAATACACCAGTCTGGATCATTCTTCTAAAGTCCTTTGTTAATTCTTAGATACTGACGATAACCAAGAAACAACTTCCAACTTCGGGTGGGATTCTAAGACAATGTTAACAGATGACCTTGCTAAGAGCAATCCCAGTGATTTCCAAAGTTCCAAGTACTAGCTTTTTAACTATGAATTATAAAGGCAACAGTTATATAGCTATTGGATGTCGCAACCCTGTGGTCTATTCTCTGTGGTCAGAATTTATAGTTCTACCCTATGTTCAGGAACAACTCTGACCTGGATAGCCAAGGTGAGCCCAGCCTTTTTAGATCTCAGAAGCTAAGCAGGGTTGGCCTTGGTTAGTAATCGGATGGGAGACCTCCAATGAAGACCAGGATTGCAGAGACAGGCAATGGCAAACCATCTCTTGTTAGTCTCTTGCCATGAAAACACCGCTAGTGGTCACCATAAGTCAGCTATTACTTGAGGGCATTTTCTGTGACAATGTTCAGGAACACACATTTTGGGCAGCCTGCAGGTTCTACTAATTAGTAGAACAGCCTGTTCTACTAATTTAAGAGTCTATTTCCTTCAGAATTCTTTATGGCAAAAGATGTTCAGTTGGTCTAGTTTTTTAAAAAAGAAATGTATAGTGATACCTAGCAGCACAATGAATTCTGTATCTCAACACATTTACTGAGGAAACGGAGCAGTAATTCTAAATAAATTCAGAAAAATAAACCACAAGGTAACATCTGAAGATGCCAGCCACAGCTGCTGGCGAAACGTCAGGAACTACAATGCCAAGACCACGGCAATACAGCCCGGAAAACCCACAACAACCACAAGGTAACATAACTTTAAAAATATCAGAAGTAAAACCACCAGCAGAAAATGTTGCTTCGTGTTGTATTGAGACACAAACATAAAACAAGTTGTGCTTTGCTGTAACTTTAAAACAAATCTTGCTTGGACAACTCAAGGAGAAGGTTCCTTCTCTTCCAAGTCAAGAAAATATCCAGGAAATTGTACTGTACATGCATAACCCCCCAGAAGACAGACAGAAATACACATTCACTAACAAAACCATTGCTAAGGACTATGCCACAAAAGGAAAACATACAGACACCTCTGTTTTAATTGGGATTAGTGTGTAATGTGTTTACCAGACTTCTGAAGGAGGCTTGTTAAAAAAAAACCCAGCTATTTCAAAGCAACAGTGCCAGTTTAATAGTCTTTGCAGATCTGCAGCACAGCTTTAGAAAGTTGATTTGCATAGATTCTAACCCAATCCTATTTACTCATGCTAAGCCTCAAAGGACTGGGGGAGGGAGAAGGATTCCAATTCCAAAAGTACATTCTGTTGCACTTGAAACTCCAGAGGATACAGCTGTAGATTGTGGCCTTGGATGCATGCTATCTTCTGAAAACAGTCATTTGGGATGACAGGTGATATTTTTATACATACAATCAGTGGCGCAAAGCATCACTGCTACGGAATCACAGTGAAGCTTGCTCTAAAAAGCCAGCAGAGAAATGTCAATATTTAGCCAGTCCTAACACCATAGCCTGCTAGGCGGCCTTATGTCTGCTCCATGCCAAGAGACAACTAATTTTTAACCCAAACTATAAGAGCCCCATTTGATCAAGAGACCCATTGAATTTAGCATCCCGTTTGCACGAGTGGCTAGCCAGATACTTCTGGGAAGCTGACAAGCAGGGCATCTCTACTGTTCGCAATATTTGGTACTCACCATGGATGAGCTTGTGGATCATGCATGGTTCCACTTTTATCTTTTTACTTCATTTATACCTAGCCTGTATCACCAACAGGGACCCAGAGTAGTTTACTTCATTCTCCTTCCCTTCATTTTATCCTTACAAACAGCCCCCCCCCCCCGTGAGCTACGTACACTGAGAGTGGCCCAAGATCAACCAGCAAACCTGAATGGCAGAGTGGATATTTGAACCTGCGTTTCTTAGCCCCTAAGGCAACACTAACCACTATCTTATACTGCTGCTGATTTCCGGACTACTGTCTCATTTCTTTCTGCTGTGCTTATCTATTCCATTTATTTCATTGTTTTAATTTGGGATTGTGTTGTAATTCTTTGCTGTTCTAGGGAACTACACTGAAGCGAAAATATATCTTTCAGAGATATACTATCGCTGGACTTGGAGGTTTCAGTTAGCTAATTTGTCTAAACATTTGTTCATGGAAACTACCACAAATTTGTGTGATCTTTTTTGAAAAGCAATCTAAGCAAGTGGCCACCTGGGCATGGATAGCCCAGTCAAGCCTGATCTTGTCAGGTCTTGGAAACTAAATAGGGTTGGCCATGGTTAGTAATTGGATGGGAGACCTCCAACGAAGACCAGGGTTGCAGAGGCAGGCAATGGCAAACCACCTCTGCTCATCTCTTGCCTTGAAAACCCCAGCAGGGGTCTCCATAAATAATCTATGACTTGACTGCACTCTCCACCACCAAACAAGCAGCTATCACCACTTCTTGTAGTACTGAAGAACTTAAGTGTTCTGTCAAGTATTACTTTCTTGTGCCTGTCTGAAACCTGTTCTTGCTCTGCATCTAGAACTGTGTGGTTGGGGGGGGGAGGGATTCTAGCCTCTCAATTACTTATAAATGTTTAAGAGAAATGCTTTGATGTTGTTCCAATCAAGAAATGTTGGGTTCCCTTTCATGTAGTCTTAAAAGTCAATGTATTTTAAAAAACTACAAATACTTCAAAACCTCTTGCCCTGGTATAATTGGGAATGGCTCTCTTCAATGTCATTTCCTCATTACTCATGTTACTGAGTACCCTTCCATAACCATGCATGTATTCATGTATTGCTATTCATTCAGTATTTTCAAAATATTTTCTTATTAATATTTTATATATAGTACATTTTTAAAAACGCAAGTACTTGACCATGTGTTAAACATCAACATTGTTTTAGCAGGTTGAGAATTAAATTTATTTTCTGGAGAGAACTTGAGGGGGAAAATGGGGAGACCATTTTCTTTTTCCAGAAGAATGGATTCCAGACTGAAAGTTCAAGTTACAATTCAGCTATGTTTCAACAGAATCCTTTCTGAGGAAACGCAACCAAAGCAGGACTGTGAGCCAAAAACAAACTAAATGTTTTAAAGAAATGCAGCAAGCACATGTATCAAATTAGTCCCAGGTATGGGGTTAACTAAAAAGGTGGGGAGATCCTATCCAAGGAAGCTGGAACAAAAGTTAAAGAAATTATGGGACCTGATAGTGGGGGAAGAGAGGAGGAATTGAGTGAACTGGAGGAAGTGAGGCTGGACAGCCCTGCCAAATTGCAGAAAGATGAGAAACTGAGAGCAAACCGTGGGATGGGAGAGAAAAATGGGTGCCAGTTCTATAGCCAGCAGCTGCAGAAAAAATGGCAAAAGAAGTGGTGGGAATGTGAAAAAGGCAGGCAGAATGAAAAGAAGGGCTTGGGGATAGAAAGCACAAGATGGCTCAGTTACCAAAGTCAGTATTATTTGAGTTGTACTATATGTAGGTCAGACTCAGGACGAAAGTCTGACCTCTTAAATTAATTCAGCGATAGTTACAGAAAGAAGTTAGAGTCTGCAGATGAAATATTTCAAATTGTATGTATAGGCAACTTCACAAACAATCCGTTTCATTTAAACACTGCAGGGATTCTGTGCTGTATATGGAAACAGAGGGAGGGAGAAAGCACACTAAACACACACACACAAACACCAAAACCAGAGTTCCATTAACCTGGAAACCATTTAGTGGGCTCCCACACAGCGTGGGATCGTATGATGTCACCAGCAACGCTGTTCTTAATTTGTACACACAATGATCTGTAGAAGGGAAGCCAGAAGTTGGAAATGCAAAGTCAAAGGTAGTAACAACAACAAAAAGGGGGTTGAAAAGCTAACTTTGTAACGGGCACACTTGGGAACTCAAAATGTGGTTCATCACCTCAAGTTAACTGTCAGCTTTCCCAAGGTGGCCCCAGTCATTGAGTTCACCACATATATAATTCATCACATATGTTCTAAATTATTCCCCAAAGCTGAGATTCACCATGATATAAGTAGATTCTAGTGGCTGTTTTGTTCCTGGTGCTATGAAGCAAAATATCAGAAACACAAACATGCAAAAAAAAACCCCAAGACTAACACAAAACTGTAAATAAAAGAATATGGCATTGATTTTCAGCAAAACCACAACTGTGCCATGAACTGCTAAACTGAGACATCCAGTATTCATCCAACTAACCTCCAGTGAAAGCTCGAGGTAACCTAGGGTAAACCGAAAGAGCTCTCTCCGCTTATCCTATTATGAGGATAAAATGGGGTGAGGGAAAGAGACAGGAACAACCAACTTGAT
Organism: Eublepharis macularius; assembly: GCF_028583425.1. NCBI lineage: Eukaryota > Metazoa > Chordata > Lepidosauria > Squamata > Eublepharidae > Eublepharis > Eublepharis macularius. Next base: position 21,579,040 of record NC_072800.1, on the reverse strand, counting down.
ATGGATAAAGATTTGGACTACAATCTGGGAGACTCAGGTTTAAATCCCTACTGTGCCATGAAATTCACAGGGTGACCTTGGGCCAGTGGCTTTCTATCAGTTAACCTGCCTCACAGATCGCTGTTGTGAAGATAAAATGGAGATAGGCTACCCTGAGCTCCTTGAAGAAAGATCAGGAGAAAAGAAAATAAACCATGTATGATGTTCTGAGCTCCTTGGAGAAAAGTGGAACAAAATACTACTAAATATTATTAAATATTAAAGATACTCTATTCAAACATGCATCGGAAGAAGAGTTACTTAATACTGACAATTTGATAGAAAAACTACCACGACACTTCCTGTTAGTTTCTGTGAAACAATTGGTTGTGATAGACAAGATTTTTTAAAAGAGAGTTTTTTTCTCAAATCAAGAGTTTTTTAATGGTAAATTGGATAACCAGGTTCAAGAATCCTGCCTTCATTCATAGCAAAAAAAGTGCATGTGTATGTGTAGCTGGTGGGAGATTATTTGTATCTCTATTACTAGGGAGGAATTGTGGCTAGGGTTGCCAGCCTCCAGGTAGTAGCTGGAGATCTCCCAGAATTACAACAGGTCTCCAGGCCAGAGATCAGTTCACCTGCAGAAAACGGCTAATTAGGGGGGTGGACTCTATGGAATTATGCCATGCCAAGGTCTTTTCCCTCCCCAAACCCCACTTTCTCCAGGTTTCACTCCCCAGATCTCCAGGAATTTCCCAACTTGGAGCTGGCAACCCTAGTTGTGGCTCAGTGGTAGAGAAAGTCCCAGGTTCAATCCCTAGCATATCCTGTTAAGGAAAGAGGTAGTAGGTGATGTGAAAAATCTCCACTTGAGCGCAGGGATAGCTGCTGCCATTTTGAGTATACAATACGGACGGTGATGGCCCCATAGTCTGATTCAGTAAGGCAGCTGCATGTATTCATGGTGTTATGTGCAAGATTTCTTTTACAAATAAATATTCAAAATGATTATGTTTTTTTAAAGAAATAAGCCAAGTCCCTAGACTAGCCAGGAGATATCTATGTTTTTTAATTCATGTAGTTTACCAAAATGAGAACACACACTTTCTTACACAAACTCATTACATCTTATCTTAAAGTAAGCTGATCGTGACAGGAGGAGGAGCAGTAAATGAACCGTATGTTATTGGGGCAGCAAGTTACCTTTACATAGCCTAATGTGACCAATCCATAGCTATTAACTCATACTTTGGGGGAGAATCTGGATCACTGCCAATTTTTAGTTCCTGTTCCTCATTTGGGGACACAGCAAAGGTAGTTCATATGGCCACAACCATTTACAGGTTTAAAATAAAGCCATCTTGGGCTTTTGAAATTCTGCCTTTTCTCTTGCCTGGATTTGTTCACAAGCCTAAAGGCATATCTGCAGTGAGATTTCAGATGGATTTATATGAGTTTTAAAAAGTGCATGTGATCTCTACCTTACATCGTGGTGCTGGAAGCACACTGATCCATGCATTCTGCATTAGGGATGTTTATTTCAAAAACATTCATATTAATTTGGTAGCATTAGGTCATTTTTCAGATATATTTCAACATTAGGGACTCTGTACCCTAACAGGTTAAATGGCAACGCCGTATGGCAAACGCTATTCTAATAACTGAGACTACACTCCCACTCCACAATCAGTGTACACAGAAATTACATGTCTTTGGGCCAAGCTACAAGTGACGCCTGACACTAGTTGGACACTTGTCCGCTTCCCTCAAGTTTTTATGGGAAATGTAGGCACCCTGGTCTTGCAGCTTGGCTCTCTGTCTGCTGTTCAATGGACTTTTCAACTGTCACGTCCAACATCCACCAAGCGGCCTACATTTCCCATCAAAACTTGAGGGATGCTGACAAGTGTCCAACCTGTGTCATTCGTCACTTGTAGTTTGGCCCTAAGAGAATTCTGAAGGTCAGTAAGGTCTCTCTCTGTTAACTTTTAAAAGAGCTTGAATAAAAGTTTTTCTGTGAATGTACTAGGATATGGAATGTTGTTAATATATATGTAAGTTTATGCAGTTAGGTTTCTACACACTAAATATGCACTACGTATTGTACTCTGCATGTGTTCTGTATAATGGTCTTGTTTTTTACAATGTTTTTCACGTCTTTGTAATGTGTACTATAACTTTTGCTATTTTTGAAATATTATATTAATTGTCCTTCATATACTGTTTTACTGATAGATCCCCTTCATGAAGCTGAGGTGAAATGCGTAAGGGTTATACAACATTAAAGAATTTTCTCTTACACCAATTCCTGTTCCTTCTTCGTTTTGACTTGACTTGGTGCGCTCCTCCCTTTCTTCTCCCCAGATATATTTCAACAGCCACAAGGGCTAGAAACTTGCTTTAAAATGAATGTGAGCCACAGAGGAGCACATTATGAAAGACATGTAGCTCATAGGCAACTCTTCTCCTACACCCCCATAAAGAACTTCCCTTGCACCAATAACATGCATCTCACTAACTGCCATTTTAAAATGTGCTGAGGCAACTATTTGAACATGAGACTCTGCCCAACTACCACAATGTGAAGAATAACAATAGACTGTAACGGTTTCAAACAGTATGACCACCCACATTTCAATGAACAAATATTTCTATGCCAAAACAGCCTCCTATTCTTTTCCCTATAAGCCAACACACAGTACCATTTAAGCAACTGAGATTATACCCTCTTTAGCACACATGTGGATTTCATATTAAAGTATTTTAAAAACACACCAACGGTTAAGTTAATTTGCTGATAATTTGTTCCCATTCTCAGCAGGCTACAAAACTGAACAAAACAGACAATTTGCCATCAATCTGCCAACACAGACAGATCTACTGGACTACAATAATAGTGTTTATATGAGTGGTACGGGCAAGAGAATTACATTGAGCGGAGAATTAACTAAACTGCATGAGGGAAGTAGTGATCTCCTGATGTGATTCTCATGTCTGAACCTGTATATAGGGAACAGCCGGTCCCATCACAAAGAATATGATTTTTTTGCTGAATGAGTAATTATGGCAAAGACTCAGTATGGTTTAGCAATTCTAAGTTCCTTAGAGAAACAGTGTAGAAGTACGGCACATAAATAATAAAATATTTCCTAAATGTTAACGTAGTAGGCAACTAATGCTAGGGATGCTCTGCTTGAAGGGTAGGACAAATGTATTATAGCAAAGATCAAAGCAAGATAACTGACCAGAGAGGCAGGCAGAAGTCCCAAAAGGAAATGGTCAGGGGCAGGGCTTATTTTCTGGGAAAAGAGGTGCTGGAACTCGGGACCGCACAACGACGTCACTTTGGGTCAGCTGGAACAAGGGGGGAATTTTTTAAAGTTTAAATCGCCCTCGGTGAAAATGGTCTCATGACCGGTGGCCCCGCCCCCTGATCTCCAACAGAGGGCAGTTTAGATTGCCCTCTGCACTGCTGACCAATCCCCATTCCCTCCTGCAAGATACTCTTCATCTGTTAATGGGGAAAGTTCCTTCTGCCCAGGGCTTTTTTTCTGGGAAAAGAGATGGTGGAACTCAGGACCGCACAATGACGTCACTTTGGGTCAGCTGAAACAAGGGGGGAGTTTTTTAAAGTTTAAATCGCCCTTGACGAAAATGGTCACATGGCCGGTGGCCCCACCCCCTGATCTCCAGACAGGGGAGTTTAGATTGCCCTCCGCGCCATTCGGCAGCAGAGAGCGCAATCTAAAAACTCCCCTCTGCCTGGAGATCAGGGGGCGGGGCCACCGGCCATGCGACCATTTTCAAGAGGTGCCGGAACTCCGTTCCACCGCGTTCCCGCTGAAAAAAACGCCCTGGTCAGGGGAGCCAGAAGAGGGATGGGCAGTGCTGGAGAGCCAGAAAAAGGCTTGCAGAGTAAAGAAGCATAGCAAGAACGAGGAACAGAGCCTGTGAGATGCTTGTGGAGGTGTTGCATGAAGACTCCCAGGAAGAGGAAATCACATCAGGAAAGGAAGTAGCAGGTTCCAATCACAGTGGAGAGAAGTGGAGCAAGACCAGGAGCCTGTAAAACTGGTGTGAAATAGTGATGAAGACACTGATCAAAGATCTGGAAGGTTACCAGTTCAGATCTCATCTCAGCCACAAACTCATTAGGTGGTTTTAGGTAAGCCGCTCAGCCCCTGCAATGTGGGATAACACTGACCTTCCTTAAAGGACTACTGTAAGGATTATAGTCAAGATAAGGTAGGCTTAGTGCTCTGAACTCTGAAAGCACTGCAGAAGCACTAAGTTTGCAAGCAAGGGTTGCTGTCTGTGGGTTTCACTGACACCTGTCCGGCTGCTGATGGAAACAGGATGCTGGAATAGATGGACCACTGGACTGATCCAGCAAGCCTATTCCGATGTACCTATTATTACCGCGGCTATCTGAGGCCAGAGAGGATTAGCTGCAGATGATATGCCATACACTGCTTTCTTGGACTCACTCACTTTTTAATCTTTTCCAACTGATTATTTACTGATCAAGATGGGTAGCCGTATTTGTCTGTAGCAGTGGGAAAGAGCAAGAGTCCAGTAGCACCTATAAGACTAACAAAATTTGTGATAGGGTATGCGCTCATGAAAGCTCATACCCTACCACTAATTTTGTTAGTCTTATAGGTGCTACGGATTATTTACTGAAGCGTGATTTTATGTGGATTTTATCCAGAAGCTCCCTCGAAAGCCCCATGGCTGAGAAGCAGGGGTAGAAGTCTTGTAAAATAAGTGAGAATCAATGAGTATGGCTCTATCCCAGCTCCCAAATGGCCTGCAGTTAAGAGTCCAGCTGTACCTTATAATGATGGCAGGTACACACTGGACATGCACATTGTTGTTGCATCACTGATGTACAGCCAACATACACAATCAACATGGTAGTCCATATTTGTTTTGCACCAGATGGGTACTTAAAATGCAGCTGACCTGCTTGATCACTTTGGTGATCCTTCAGTGTTGAGGCAAAAGCCAGATTTCTTCAGTACCATGTGCTTTCTTCACACTAATGTGGCCACTGTCCAAGTACCGGTATACTTAGAACCTAAGAAGGGTCCTGCTGGATCAGGCCAGTGGGCCATCGAGTCTAGAATCCTGTCTGACACAGTGGCCAACCTATTACTCTGGAGGGCCAATGACAGGGCACAGAGGCCAATATCTTCCCTTAATATTGCCCGCTAGCACTGGTATTCAGAGGTTTCCTGCCTCTGCAAGTGGAGGTTACCTTAAGTCACCATACTGGATAGCTACTGGTGGACATGTCCTCCATGAATTTATCTAGCCCCCCTTTAAAAGTCATCTATGTTTGTGACCATTACTATATCCTCTGGCAGCGAATTCCATGTTTTAATCACTCACTGAGTAAAGAAGTACTTCCTTTTGTCTGTCCTGAATCTAGTGTCCATCAAATTCATTGGCTGTCCCGAGTTCTAGAATTTGGGGAGGCAAAAATGTTCTCTCTATCCCATGCATACTTTTACAAAGTTCTGCCATGTCCTCCATCGGTCATCCTTTTTCTAAACTGAAAGTGCCAGCCTTTCCTCAAAGAAAATGTGTTCCAACTCTTCATTCATCTTGGTTGTCCTCTTCTGTACTTTTTTCAAATTCTGCGATGTCCTTTTTGAGATACAGCATCCCAAACTGCACATGATTCCAAATGAGGCCACAGCATAGATCCAAACAGGGGCATTATAATATTGGTTGCTTTCTTTTCAGTCCCTTTCCAAATAATCTCCAGCATGAAACTTGCCTTTTTCACTGCTGCCACACACTGAATCAACATTTTAATTGAGTTATTCCAAGATCTCTTCTTTTTTTCAGCTTCAGCTATTCAGACCCAGCATGTACTTAAAAGTTGGGATTTTTATTTTAAAATTATTGTAGTGTACTGGATTTTAGGCAGTATCTCTGCTAGTGTGAGAGGTCAGAACTAACTATCAAGAAAAAAGCACTACCTTTGATCACAGCAAAATGTAAATTCCAAAACTAAATGTAGATACATAGCAGCAAAATCTGAAAATGCAGCCCCACCATGGCTTGTGGTTCAATCCATCACTAGAAGGCTTTTATAAACATGCTTTTGGCTCTGGGAAATAAAAGGAAAGGGGGAAAGAAAAGAGAAATAAGAGATCTCCAAAATACAGTGTATGGAAAATGCAGCACCCAGCCAAATTCCCCGTTTGCTCAACAGTTATGCCTGCTGCTAATCCTCCTGGTTAGCTAGACTCTTTTCGGCCTTATTTCCTTCTCTCCCCTGCTCATTTTTGGCACAGAATTTACCTGCCCTGCACAACTTGAATGGCATGTTTAATCTGAGCACCCAGGTTGCCATGAAACAGAGAAAAACTTTGCAGTTCCACAGAATTAAAACAGATTATCTCAAGATGTGTCATTCCAATACAATTTTGGTTCCCTTTGCTTCTTTGAAATTTTCCTTCCCCTCTTTTCAAGAACAGTTCAAGGAGCGAAAAGTGAAAAATATAGCAGCTGCTCACTTGATAGAATATTTACACTTGTCATTTAAGCCTTACAGAACTGGCCAAACAGACACTCAAGCACAATATATTTTAGCACTGTGCTTTATTTAGCCCAAATAAATCCGCAATCTGGAGTTTGTAGACAAAAATATGAGCGATAAAGTAGAAGGGCTAAAAGGGGAAGGAGCAGCCGGCTACTTTTTTATTCTTTAGCTTTACTTGGAAATAAATTAACTTTTTTAATTTTAGCAACTGAAAAAAAAGCCTTTTTGAAAATATAGCTATTACTGGAAATGCAATTTCCAATTTGGTTCAAAAGATAAATATTACACCAATTAATTTAGGATGACATCATAGCCAGAAGGCCAGTGCCTGTTCAATTTAACCCTTAACTAGCTTTAAGAGATTGGCCATGGGATTGCAGCCTGCCCCTCCTATTCAAACTCCTCATTCACAACCCCATTTTCCACGGGGTTGCAGGTTATAGTTGGCTGTTGTTACCACAAATATGGAAGGACTCTGAATCTAGATTTTGAAATCTTGTGTTCAAAACAATAGGACTAGAATTTTTAGCAAAAGGAAATGGGGAAGGAGAAGCCACATATGACTGCTCTTGGAAAATGGGCAGGATATAAGTGTACTATAAAGACAGACAGGTTACCTCGTCGTTGTTTCTTTATACTGGTGCTTCTTCCTAGGAGCGCTGCTTAGAAAGAAAGCCCCTACCATCAGTCACTCCAGCAACTGAGAGTCTTCAACAAATCTCAACAGGCCTAGAGTGTTCTAGTTCAAGTTTCTCTTACCAGTACCTGTTTTGTTTGACACAGAGTTCACACAGTTTTATGTTCACAACAATCCTGTGAGGTAGGTTAGGATGTGAGTAAATATCTAGCCCAGGATCACAAACTGGGATCTGAATCCCAGTCTCTCAAATCCTAACTCAACACACTAACCACTGACTCAATGGAGGAATGTATTACAAAGTGGCAAGGGGTGGGGTGGGGGGAGTCATGGCCACATATGCCAACTGTGGATGGCCAAGGGATTTAGCAGGCCTAAGACCATGTGGTGAAAAAGAACAGAAAAACTCTTAACATCCCTTTGGAATCTAGGACCACACATCACAGAGCTCAGAAGATCATTACTATGGACATACTGATCTGTGTTACAGAAGGCATGTCCGGGTTTAAGAAGTCGCTGGTCACAATGGCCACGAGGGGCTATCAAGTCTAGAAATGTGAAAATTCTGTTGGTTTGGGTTAAATGATGAATGGGGGGTGGGTGGTTTTGTTGTTTTTGTAGAGAGTCAGGAAAACCATTTTCAACCCCCCTGATCGTTTTCAACAAATTTCCCAATTTCTTTTTATGACATTTGTCTACCTTAAAATGCATTATATTATCCGCTCTTTCACTGCAACCAATGTGACAGTAAGTGCCAAATTTATCCATATTTCTATCCAAGTTCATTAATATAGCTAGAGAAAAGGACAACAGTTTCAGTGTGGACATACTGTAAAAGAAGCTCGAACTGCAAATCAAACCTGAGTGGTCAAGAAACGTGGTAACATCTTTAGTTTGTGCATGTGCTCGCACGTACATGTGCACACATTTACATCATTAATAGGAGAATGCTTAAAGAAAACCAATCACTTACTAGATGCAAATAGATACACAGAATTCCTTTTGGAAATACTAAGGGGCAATATGATATGATATATAACAAATAGGAAGAAAGCCTCTTGAGAGTGCTATCTCAGGTTCTGTTAAACCCTACTAGCCAATGAGGAAAGTCACAGCATGACCAACAGATATGGGAAGAAAGAAGGAATGCTTTGCTTCCTTGTTGCCATGAGCTGCCTCTACTGAATCTTCCCTCATCGCCGCAGGTACTTTTGTACTTTATTTATACCCCTCTTTTCTTCCCAATGGGGACTCGGAGGGGTTTAGAACATCGTTCTCCCCTCATCCATCACTGCAAACATTAAGCGCACACATTCTTTATACATGAATCGGTTAGAAATATAAACAGACGGCATATCGAGTTTGACACTTAGCACACCATTTTTTGAGTCTTTTCTGCCTCAGTCACTGCTCTTGTGAGAGGCCAGCAGCCCGACACTTTAGTCTACTGGATATACAAAAAGCCAAAGTTAATCATTCCAACCCATGTGCTGATCACTGCTAACTAAAGCATAATACCACAATCAGTTGGGGAAAGAACAGCCATCCTCCAAACCCACCAATGGTAACACCATTTTCCCATGGCAATGGGTACTTCTATTCATTTTTATTTTAAAATTGTATATTCAGCCTCTTATCTTCACTCAAGGTGGCTTACAATAGGGGGAAAAATCTGTTATATTGGGTGTTTTGATACTGGCAGCGGTGGAAAGTGCTGTCAAGTCATAGCCAACTTATGGCAACCCCTGCTGGGGTTTTCAAGGCACGAGACATTCAGAGATGGCTGGCTACTGCCTGCCTCTGCACAGTGGCCCTGGACTTCAGTGGTGGTCTCCCATCCAAGCACTAACCAGGGCTGACCCTGCTGAGCTTCCAAGATCTGATGAGACTGAGCTAACCTGGGCTATCCAGGTCAGGGTGTTTTGATGTTAGACTTAACTAAAAATTAAATTAGACAGTTATGTTCAGCATGCCAGACTTTTGTCTTGGCCATTGCTAATCTCACTTGGGGGAGTTGATTATTTCTTACCCCCCCCCCCAAAAAAAACCCGAGAAGCTTCATAATTCCATAAGGGTGTTTCTAACCCTTTCAGTGTTCTGCTTCTCTTGCAGATATCTGACTGCTGTGTGTACAGGTTCCTAGGCATACAGATGGCATTTCCTGCATTCAGCATTATTTAAATAAAAGAAGGATTTTGTTTCTTACACATGCATGCTTCCTCCACTTGAGATAAATTATCTTAAGTGGAGGAAGCATGCATGTGTAAGAAACAAAATTTATTACTAGAACAAATGAAGCAAAGGAGAACGCAGTTAAATATATCAAGAGGTGCTGATCCTGGCATACCCTGGCATGCCCTCAGCATCTCTGGAAACAAGGTGAAATGAAACAGAACCTGGGAATACAATGTAAACGCTTTAATCAAACAGTAGTAATTTTAGAGTTGATCAGCAGTGCTTTCCCCCCTTCCTTTGTAGGTATTCAGTAGGCAGCATACTAGATTGCAATTCCAAAAGCAAACTAAAGACATTTCAAAAGAAGCACAATTCTTTCTAAAGAATTACCAGAACTTTCAGAATTCCTAAAGAATTATTTATCCATTTTTTTTTTACTATATGGGATAATTTTAAAACTTCCTGTCCAACAACCATTTGGCAGAAGGAGTATTTACATACCATATAGTTTTTCTAATGCTGTTCAATGGTATTGCTATTTTCTATTCTAAGTCTCAACACACACACACACACACAGAGGGGGAAAGTTTAATACATTTTTTAAAAGAACAGACTTTACAGGGGAATAAAAAAACGAGTAAAAACTGGAAATGAGAATAACAAAAGTCTCAACTATATTGAGCCCACTGGTTGTTTCCTGTTGATATATTTCTTAATTTTTTATTCATGTGAAACTTGACGCCATCTGTTTTTCCGATCTACTCTCCGGCTGGAGCCTCTATGCTACAGTTTAAGCAGCAATGCTCCCATAAGAATTGAGAACTGGAATGAAGTTAACACACTTTGTGTACTGCAGAGGAAGGAGGCACGAAACATAATTGGAGTACCATTGCAACACTGTTAGGAGACCAGCTACAGCTGTTTTAGAAGAGAGTGGGAGGGGGGGGAGGAATTAAATTGACAATCCAAATCAGGGAAGACATCCCAGATGTAATTCAAGGCCAAGGGAACCCTGACAAAGTTTTAAGCTGAAAGAAGTGGTCAGATGGGCAATGCAAGGAACAAGGTATTAGTCTTATTAAAATGATGATTTTCTCTTTTTCTTATTTAGTTTAAACTGCAACTTCAATAGCATTGAAACAAGAAAGGCAGTAGATATTAACGGGAAGCATGAAGAAAGAAATGTGCCAGTACCTCACATTGGCTGTGTTTTATGTTTCTGGTCTAATATCCAAAAGGAAAAATTTATGCATCTTACCTATGATGTGATGCACAAGCACATCCCCACCTCTAGAGAGCATGCCTTTCTCCACAGAAAAGATGCAAAGGTTTTCTCTTCACGTTATGCCCAAAGCACAGAAAAGCAGGTTGCACAAATCATTCGCACATTTGCTTCTTGCAATTACCTTTAACATGCAAAGCCACCCACTCAACGTGCAAGTGCCCTTAACATTTTTTAAAGATATTAAACTTAACAAGAATTCTTACATGTTACACTCATACAACTGAGTAAGAATGTATCATCATCACCACCATTATATCATCATCATCATCATCATTATAGTTTGCTCTCTCTACAAGCGGGCTCAGAGCGGATGACAACAAAGTATAAGTCTACATCTAAATTTCCATTTAAAAACCATAAAAGACATACAATTCAGCAGTAGGAAAAAAAAAAACAGCACTAGTGGCGGCCTATATTACCCAGCTCCAATAAAGCATTTCTAAAATGTTTCTATGGGTGGGAAGTAAGGGACAGCAATGGTCCAGCAGACGGAAAAAAGAAAGACCGGGAAGGTGTTACATTCCCCCTCTCTCAAGTGGCTGGCCAGAAGGATCATCTATGGCAGGGGTGGGCAAATTGCAGCCCGCGGGCCACATGTGGCCCGCTACAGAGTTTTTTGTGGCCTGCCAAGACAGTCAGAAAAATCCGCCTTGAACCGAGATTTCCTTCCCATGCGCGATATGAAATTAGCACAATAAATAAATTGAATAAAACTACCAGTATTTTATTTAATTTATATTTATTGATTTTTATGATACAATTTATACCTTTTCTGAAATGCAAAGTTAACTAATGAATGCAATCATTTTAAAAGGTGCGGCCCTCTGCTAACCTCCGCTCCCACAAAGTGGCCCCCGAGCCAAAACAATTGCCCACCCCTGATCTATGGCTCAGCCTCAACCATACACCTGGTGGAACAGCCCTGTCTTGCAGGCCTGGCGAAAAGATGATAAATCTTGCTGGGCCTGGATTTCAACAGAGAGTTCCACCATGTTGGTGCCTGGTCCTTTTCGGTCCTCCCTGGGTCCTTCCTGGGGCCAGGGAACACCAGCAAGATTTTATCAGGTGATTGGAGCACCCTCCGGGGAACCTATGAGGAGATGCGGTCCCGATAGCATAGTTGTAGAATTATGTGGAAGAAAAGTGGTCCATATCACTCCCTTCTTGCAGCAGAGTGATGTCATGTTTGAACGCAACACGAACAAAAACATATTTGGGGCAGGTTCTGATTCCCCAGGCTGGCTACGGCAGGCCTCAGGCTGCAAGACAAGCTGAGAGGATTGTGCCTCTGATCATGTTGAGGCTTACATACTTGAAAGGAGGGGAGAACACAAACACAGTCCTTATGATAGCTACTTCCTCCCCTCCCACTATTTAAAAGGGGAAGACAGTTAAAAGTCCCACTGGATTCATGCCAGGCTTTTGGACTTCCTAAAGTGGCCTAAGTGAGAAAAATTATGAACAAACTAACCACAAACTAAGATGCCTTTTTCCCCCTTTTTAGAAACAAAGGGAAAAAAGGCATCTTAAAGAAAGCCATAGTAAGATCAATGTAAAAGTCATATTGACACAATTGGCTTTTGTAACATCTGTCATTTCCTTTGATTCCTCACAACCTTTTCAATATGTCCTTGGATAATAATGGTAACTTATTGGCAAGAAAAATGCACAATAATCATCCATGCCAAAACTATATTGTATAGATTTAGGGAAACATTAGTGAATGGCCTATTAAATGTGAATACAAGCTATTGATTTTCCCTTTAAGCAACTATAATTTTGATATGGCTATTTGCCGGATATTGTCAAAAACCAGAAGTTGCCATTGTTTATTGTTTCAGTGAATCAGGGATATGCACTGTACCTTGTTTGAATAGTTCAAAGCAAAACCGTGTACTTTACAGGCACCAATTTACATTAAGAGACATCATTAAAAGATAAAGGGACACTGTAATTCCTCAGCTTTCTAAATCGACTGCTCTGTAACAACTGCATTTTAGAAACATCTGAGCCAATCGTTCTATATTAACTTCATGTCTCAGCTGAGAGATCCTTTTTAAACAGCTCCAACAGACGGGTTCCACAAATATTAAAGAAGATTAATTCACTCGAATAACTGACCCTTAATATTTTCCCTTTAAACCCATTCACACATCATCAAATGATACCTCCTTGCCCAAATATACATTCTAAGAAGGCTGCTTCCAGATGGATGGCACAAACTTGCAGGAACACATACATAATGAAACCATCACCACAGCTAACAATGTGGTTCCTTTCCATGTTAACGTCACCTGGGCCGATTCCGCACGGCTTACCTGAAGCCAGGACATTGTGGAACATGCCGGAAAAAACGCAGAAGATTGCGTTTTCTCACGCGAGTTTTGCACGATCTTCCGCATTTTTCCCGGCATGTTCCGCAACGTCCCAGCTTCAGGTAAGCCACGTGGAATCGGCCCTGGTTGTGAGGGAGGACAATACTCAGATGATGTAGGCCACTGGCTCTACTTGTTTGTTTTTTTAAAATAGTGAAGTCCTTAACTGTGTAAATGTCTTTTTAATGGTCTAATTAAAACCTGCCAAAGGCTTTACTAAAGGAGATAGACACCAACTGAAAACTAAAAAAAAATAGGAGTATGTGCCAGGTGCTTATGTCTGAGGAAGATTTTCTGCAGATGCCACCACAGAAAAGGCTCTGGTCCAGGTAGCCATTCACCTAAGGCATGGATACCTGAAGCAGGGCCTCAACAAATTCTCAGTGTATGGGGACAAGAAGGTCAAATATCCAAATTTATTTAAGGCTTTCTAGGTCAAAACCAGCACTTGTGTTTAGGATCAATTAAAAGCATGGGATACAATTAGTATCTGTGACTTCCACTCCTGATGGGAAAAACTGATGTGCCTTGAACAGGCAAGAGGTTGAGATTTCTGGCAAACCTTCCTCTAGAAATATCTCTGCCACTGCCCAAGAGAACACACCGACCAAGAGAAGATACTGTGGGTGGACTTGGCTTAGTTGTCATTCCATGTAGGCCACTGCTGGGGCAACTTGAACATTTCCACTTCCCTTCCATTCAAGGTCTCTTGGTCCTTTCCCTTAGAGCTGGTCTCTACTCGGCTACCACCTCGCCGGGTTTGGGAGATGAAGGTTAGCCAGCCCTTGCACATACATATACCTTCCTATTTAAAATATCCTATTGTGTGTGTGAGTGTGTGTGCGCGCACACACACACACACACACACACACACACACACACACACACACACACACACACAAAAGCCTTTCTGGAGCAATCCAAATCCAAGCAATACTATAGTCAGGCACTGCTAGTTTCAAACTAAGCTTAGTCATGTTGCATGTGATATGGGCAGATCTGTCGTGGGGGGGGGGACTGTGCAAAGCATAAACCTACAGCATGGCCTGCAAACAGAACATTTCACAAACCACTGAGCTGCCTATCCATAGACTGCAGTATGCAGTCTATGCAACATGCAATTCATTGGTACCATGTACTATTTTTCAAGATCAACTGTTGACTTGGGACTGACAGCTAACATTTTCTTCCACAAGAACAGCAAAATGAGACCCTAAGATAAAGAAACATTTTTTTTTCATATTCCCAAGAATTCCTAAGCAAATCAGGCTTTCAAACAAACTATAACTGCATTGTTTAACATCAAATGACGCAAGAATACTGTTCATACATTGCCCCGAAATTACTGAGACATGGAATGTTGTTCTCATTTTATTTTAGTGCACTATCAAGTATCAACCCCAAAAGAGCCATCCTAGCACAACATTCTTAGATGGTAACCCATGCAATGATCCCCTGAAGTGCTCTGCCCTAGGAAAATAGCAGTAGGTGAAATCTGCCATACACAGAATCTCACAATACAGATGCTGTGTTGTATACTTGTGTTGTAATCCAAACTGGCAACGTGCCATTTCTCATACCTATGTGAGGCTTACTTGTTTATACAGCACTCCACATCATAATTATCCTGCAGGTGGACAGGCAATGGTAAAATAATCTATAAGATGACTTCAGGAGATAGCAGTACAGGGGTCAATAAGGCTGCAAAAACAAACAAGCAAGAAAAGCAAACGTGTTATTTTCTTTCTTTTCCCTATCAGCATCAAGACACTATGGCAGTCACGCAAGGGACACTTTAAAGTCTTTCACGTATGCACAGGGTGACGCATTTTCACTATACAATTTTCTCTATAGCACCTCAAAGAGCCACAAACAGTTGTCAAAATAACACCACAGTACTAGCTCATCATACAAGCAAACCAATTACAATCAAAAAGTGATACCAGATGAGCAGAGAACGTACATGGATCTTGAAAACAAGGTGTTTTCGTTTTATGGAATCAGCTGGTCAGGCATAACATCATTTAACGCTGAGCCATTTCCAGGGTTTTAAACTTGGAAACTCTTAATGCACAACTTTGCTTTTGAAAGACTACAGCTAGACAGGTGGCTGCTTTCTGTGCCTATAAAAGAAACATTTAAGAAAAGGTTACAGCAAGCACTTTCTTAAATTAAAAATCATATGCATTCTGAAAGTATACGGTTTTCAGGATTTATCCTATACTTCCCCACTTAAATCACGTGTTGCCTACTTACTATGAATGCACAATGGCCTTTAAAAAAAATAAGTGCTTCTCCATAAATAAGGAACCTGAACACTCCTCCAAAACAGACTTTGCAACATCCTTTACAAAAGATGGAATGCCCATAGTTGAGATTGCAATTATGATACAATTTAGGACAGTAGCAGCTCATTCTCTCCAGAGGCTTGGTGCAATGAATTCAGACTTCACAGGTTACTTGAGCAATGCTCAACAACAATAAAAGTCTTAGCCACAGCAATCATAAAGCAGCTGTCTGAAAAGGTGGTGACAGGTATGTACAAACAGCCCTGTCTCGTGAAGACACAGACAACGTCTTTGCAGACGTCTGCCCTGTTCTTTAGGCACTAGTACCAGACCACATGGAACAACAAGTCCTCAACTACAGGGCATGTTGTATCATTGGTTACTATGTTTATTAATCATTCAAGCCAAGGATGCATTGTACCATTATTACTGCAATTTCAGACATGTCATTTCAAAGTTCTTAGGAAAACCCCTTGCAGCCTGCTAGCTCCAACAAGAATGAGCAGCACAGAGGATGATAATCACAACTACAGTCAGTTTTGCAGGACTATTTTTTCTCCAAGCACAGGTAAAAGAAAAAAAAACCAACACGTACACACTTGTTGCAAAGATCGCATATATGCTGGTTTTATCACATCCACAGGTATTAGTAAGCCAAAATCAGCAGTGGATTCCCAATGTACCTAACATGATGTAAAATACACATTGACTTATATAAAGGACTCCCTCCCCCTTACACTTGTGCAACTGGACACTTCCAGACTTGACCATGTCAAACCTATCAAGATGAGTAAACAACAAAAACAGAACCCAATCCTAATAGAGGCGTTTTCCAAGGGAACAATCACACCATGCATGGAATTAGTTTGTCAAGTCCATTACCGCTAAGGAAAGTATCCAGGGGTTAGAACGGTGCATTAGTTCACTCCATCAGATCAATGGGAATTGAATCATAACAGTTGACTGATTTGGGGTTAAAAGCTTATACATTCAGCAGTACTTCCATCCAGTATAAAAGATTAAAAATTGTTTTAGGCAAGGAAGAGGGGCTTGCAAGGACAGCATATCACAAAACACTGGAAAGCAGCGCACATTCAAAAAGGGTTGGTTCACTAACAAAAATAGGTTTTTGTCTATTCTGGCTGGGGAAATCTGTGGAGATTTGACCACCCTATGAAGCTGCCAATTTCCTCCTAAGTAGTTTGGAAATCAGGTGTAATTTGGAAGAGCTACAGACCCTACCTGGAGGTTGGCAACCCTACACAGGGTGCTCCCTCGAAAACTGCAGTTTCTTCCCAGGGAACTGATCTCAGTAGCGTGGAGACCACTTGCAAATCATAGACAACTCCATGTTTCACCTGGAGGTCAGCAACCCTAACCAATGAGGATGTGCAGATGTTCAAAAGCCTGTACATGCAGTGAAAAGGGGGTGGAACGCACCAGCTCTGCCCAAGGGCCCCCAACTGTAAGCCAAACATCTACAAAGTGCTATAGGCATGCATATATGTATGTATGGTTAGGACGCTGGTTTTCTGCAACATTCCTGATCATGTGCAACCATCTCCTCACGTACATGTACAGGGACATGTAGGGCTCCTTGCACACTTCAGCTGGATGCACAGCCAAATGCTTCCCTGCTATATGTACATCTGAATGTCTACATCTGGGATCCCCAACTTTTTTGAGCCTGCAGGCATCTTTGAAAACCTGGCACAGGGTTGTGGGAGTAACCACCAAACAGCTGCAGCAGGAGGCAGAGCTAACTCAAAATGTGGTTAACAGTAACTCTTCTACATTTCAAGAGCTACATTCCTCCAGAGCTGATGCAAAAACTGTCACAAAAAGACCCCCCACAGGAGGAAAATCACAACTAATTATTTTTATATGTATTTTCTCTTATTTTCAAAACTTTTAGAAAAGTGCACAGTGCTGAAAGTGTAATACTTAAGTTATTTATTATATTCATTAAATTTATT
This sequence comes from Eublepharis macularius, assembly GCF_028583425.1. Lineage (NCBI taxonomy): Eukaryota > Metazoa > Chordata > Lepidosauria > Squamata > Eublepharidae > Eublepharis > Eublepharis macularius. The sequence goes on along the minus strand of NC_072800.1, from coordinate 21,561,766 downwards.
CATATCTATACACTATACAAAACTCTACCAATACATACAGTATTACTCACACACTTATAACTCAGTAAACACAATGGTTTACATTGAGGAGAAAAGTTCCTTTTTGGCACACTGTCCACATGTCCAATTGGTGAGAAATTATCACAAAGGACTTCACTGAGGTAAGTAAGTAATCATCATTCTGTCCTTTGTTGTTTTAATCACTGTTCTTTCTTTTTTTTACAGGTATATGCTCTGCTGTCAAGAGTGGATTCTTCCAGAGGAATAACAAAATTCCTGTTATAATCTTGCTGCTGTAGGGCGGAGCCTAACAGGCATTGCCAGCATACCTTTTTCCCATTTTGTAATCCAAACTTTATCAAAGGCTCGTCGTCAGTCCTAACATCCAGTACAGCACTTAAACATTCGATCTCATATCACCAAGTTGGTACTGATCTCACGGTCTGTCTGAATTTCTGTAAATTCAGCAGCTGGGGAAAAGGCCTGCCAGGCTCCAAAAGCAACTGCAGCTCTTTGCCTAAAGTTTCCCCACACAGTCAGACATACAAGCACACAATTACATTCAGGTTGGTGGGCAGGACAAGTGCTTTCACTTTGGTGAACTAATCTGGTGAACTAATCCATCATTTCACATCTGAGTATCTCAAAGCATCTTTGAAATTAATGACTTAAGGTTCTTGGGAAAGCGGCATCAGAGGAGAAAGCAAGTATGTAGCAGTCATAAAACGAGGCTCGAGGGGGGTAAATTATCACTAAACATTGAACGGGCAAATCAGTGGCTGAAGTTTAGTAAAAACTGATGACTCTTTAAGAGTTCAAAAACTTGAAAAGGGGGAACTGCCTCAAATTAGGCACCAAAACAATATCAAAAGTTCCAAACGATTATCTGTTTCCCTTAAGAATTTTGTTATTAGCATTAGCAGGTGACTACACACCTCTCATTTTTTGTCACAACTTTTGTCAGGGTGGGCACAATCTTCAGTCAACACTGCAGTGGACGTGAGTCAGTCATGGATTTATGGTAATTATAGCACCAATAAAGTAACACGGCCACTTCCCTGTGCTTCCTGGAAGAGGCACCAATAAAAGGGGAGTTGAAGAATGCCCTAATTAGGTAAATATGAGCATAGGTCTGTACTAATCATGGAATAAAAAGAATCTGCAACATTAATCTCTGGCCATTTTCACACGCACCCCAGGAGATCGCACAAACTCACAGCATGAAGCGTCTTCCTAGCACGATCTCCCGGCATGATCCTCTTTAATGACCCAATGACGTCAGAAAAAGCACCATTAAATGGGATTGTGCTGGAAAATCACACTAGGAAGACACTTTTATGCCATGAGTTTCGCACAATCTTCTGGGTGTGTGGCCGTGTGAAAACGGCCTCTATGACTACTTGGAAAGAAGCTCTTTTTCTATTTTGTCAAAAAGTGATCCAGGGCATTAAAAAAGCACTACATAACGATGTCTTTTAATAAACTTATTTTAGCTTCTGGAAATCAGTGTATGCACATGCAGTCCTTCTTTTGGGATTAAACCCTACTAAATACATATAAGCACTTAACATAGAAGTAGCAAGTTCCAAACAACACTAACCTGTTATGCAAGAAAAGTGAATTAGTGAGAGACTTTGAATGTTTCTTTGAATGTTTCTATGAGACTGATATATTTTAGAGTTGTATATGGTCAAGGACAAAGAAATTATGTGATGTCAATGATGAATATGTTCAAATTGGATCTTACTTTTTTAATAGGGTGTTTGTATGTCAAGGATTAAGAATATAGTGACCCAAGCAGGGAGCCACTGGGAAGGTGGCATCCCGGTCTTGGTTTCTACCTCTCCTCCACCTCTTCTCTCCCACTCAGTATTTTTTCCTTCTCCCCCCTTCTCTTTCAGTCTCTCCCCCCGCCCTTGGGGATTCACTTTAAAAACCATTTCACCACTCAGTACAGGGGCAAGGGGCAAGGAGGGAATTCCACCTTCCCTTCCATGTCATTTTCCTTTAAGAAAATGGACACTGGGGGAAGGCAGAACAGAAATCCCCTCCACCTACCATCCCTTGCCGCTCTCAGGGCTATATCAAGCACAAAGCAGTTTTAAACTCCCTCCAATTTAGGGTTTTTCTGCAAACCTGGGGGGGGGCAGGGTGTTCCTCAAGTTTTTTGGGGGGAAACCCTTCTCTCAACAAGGCCCTGATCTGAGGATTTAAGTACCTGCAGTGGGGCCACATTGACTATTACATACATTGCTATTTGTCTGAGCAAATGCCATTAAATAGTAAACTTCTTGTAAGACTGACTGACTGACACTTCGGAAGATCTGACATTGTGTATGGAAAATAGGGGACAAGAAACTATTCTTTCAGCCTACGTAGGCATATATATTCATTTATATTTACATTATTTGTAGTCTGCCTTTCTTGTTGAGGTTTAAGGCGGATTACCTAGTGTAGTTCAATACAATCAACAGCAGGGGCATCCCATGAACAATACAATACGGTACAGCCTGCAGAAATTTGAAAAACAGCAGAAATCTGATTTAGAGCTGAAACAAACATACGCAATTTGACATGACATATTAAACCCTGGAAATGACCCAGTAGGGATGTACGTTCAGCAATAGACAGTGCACAGTAGTCTACACTACAGTCTCTGTTCCTTTGAATAAACATCTAGGAGAAATGAGAAGCAGAAATGTCCTACACTTTCTGTCCCAAGCTTCACCCGAATGCCTGAACCAAACCTTCTGCTTATCTTCACATGATGAGAGGAGATGTGCAAGGCAAAGATGAAGATGACTGAGCCATTTTATACACGAAAGCGTGCCACAAAAAACAAGTATGAGGCACTTCCCATCCTATGCTGAAGTTCCAAGCTCACGTCTTATATCAGAATCTTTTTTGAGAGTTTAGTACACTATGAGAACCTCTTGCGGAGTTCTGAGGACACTCTGGTGCTCAACACATGAAAAATATTTTATATTTCTGTACATTGGAGAGAGCGCACATATGAGTAAGTGGAGTTTACCCAGATGTTAGATATGAAGCTCTAAATGCCACAATATTCTGAATGCATCAACTCGTTCTATAAAACTGTTTGAAAATGAGAACCTTTCAGTGCATGCATGCTCACACACACACCTTGCCTTACTGAGCATGATCTAGCCGCAAGTTAAGCACTTTCACATTCACATCAGCAAGATGGCGGACTCTCCTTTTGTGAAGTCCTCTTGATTTCAATAAGTGTTTAACATTGGCTTCCCACTGCATTTAAAAATCATGCTGCATATACCAATGGCTGGTACATTAGAAAGATGCCTAGTGGGTGCAGAACGCTGCAGCTCAGTCATTACTGAAAGCGAGTAGGAACATGAATATCACTCCCATTCTGCAGTCACTCCATTGGCTACCTACAGTGTCACCACTGTGACACTGAGAGATCTCTGTCTTTGGGTGCTACACCTCTGAAGATGCCAGCCACAGCTGCTGGCGAAACGTCAAGAACTACAATGCCAAGACCACGGCAATACAGCCCGGAAAACCCACAACAACCATCGTTCTCCGGCCGTGAAAGCCTTCGACAATACAAATTATCCAGTGTTTAGAGGGAGGAAAAGATGTTAATAACCAAACAAATTCACAAATGCAGACCAGGTGTCAAGGTATCTCACATTTGCTTCTCAGCTATTGAAGTCAGTCTTTTTTTACTGCAAGGCCTAACATGGCTTCAGTCCGTACTTCACTATATTACCTGTTGCCTTCCATGCTTGAAGAATTACTAGTTTTGCTATTGTCATAGCACATAAAATCCAAAAAGATATTTTCAAGAGGTTACAGAAATAAGAGATGTATCCAATAATGAGGTGTGTGGATTAAGTCCTACTGAACATTCTAGTCTAAAATTAATTTGCTTATAATTTCTAACTGAAACGGTATGAAAATTGAACATGCTAACGTGTCAAAATAGCATCTTCCTAAAGAAAGCCCATCTTCAGTGCAACCTGATGCAGAATTACTCCAGTCTAACCCCACTGAAATCAATTGGCTTAGACTGGAGTAACTCTACACAGGATTTCACTTCTCTCTTGGTCCTCTAACATTCCAGAAGACCAAACTCACAAGAATATACACCGTTCTTAAAGGAGGAGGCAGTCTGCTCTTGTACAATCATTGACCCTTGCTAAACTAAGAGACCAGGAAGTCCTCCTTGAGTTTTTCAAGAATATAGATTAAACTAGCAGGGAGAAACCCAATTCTCCTTCCATGCCCTCTAACTGTTAGAGATATGTGCCCCACATAACATTTTCTTTGCTAGTTCTGAGAATCAGCGGACAACCCTCTAATTTCTGCAGTTATTTGCTTCCCTGAGGAACTTCCCTTGGGAAACACTGGAGTGTTTACTTCTTTCCCCTCGCTTTTCTTTTAATTCCTTGTCCTCAAGCATTAGACAAAAGTGAGCACTGCCAAGCCAATCATCTACCTTTCCAAATAATTAACTTGGAAAAGTTCACTATGGCAGCATTCGAGAATCACTATCCAGATGGAATAAAACATCTGTGACAAGGGTCTAACTCTCCCACCGCACTGGAATTCCGTTTTCTTTCACTCATTAAAAAACAAATGTTTACCAGATTAAACTTTGGAAGGAATCTCTGATTTTAGAGCTTATATTTGCCAAGACTGTTCTTCCTGTTGACTGGACAGCAGTGGTAGCTCAGCCAAATGCTGTGAACAAGATTTGGCGGACCCAGCGTATCCTGCTGGCAGTATATCAAAGCAATTGCTCATGCATTTGCAGAAACGATTGTAACCAAAGATCAGACCAGGGAAAACACCAACGCAGTTTACCGACATTCTAGTCCCCGGAATTTAAAAAAGCAGCAACAGGCAGCTATTTTCACTAGTACACTCTTTAATGGCACTTGCATCAACTTGCCCAACATACCAGTAAGCAATTAACAGTGTGAAAAAAATCAGTGAGACAGATAAATTAGAAGGAATAGAATGTAAATTCAAAAATGTTATCACCATGATAACCCAACATCTGGCAAGGCCAGTCTTTTTGCATAATCTGATAATTCAGCAAGAGTTATCTGCCTCTAGAGAAGAAGCATGCCAACACACACAGCTGCAAAATCCAATTCTCACAGGAATATACAGTTATCTCTTATTAGAAAATGATGAGATTCAGTATTCATTTTCCAGAGTCAACCTTTCAGCCGTTCTCCTCAATCGAGGAAGATGCGGCACTTTGAAAGTTTTGATCTAACTCCAGATTTTCTCAGTTCACATTTGGACCCAGCCCCTGAAAAATGAAAAGGATCCACAGTTCAATGAAAGTACTTTGGGTGTGCAGAACTACCAAGTTGATTCCATAGAATCTCCACTTAAAAAAGAGTTATAAGTAGTACAACAAGAAAAGATTTCTGCCCAAGACTCGGAGAGCTAAAGCCAATCAGCAAGCACAGAAATAACAGTACAATCCTAAGAAAAGCTACTTCAGTCTAAGCCCATTGTTTTCAATGGGCTTAGACTGGAGTAAGTTTGCTTAGGGTTGCACTGTTAATGTACTAATGGTATAAGGCATACATATGTGAACCAAGCATACAATCGTGATGACCAAATTCAGCTTCCCAGTGTATTTCACTGCAAATTAAATCAATCCATTCTATTCCTGAAATGTATACATCTTTCACTTACACCAAGTAGTCAACCTGAATACTTTGAGTGCGGCAGTACTGTGTTTCTGTTGTAGTCAATAGGAACTGCACAAGTTAATTTGGGGGGTAAACTTAATCTGACCAACAGACCCCTTGCCCAATGTATATAAATCTTAAATCATGTGCACAGCCCCACATGCCTTTGTAACAATCCAAGAGAAACAATATTCAACTGTCTGGAGCTTTTTTCGCCCACTTGAAATGCAGATAATCACTTCCAGCATTTAAAATACTTTTGCATCCAAGTCTTCTCACTTTGCAAACTTCCAACCCCCACCACTCTACTAGCAAATCCCTTTCAGGCGCTTATTATGAGTTTTGACATGAACTGTGGGCTCTTTCCCACCCCCAAGCATCTTTGCTTCACTATTACTAACTATGGTATAAGATGTGCTATTCTTGCATACTTGAAAAGAGTGTCATATATTTAAGGTTTCTAAAGTTCAGTTGAAATGCTATTCTTAAATTAATGAGGAATTTGCCTTTTCGTACAAATTTATTATGTTTCTGCTTGTGCAAAGAAGCCAACTTGGAGATTTTTCATAAACAAAGGTTTGAAGGGAGGGTATAATTTAGAATTCATAAATGTTTCCTTTACTTTTCCTTGGGAAGGTTTCAAATTGTATGAGCTACCCTCCTTAGATATGGTGAGAATGCTGGCCAGCAGGGCTGACTATTGAGTAGATGGGTCCAGGCTCTACTACACTCCATTCAGACAAATGTACTTTGCAGTACTAATCAGCTCTTAAAAGCTACAAAAAAGAAAAACGAGAAATTCCATGGAAGTCATGTATAATAAAATTCTGTAGCTGTAAATCAATACGCAGAAATTGCACATGCTGTGAGAAGCACATGTGATATTGATTATAACTGGTATGAAGTAAGCCCCAAGTAAAAGAAGAGACCACATCATATTTCCCTCTTGGATACAAAATAATTCTACTTACCACTACAGCCCAATGAGAATACTCTTCTCAGCTATGGTTTTGTACTGCATGTTGAATGTACAAAACAGAAACAATGAATTCGAAACTGTACACTTCATTCCAAACCTCAAGGAGCAGCCAAGTTAACACAAAGTTCTCATTCAGCTGTTAGACTAACAGTGAAATCCTAAGCAGAGTTACTCCAGTCTAAGCCCACTGATTTCAATGAGCTAAGACTGGAGTGATTCTTCTTAGGATTTCTTTGTAAATCTAACTGATTCCCATGCAAATGTAACTGATTCCCTGATTTGCCAGTGGACTTGTTCATTTTAAAATGCAAAGGCAAACACTTTCTCATTATGGTTTTTATTATTTGAAGCAGGAAAATAAACAAATAGTACAGAAAAAAATCCTATGGTGTTAAAGATTGAAATTACTGTGAATTTTTATTCTGGTTGTACTTATATATTCGAAGTCGTATAAATAGATAACTGTCTATTAATTATAAAGTTTTTATGTGATCTAACAACATCTGCTTTATCAATTACATTTAGATAAATCTGAATGTGACACATAATGTCTGGTCCACTTTGGAGAATATCTCTTGATATTCTCTTAAGTGTAAGTCCATGTAGAATACACTAAACCAACATGCCAAATTGCTTTCCCGTCCTTGTATCTATTGAGTGAATAAAAGAAGAGTTATTTATGGATTATAACTATAGAAGGTTCATGCAACTCAAGGTTGATATACAGGTTCCTAAGTGATCTTTCATCCAGACTTAAGTTAGATTAAATAAGGTTGCTATATCCTGTTCTTTCAGAATATGCCCTAAGAGGAAATTTGAGGACATGAAATATACCACTGCATTCTAGCAAGAACAGTGTATACACAAACCATTAAAACTTCAGTTGTAATGAATTTACTTCCAAGTAAGCCATACTAAACTTAAGGGCATGTGTGTCTTACATCTGAGCAAACATGCGTGGGTGGGACGGCATTACTTTGATCCCAACTTATAGGCTTCTGTAGATACCAACGACATTGACCAAAACAGGAGATGGTGAGAGAGCTTATAGAGGAGAGATCTGCTGTTTATAAATGGCTTTTTTTGCCTCTTGATCTGCAATCCAACTCCCATTTGTGCATACCAATTGCTGAAGGACAACAGCCACAAATCCATTAAAAAGTAAACCAACTTCTGTATAAGGAACATCTTTTCAGCTTACTGCACACACACAACCTGGTCTTTAAATGGCCTCATCTCAAACACAAAACAGATCCCCATGAATAAGTATTGGCTCTGTTCTCATGGGGCATTAGCAAAGATGGAGGTTTACCCTTCTTTATATATATCGTTAAAAGATACATGTAGTCTCAACTCCAGCTGGTGGGAGGCAAGAGCATTCAAGGGACCACCAAGTATCCATGACATAAACAGCTGTCAGTCTTCAGGAAACGCAGATCTATGCAAGACATGTGTGTCATGTTAGCATCGCAATGGAAACTGGTTGTACTTATCACAAATACATCGCAAATACAAAGTCATAACAATGACTTAATTGCCATTTGCTTAAGCTAAAGCACACCACAGAGTGATGTGTGACCTGAAGGACCCAGCCCTGCCAATAGCTGAATATTCTTAACTGTGTCAACAGGAATTCAGGGTGTTTCACACCTTGCACGTTCACCATCGTGGGTTCTGTTTCTGAAAAGACTGCACTGGTGCAGGCACAAAATCCAATCTGAACTCAATAAGAGTAACAGCATTGTAATGCAAAACAAATGTGTTCGTTTTTGATATTAAGACAAAAATAAACCTGAATAACTGAACCTCCCACGATCTGCCAATACATACTTGTTTTGTTTGAAAGACAAAAAAGCAGAAAACCTAAACAACATTATGCATGCCAATGATATGTCTGGCATTGTACAAAATAACAACTTACTGCCTCACTGACTTCCATTCGACACCAGACAAGAAAACAGGGAAGACAAAGGCGAGGGAACATAAGCAAAGAGTTAGCAATGCAAATACAAACAGGTGCCCTTATAGGTGCAAATCCATCACAATCAGGGCTTTTTTTCAGGGGGAACGCAGGGGGAACGGAGTTCTGGCACCTCTTGAAAATGGTCACATGGCTGGTAGCCCCTACCCCCTGATCTCCAGACAGAGGGGCGTTTAGATTGACCTCCACGCTGCTCAGTGGCGCGGAGGGCAATCTAAACTCCCCTCTGTCTGGAGATCAGGGGGCGGGGCCACCAGCCATGTGACCATTTTCTCCGAGGGCAACCCACTGAGTTCCGCCACCTCTTTTCCCAGAAAAAAGTCCTGATCACAATGATATTTCACATGCTGAAGTTTATGTCCTTCCTTATGCAGTGTTGGTGGTGGAAAGCGCAGTTAAGTTGCAGCTGACTTACGGCAACCTTGTAGGTTTTTCAAGGCAAGAGACGAACAGAGGTGGTTTGCCACTACCTGCCTTTTCACAGGGACCCTGGACTTCTTGGTGGTCTCCCATTCAAGTACTAAGCAGAGCCAAACAGCCTCTGAGATCTGAAGAGATCAGGCTAGCCTTTTGCCCTCCGCTCACTTTGCATGTAGGCTAAGGTTTGGTGGATCCTTACAGACATCAGAAAGGGAGGTGCCAAGCTGGTATTTTGGGGTGGCATAGTACTTCCACATTTGTTACCAGTTATTATACCATATGTTCAATAACCAAGAGACTTTAACATGTTAAATACATGTGTAAATACACACCGCAAGTTATTTATATTCTGGTCTTTCTCCAAACGGTTTCAGACGGCGTCTGTTAGCTTCCCATTTGGGCTACTTTTCCAAGTACCACGTTGGTCCAGACACACTTAGCCTGAGCAGCAGAATGGCATCAAATGGCTCCACGGCACTGTCTGAGCTGTTCTTTTCAAGAATGAGAAGGCACACTTGTATATAGGGCTTTTTTTCTGGGAAAAGAGGTGGTGGAACTCAGTGGGTTGCCATCGGAGAAAATGGTCACATTTTGCCGTGGCACAGAGGGCAATCTAAACTCCCCTCTGTCTGGAGATCAGGGGGTGGGGCCACCGGCCATGTGACCATTTTCAAGAGGTTCCAGAACTCCATTCCACCGCATTCCAGGGCCGTCGTCACACGGCCCATTTTCGCGCTAGTTTTGCGCTTGAAGTCGTATCTCTTCCTCTCGCATTAAATCCGGTAAAATCCAAACCTTCCCGGCTCTTTGCGTTTCTACTTGCTCTCACTTATCAGTCGGTTGCGCTAATTTCACGCAATAAAAACAGACTTGTTCAGTGGCTTTCAAAAACAATTTCCCCGTTTTAAAAAAAAAATTTCCCGTTTGTTTGCGTTATATCGCGCTATCGCTCTAACGACGTCATGCTAGCCCAAAAAACACCTCCAACGTGATTGGAAGCCAAGCTTTCCCGCCCTTAAAAAGGCAAAATAATTGGTTGAGCCAATTTTTTTTTCAAAATTTGAACCACTACAAATAGCCCGGCAGAATCCTACATAGCCTTGGTTGATGAGAAACCCCTCTCTGAAACCACAATCATGCCCCTCCAGAGAGACTTGTTTGTGTTGGTGGCACAGCTGGTCAATTGTCTGTTGCAGAGCACAATGACACTCTGTCAGGCACACCTCCGCTCCATCAATCGGAGGCGAAGAGTGGCTTCAAGACTTTTCCTGTCATCAGGTGCGTACTCCCATTCAGACCATCTGTTAGGGAAAGAAAAGCGAAGGAGGAATCGGGAACGATGGCTTGCCCTTGCTAGCATGAAGGTTCCCAGAAGATTTTGGGTCCGTGAGCGAAGTCAGGACTGGTGGGAACGGATAGTCCTCACCACCTGGGACGACAGTCAATGGGTTGAGTGTTTCAGGATGGACCGGGCGACATTCATGGACTTGGTTTCCGTGCTCCGCTCTCGACTGCAGCGTCAGAGAACCAACATGCGTGAACCCATCTCGGTGGAGCAGCGCGTGGCAACCGCAATCTGGTTCTTGGCGACCGGTGCATGTTATCGTGTGGCAGGGGACCACTTCGGCCTGGGGCCATCCACTGTGGCAACCGCTGTCTTGGAGGTATGTCACGCGATTGAAGATGAGCTGCTAGCGAAGACTGTTTGCCTTGGACCTGAGGTCGGCGGGGTAAGTTTTTTTTTTTAACAAATAACCTTTATTTCGATATAACGTCATATCAAAGTGTTTTTAAAATTGATGTCCAAACTGAGCATCGCTGGACCTTCTCCCTATGGAACCTGTTGGTTTTGTTCGGCTGTGATCGCATTTGAAACCAATGATAGTTCATCTAAGTTTTATTTTTGGTTTTCTTTTTTCCTTTTCAGATCATGGATGGATTTGCAGCAATGGGATTCCCTCACTGCATCGGGGCAATAGACGGGACCCACATTCCAATCTGCGCCCCTGGGGGCAGCCCAGAACAGTATGGTAATCGGAAAATGTACTCGTCCATGCTGTTACAGGGCACCGTCGACCACACGGGCCGCTTCCTTGATGTGGAAATCGGATGGAGTGGGAAGAATCACGACGCGTTTGTGTTTAAAAACTCCTGCATCTGCGCCGCCATGGATGCTGGCACGTTTGTCCCTGGAAATCCCACGCTGTCCTTGGGTGGGGTGTCTGTTCCGCCCATAATCATATCGGATGGAGCCTACCCGATGCGCCCCTGGTTAATGAAACCGTATGGCAAGCTGGCAACATCAAGGAGAGAGATCAACTTTGACAGGTGCTTGTCTAGGTCTCGCAACCAGGTGGAACGATCTTTCGGTCGTTTGAAGGGGCGCTGGCAGTGTTTATTATACAGAATGAAGGCCAGGGAAAATAATCTTGTTGCCATAATAAGTGCATGCGTTGTCCTTCACAATATTTGTGAGGCCAGGGGGCATCAACTGCTAGGTAACCTAACAGATCCATGCCCTGTTATCTTGCCTGAAGAGGTGACTGAAATTGCAGACAATAACTCTCTTCTTGAGGAGGGAAAACTTGTCAGGGATGCTCTTGCGAACTTCATGGAGTCCAACATGAGGCATCAGTAGCTCCCACTGTTGCCGAGTTTATTTGAATATGCCAGGCATTGAAAATCAATGATTGTGGATACAATTCTGTACTCATGAATGACCCTTGTAGCTATACAGTGACAACCTTGTAATGGTTTGTTTCATTGGTTCTGTTAAAAAACAGTAAAGTTCTCAGCTTTATTTGACCAAAAAAAAAAACATGCCTGTACACTTACTTTGTATTAAAATCTAGATAATACGTTTATTTGGCTTCTTTCTTTCCAAGACAGCATCCTGTGTGATGCTCTCTTTTCCAGGTTTGATTATTGACAAATTTAACAACACATCACCATGGTTCTATATCACTTCTATGTGGTGGGGAGGCACAGTGAAATCTAGAGATTATGTTGATGGTTCTAAATCAAGGGTACTCCACTTGCACCTTTAAGTAAAGCGAATTTGAATTTTTCATAACCTTTGCGTACACACTGCTCTCCTCGTCAAATGCTGGACAATGCATTTTTTTTCTTAAGTGAGAACACTGTTGGAGCAACTTTGTTTTATGCTTTTTTCTGAGACTGACAAAGGACACCATTCACTATCACAGTCACATAAATTGCATCGCGGGGCGGGCTATGGCTGTGTGATGATCTGCAAACCTTAATTTTCACTGTGACACATGATCATGTTAGCTCATCCCCATGACATGAAAGTAAAAATCAACATTAACCCCTTGCAATTGTGGTGCGTTTTCAAACAACAAGGCCGGGTAGGGGCGGATGGCATGGTTCTGTTATTGGTGCAAGAGCGAGGGCGCGAGAATCTGCAGTGGTCATTCCTATTTCTCGATTTATCATTTTGATATTTCGTTATGACGACAGGTTACTAGAAACCATAACTGCTACCGTTCTCTCATAAAAAATAAAAATGGTTTCTGGACACCGCACCGTTTTTTTCCTGTTAAAAAAAGAGAAATAATTTGGTTGCCGACAAGAGGATCATGACAGACAGCAAGAGAACCTGGTCTAAGGATTCACTATCTGCTCCCCACCCCCGCACCCCGTTTTTTTAGGGAGACACCTTGGGATTTGAAAGCAACATAATTAGGCAATTCATTTCTCCATTCTCCGTTCCAATATCCAGATAGCTAATTCAGTGAATGGAAGAAAGACAAAGGAGAACGTTGCAATCAACGTTTGGACCTCCATTTCCCGCTCAAAAGTGTCCATTTCAAGCGGGGCACTATCAGAGACGTCAATTCGATATTACGCCCTGTAAACGTTAAAAAAAATGGCGCCGAAACGCAGAGGCGCTTTTTGGTCCGACGCGGAGGTCGAGGTGCTACTTAACCTGATTCTTCAGAGTGGGAAGGTGGAGCTCTTAATGAGTAGCACCCACCTTCCGACCAAAGTTGCTTTTTTTAGGATTGCCAGGCGTCTGAGCGACAGGGGATATCCTCGAACAGCGGACCAGTGCAGGTCAAAGTTTAAACGCACTAAGGGTGCTTTTTTCGAGGCCCTGGAGTCGTGGCAGGGGATCCCCAGGCAGAGTGGGAAGCCACCCCACTTCTCCACAATGATGCGGCTGTGGGAGGCCGCAGGACGACCGAGTTGGCAGGAGCGGCGTCACGCGGGTAAGTGAGGCTGTTTGTTTTCATTTGCTATCCTTTGCATTGTAGGTTGTGGAGTGATAAGAGTTTTTAACATCTGTGTAGTGGTGATAAAGAAGTCAGTGATCCATAAACTGGCCTGTTACTGCAAGCCACTGTTGCTGGCTGTCCCTGCCTTCCTTAAAATGACCATTTATGAAATTCCATGAACTTAATTGACATGAGAACATTTTACTGACATCTCAACTGATGTCATGAAAACACACATCGAATGAATCCCCCCTCCCCCACCAATTTTCATGTCCAAGAACGTGTATTGACAGTGGAATGTTGGGACCTTCACAACGACCAATGCATTCCCCCCCAACTCTAAAAAGGAGAAATGGTTTTTGTTTGAACTCAAAGCTATTCAGTCTTCACAAATTAATGTGCCCCCCTCTTCAAAAACAGCAATGTTTCCGGTATCCTATTGCAACATTAAAATCGATTATTGATCTCCTATTATAGATTTGCAGTTGTCATCACACTAAATTGTTTCTTTCCCTCTCCCTCATTTTCACAGCATTGCGTCGTGGAAGAGAAATCGTTCAAGGTGAGGGATTACAGCATGTTGGTGAACATGAAGGTGCAGACCCTGATTCTGAGGAGCAACTGATTGAGCCTGTTTCCACAGAACAAACGGAAGATCCACAAGGTTAAGCACAATTTCCAAAAGTGTTTTTTTATTGATTTTTGTTATTAACATCAACTATTCAACTATGAAAGCATTAAATGAATTTTTTCAAAGATGTCTTTTCTCATCATTATTGAGCTCTACCGCTCCATAGCAAGAGTTCAATAATTGGAAAAAAAAAAGGATAAGCTTCTTGGGTTGCAAGCCATGAATGTACAACAACCCATAACAGTTTCCTGTTTTTGATTGCAGCGATAGGCAGACCAGAGGAGGCTGTTGAGGTTCCGGTAGCCTCTGCAAGTTCCCAAACCTCCAGGACACCCGAGGAAGAACACACTACCCTCGACAATATCCTCACCCGGGTCTGCTCTTTGGAAACCAGGATATTGGCTTCCGGTGGGTCAACAATGTTAATTTTGTTCAGACCGCATATCGGAAAGCCATGTACATGCCATTGACCTTCTGTTTTACATTTTCTCCCTAGTCACGACACTGCAAGGCCAGGTGAGGAAACTGGAGAGTCGCATGTCGCGCCATGGTCGGCGTCTTTTGGTGCTGGAGCGGAGGGAACGCCAGAGGCAGTCCAGTGTAACCGAGACACTGTCTCGTGGTCAGGACCCATGATGGCAAACTTTAAGTTAACTGTTCAACTTTTACCATTTCTAAAAACTTGCTGTTTAGTTGAGACTTGTTCGGTCTCCAAGTTACGACTGTTTAATGTTGATAATTTTTCTGTTAAAATTAAAGAACACTTTTCTAATACAATAACAGATATATTTTTATAACCTGAGAAAACCCTAAAGACCATAGGATGGTAAGCATCCTGGCATCAATTGTTTCTTGTGATGTGAGGGTTGGCCTACAGTGTCAAACGATCCCTGGCCTTTCCCACACATGATCTTTTGGGGGCCCCCATTCTATTGGAATCGGAAGAGTTTGCCGGCAGATTAACATGGAGAGTTTCTGGGGGGGTTGGTTGTTGCTGGCGCAGAATTGCCTCGCCCAATGTTTTTAGAGTACCAACAGCAGCGCGCATGACTTCTATGTTTTCTGACCATGCATCCTGGAACATTCTCCTCTCCAGCCTTGTCTCCTGAAGGAATTCCAGGTTCCTGCGGCCCTCCTCTTCTCTCCACTTCCTAGTTTCTTCCTGCTCCCGTCTGCGTAGGGCCATCTCCTCCTGGTGTTCTTCGAAAGCCTGTTTAAGGAATTTTTCTGCAGCATTGTTGACTGTGGAACCCACCCTTTTCCTACACCTCAGGTTTGCCAGTTGAGTTCCAGGCGACAGGAGTGTTGTTGTCCTTGGTGGGCTTCCTGATTGGGGGCATAGAGAGAAGGGTATGTTTCACTTTTCACAAAGCATGTGCCCCGTTCCCCACCCATTTGTAAAGCCACCAGCAATTTAAGATTCCTTTTATTCCGAACACCATGTTTTGCCTCTCACCATGCCTTCTCAACATGTTGAGGACTGCATACACAACAAAAGGGGGACAATGCCTTATGCTTCAATTCAGCTCTCCCTCAGCTATGTGTAGAATTTTATGTGTGGTTGCCTCGCTTGAAGATGGGAGCCAGTCAACAGAGGAAGACAGTGACGGTGTGCAACAAGGCATGCATGAAAGGAATGCTGCGCATAACACCCACTGAAACCATTTTTTCATTACTGTGTAAGGTATTGACAACATGGTCTGTGTGAGCTGTCACATCCAGGAGAAGGTGATCCCAAAAATTCTATTAAATCAAGTCTCCCATAAGAAGAGCGTATTTGTTCCTCTAAGATGCTTAAATCTCACTTTTTTATTGACATCGCATTCCTCTAGCATTGTCATATCCACCCATTTGAAAAGTCAGCGCTGCAACCTCACAGAGCAAGAAGGCCTTTTCTTTCAAGGTGACAAGGCATCTTGCACCCACCTGCTTGTGCATTTCTTGGAGACGGAGGGTTGTTTTCTTTATCCAGTGCATTCCCCTGTATAATTTGATTGTGATCCCCTGAATCTGTAGAAAGCAAAAAAAAATTTAAGGTCATTACTGTCTTCTCCTCATTGCACGCCAACCAACACAACCCAGACACAGATTGCTTTCTGAAGTATTATGAATTGGGCAATCCAATTGTTTCGGTAGGTGGTCCATCACCCAAGAGAATGTCTGCCAGTGAATCAGACATTGGGGTTGACAGAAAGGTGATGATCGCATTGGAAATCTGCTTTTTTATGCATTTCTTCCAGAGAACCTACAAGAAGCTCACATTGTTTTTAAACCCAAATCTGAATCTCACAACGGAGAAAAGGTGGTAGCATTAAGCATCCAAAAACCAATTAACAATTCCTCCCTGCACCCATCCAGCGGCATTTATAAAAGGTTGTTTGTAACTTGTGTTGGTTCCCACAATGGGAGAGGAAGGGGTGGGATGTCAGTGGCCTTGTTAATAAAGCGATTAAAATATGCTTATAACCTAATCATCAGGAAAAGAGATGCTGGCCGAACTCGCCTTGTGTGCTATCTGTGATGATTTCAATTTCACCTCACGCAAGGTTCTGGTCACTGTTTAAAATCACTGGAGTCCCGTATGTCGGCACTTCAAATATATGCGTGCTGTTTCAGTACTTTTAAATAATTTGCATGCTGTTCATAAACCATCTCAGTAGCAAGCATGTCTGGTAACAAAATTGATTGTAATAACCACTTAACTTTTGAGCCGCAGTAGAGATGTATTTTTAGGCAAGGTTCTCTGATGGTTTTAAAATTTAGAGAAGCTGTCAGAAGGGTACCTGAGAGCGCCCCCCCCCCACACACACAGACGCTGGTGAGAGGCAAGGGGCCTCTTTGCTTTGGCATTACAGAGCAAAAGTAGGAGCAACGTTATTGGTATATTCTTTCATTGTGATTTGGTCTGGCTTTGTTAGTGCTCGAACCTCTTGAGAATACTTTTTAGATAGATCAATTATTTCACAATTGTGTCCTTTGAAGCGTTTCTCATTGCAATTTTAACTGTGTTCTTGTCCGGTGCTGTTCCGACTTCACATAGAGTGATCTGGGGTGGCAGTTTCAATCAGTTTTTACATCTTGACCCAAAAAATATGCTCACCACTTTCAAGTAGTCCTTCTGGTGTGACATCAAGGGATGTTTCCAAGTCATTGGGGTTTTCTCCAGACATGCAGTCAAAGTCTCCTAAACATTGTTCATTTGGAAAAATCAGTAACAATGTCAAAAAATTTTGAAACATGACATATTAGAATGGAGTCCTAACCATAAGTAATCATTTCATCTTCACAATGTGTGGGCAGGTGGAAGCATGGCGTAAAACACACTTAACAGTTCATTATATATGGGCACCAGTCCAATAACGGTAATAAACCAAAGCTATGAGATTACCATGCTGAATCAGGAAAAAGGGAAATCCGCCAAAACCAAATTTTGGTGCTCTAAAAAGTGCTATGAATCCAGACAATTCCACCCCACATTAAGCTATGGGATTAGCAAGTGTGCCACTGAGAGGACGATTAACTTCCCCCTTCCACAATTTGAAATTTTTTTTGCAAAGCGGTGAAACGTGGCAACAATGGTCAGAGTTAAAACAATGAGCGGTACGGTTTTCCCCATCGTCACATATGCATCAAACAGAGAATTGACCTGTGTGCGGTCACGCACAATAATTTAAATTTTCTTGCGCTGGACTTTCAGGGGACCAAAATGTCCATCTCAGTTTTTAATCAGCCATGGCTGTTTAGCCCATGCATGCAGACATGAACAAACAATGAATCTGCCTCAAACGGAATGGGAACATCAGTCCATTGGCCTTGCCAGCCTCCCGGTAATAGCTGGAGATCTGCCAGAATTACAACTGATCTCCAGGCAGCCTAAATCAGTTCCCCTGGAGAAAATGGCTGCTTTGAAGTGTGAACTCCATGGAATTATACCCCAGATTTCCCTCCCATCCACAAACCCCACCATCTTCAGACTCCTCCACCAAAATCTCCAGGGATTTCCCAACCTGGACCTGGCAACCCTGCAGTCCATCAGGGTCAGTTTGGTCTCCCCAGGCAGGCAGCACCCCTCCAGGGTCTCAAGTGGGGTTGCCAGCTCTGGGCTGGGAAATTCGTGGAGATCTTAGAGTGGAGCCCGGGGAGGGAGAGATATAATGCAAGAGTCCACCCTCCTGTGAAGCCATTTTCTCTGTAGTCTGGACATCTGTTGTAATTCCAGGGGATCTCCAGGCCCCAACTGGAGGTTGGCCACCCCAGGCTCAGGTAGTGATTTTTCCTTGCATCACCAGAGTATTTTTCTCATTAGATGCTTGAGAATGAAGCTGGGAACTTAGGCATGCAAAGCAGGTGCTCTAGTACTAACCCACAGTCCATCCCCATGCTCTATGCTCTCACAAGATTGTGCCATATTGAGGGCCAGCTGGCAACCCACCCCTTCAAGAAGTAACAAGCATGCCAAAAATCAACTTGAGTATTGCACTTGACTGGAGCAAGATCACAAGGGGAGACAAACACCCTCAACTCCTGCCTGTAAGCCTCCCAGAGGCATCCGGCTGTCCCGCACCCCCAACCCCCCGGTGTGCAAGAAGCAGGGGTAATGCGCCCTTGGCATGATCCAGCAAGGCATTTCTTGCCCCGGCAAAAAGCATTATCCTTGGAACGCCTCCAAACCCTTTTCATCACAATAAAGACCGCTCGGTATATTCAGCAAATACGGCAATTGAATGAATGCAACGGCTGGGATCCAGCTGCACGCTTTGGGGCAGCGTGCACTTAGCAGACACCGGGACCCTGGGATATGTTGCAAGCTACTTTCATAACCCCTTTTTTCCCATTGAAGTAATCATGTCAGGATACAATATGGATTTTAATGTGCATGGCTGGATTTTAAACAGTAGTCATAACAACCCTCCCATGTTCTCTAACTGCTGCACTTACCGTCATGAGCAGGTGAAGACATCCTGATGTCAGTGGGATTGATGGTTTCCAACTCGTGTGAAAATAGCTCCTCTGATGACTCCATGAGCACCAAGGGTGCTGGGCTCACTTGACCCATTACCTGAAGAACCATGCTTCTGGCTAAACGTTTGGGATTCACACTTGCATCCCCTCTGAGAATGCTCTCTAGCTCCCTGTAGTAGGGGCAGGTGATGGGAGCGTTTCCTGACCGGCTGTTATGTGCCACCACCTTCTTGTATTCGAGGCGCATGGTCTTCGTCTTGGATCTGCATTCAAGAGCCGATCGTCTGTGGCCCCTCGTTGCCATCTGTTCAGATATTCTCTCGAAATAGTCCAAGTTGCGATGTGTGTTCCTTAGGGCCACCTGGATTTTTTCCTCGCCCCAAAAGTGCAGAAGATCGATGATTTCCCGATGCCTCCACGAGATTCCTCGTTTCACATGACTCATCCCACTGTGAGACATTTTTTTCGTGTCCGCGATAGACAAAGGACTAATTTTTGAGCTATACACTTCCCGCCTCACCAGAGCTGAAGTTCAAGCAGAATGGGTTGCATGAGGCGTCACCGCTGTAGGCACGCCCAATGTGAAAGCGAAAACTCCTGGCATGTTTCCATTTTTTTTAAAAAGGGAGGGGGGGATGGGGAATTTGCGCGCCAAAAACAACGTTCCAGGTTGTAACTTGAACGACTGCCACATATTTTTATATCGGTTAAAGAATAAGGGGTGGTCAAAAAGGGCACAGACATGAATACTTCATATTAGTTTTTTTAAATTCGCCAACGCTAAAGTGCTTTAATGGACCAAATGCCAGCTTGTTTGTAAATGCCTGCTCGGCGTTTTGCAATGCAAACATTGCAGCGACGTGATAATGCGCTATAACGCGATATCGATATAAGTTTGGTTTATTTAAAAAAAAATTATGGCGTTGCAAGCGGTTCTTAATCGCTCGGGAACACTCACACGGACACGGATTAAAACTACATTCAGAGTAGGATTCCGTTAATAATTGGGAACTGAGCAAACGGAATAGAAATGGAATAAGGCGAGGAATGAGCGGGAGGTAGCGCTAATTTAGCGCGAAAATTGTGCCCGTGTGACGACGGCCCAGCTGAAAAAAAGCCCTGCTTGTATAGTTTTAGAGACTTCAGCCACAAGAATTCAGGGAACTCTGTAGGTGCGATCTGGGAAGACAGTCTATGTATAAAAGAAGTAAAATGAGAAACTGTTCACAGAATGAGAAGCAACAAGGCAAGGATGGGCAGCAGAGGACAATCAACTTAAGCTTGCAAAAAGGACTATAATAGGAGAAGAAATACAAGTAGGGGACTATTATGTGCCATGACAGATGAGTTGAATGCTCTTTTGCAGAAACCAACACATATCAGAGAAAACTAGAAAAAAAATATTTTTAAAAAAATATGTTTGCACAACTGTTTTATCATACTTTGTTTTTCTCTATTCAGTTATCTAACAGCCAAAGCTAGTAAACACTTTAGAATTAGCAGTAATAGCAAAGTGAGCATCATTTGAAATCTGTACTTTTCCTTGAGATGAGGTATATAATTGTCAGTACTTCATTCCAATATTGCATCTCTTACTCAAATACACACAGGCTTAGTTCAAAAAAACAAAACAAACCCTTATTTCCTTTAGTCAGGTTGCATTACGTGCAGGTAAGCTTACTGAATGCAATTACCTAAGAATGGAGTTTGACCTTAAGTTGTGTAACTGCTCTGTCACCGATGACTTAAGATCTTTAGTATCATACCTGTACTCCCTTTGGCACTGATAGCTTTTAGCTAACAAGCGGTATACAGACGGTTACTGCCCAAACAAATGTTTGCTGATCCTCAGTATAAAAGGAGCCTCCCTTTACCAAACCAAAAGAACTGTTCCTTTTATAGTTTACAGAAATCTTGACTAAGAAGAAGCAACAGAAAGGGAAATGCACCTGTTCACTTCCCTAAAAAAATACCCCCATAAAGCCTTGGGAAGGATGACCAGACATGGACACTGATCTGTAGCAGTAGCAGAAAGTAAGCAAGTAGATCCCACAGAAAGTGGCCGTTTTCAATCCACACAGCTTACCTTGTTCCGGAAAACAGCGAAATCTCATGAGAAGATGCTGTTATCACGTCTTCTCGTACGATTTCGCACGATAACAGCGTCTTTTCGCGCGATTTTGTGCGAGATTTCGCTGTTTTCCAGAACAAGGTAAGCCGTGTGGAAATGGCCAGTGTCTTGCCTCAGATTAGCTGCCTGGTTTCAATGGCACTGTGAGGGCCATGCCCACACACAGTCCTTTTCAACTTTGTTTTGAGAGTTAAGGAAGAAGGTACATGTGTTTCTGCATACCTGGAGTTTTCGTCCCTTCTCTTCTTTGTGGCTGCTTTCATGAGCCACATGAGGGCCGGCCACTTCACTTTTAGGAGAAATGACAAATGATAGGATTGGCTTCGTACTGCTGTCAGAAAAGAGACAGCACATACTGTACAAACCTGCTCAAATGAATGGGAAGTATTGCACGGGAGGTCACAACATGGTCTGACAAGTCAACCTATGTGGTATGCTAATGATGTTTCCATAAATCAAAGTTTAAGATCCTCATGTCATCAACAGTAGCAATCCCAGAAGAAGAAATGTGAGATATATGGACACCAAAAAAGATTCTAGATAGAGGGGGGGGCACGTAATCAAGAAGTTCAAGAACTGTCAACATCAATAAGTTTCTGTGAAACTGTATTCAGCTAGGAGAAACAAAACATATCAGAATGGCCACTAATAAGAAAAATATAAATAAGCTTGATGTTTAGGTAGCATTAAACAGGCTCTCTCTCTCTCTCTTTTTTCTTGAAAATTGTAACCGCAAATACCCTCCATCAAATGACTTAATTTGCTTTTAATTCTCAAGAGGATTAGTAAAACCATGATTAATTCCATCCAAACCCTTTGCATTTCTATTTGTACTTGCAAAGGACGCTTATGTAGTCCAGTGACAAGATAATTACTGTTATTGCATTCATGAAGTGATTGAGTGGGAGTGCCCCAAGGGAAAGAGAGGCAGAAAGGTGAACAAGGAAGTTGGTGAAAGTGGATCAAGAAAAGCCATATTAGAAAAGCCACCTTAGTTCGCCTCGTATCTCCCAAGCAAACAATGCAAAATAGAACGGGAGACTGCCCGTTATCTACCGACTGAATTACAGGTGGAAGGACTCAAGCTCTTGTAAAATCTGATCCTCTTTACTCTCTCTGCCCTATGTAAGGAACTTGAATTCACCTTTATTTCACACATGTATCCAATGCTGTGGTCCTACAAACATTTAGGAGCTGTTGCACCTTCTAACACAATATAATAACAAACCGCGATTTACAACTGACAGCACGCAATGGTTTGCTGGTGAGCATAACTGGAGGATACGCATATCTGAATGACACACATTTGCTTACATTCATACTCCTAACAAGCTTATCTTTCTCTCCCTATTCATACCATTGTCTGGTTTAGATTGCATATTTCTTGGAGGCAGAAACTAGTCTTTTTGCCTATGTCACACTAGCATGTTACATACATGGATGTTGTTAAAACAATGAGCATTAGTACACATTAATTTATATGATTTTGTAGGTGGAAAAGAGATAAGTGGTCCTTATAAGAACATTTATGACTCAGGGCCAAGCTACACATGACGAATGACACTTGAACAGCAAGTGTATTTCTCCCAGTTCACTTGCCCTCCACTCAATCCACTTGTCGTTCAAGTGTCATTCGTCATGTGTAGCTTGGCCCTCAGATGTCAATGGCTGCAATAAGGAACAATCTTACTAGAAGTTATTTGGCCCTTGTTAAAAAATATATAGCTACAGAAGCACTAGTCAGAACACATGCAGCCTTGAGGTAATTAATAAAGTGGTAAGAAATAAAATACTAACTGAATTTTACCAGGGAAATGGAATCCACCTTCCTAACAAAGGCTACATTGTTCGCCAGGTCAACACCGTGTTTCTTTATGGGAGAAATCAAAGTACCTCATTCAACAATCCCTCCAGTTGTAAATGAATAGCTTTAAAAACACAGATTACTTGTCTACAGTTCCACAGCTAGATACCCACTTAACGTCCAAAGTTCTTTTGGGGAGGAGAGCAGCTTTTACAGAGCAATTAATAGAACAGAGAAGAGCCAAGAGAGCAACAGCCCAGAATTGCAGAATTACCCTCCATGAGCAAATCACAGATAAACCCACATAATAGAAGAGTACAACCTATGATTATGGTTGTGCAGCAAGTAATACCGACCCATATCCATCCCAGCCACTGTTCTGCTAGTACCACAGAAGGAGTTTCTAAGACAAAAATCAGAGAGATGTCTCTCTTGAGCAAGCAAGCCTGTTGTCGTAAAAGGCAGAGGAAGAGGATAAAGGAACTACGAAATAAAGTTTTCCAGTTTTGCTCGTTATCCAGAACCTTTCAAAGGATATTCTGGATTACAAACTGGAAATGGAGCCTAAACAGGAAACAGAAGAGATCTATTATTGACGGGAGTACAAGCCAAGTACAAACCATAGTATCAATTAGCATCCTGCAGTGCATCATCAATTAGTAGCGATCTGATGATTGTCGAAGTTTATGGGACACAGATCTGGTTCATGCATGTACATTCCATCAAATGCTAGCTTGCACCAATGAAGGCCTATTGATTCATGCAACATCACCTCAAAAGCAATACTTTTTTTAAATCAAGTCAATTCATACCTTTAGTTGTCAGTCATCAAGCATACACTCATTGTGCAAAGAAATCATGCAATCTGTGTGTAAGCTAGTTCACAACTAATAAACTTTTACTAACTGGGAAAAAAATTACATCAGAACACACTCGCACAAACTCTTCATAGATATTTAAAACTAAAATATGCAAATAGGGATGGAGGTAATGAAGGCTTCTGAACATGCACAAAACACTCCTTTGTTGACAGATTGTTCAGAAATTTTAATTCTTATTTCTGCTGGCAAATGTGAGAAGGAATTTCCCAGGAGCCAAACGCAAGTTCCAACCATGCCCAGAGAATCTCCACTGCAGCATGACAACTCCTTTGGAATAGTTTTAACTTTGGAAAGTATAACTTAAAAACTTCATCTCATCAATGAATCAGAAGGCACAGCTTAAAAGGAGCCCTCAGTTTTTGCATCCCAAAGTTTGTATGATTCTGAAAGGGTGAAAAATAGGAAGGAGGAGGAAACTGGTAGAAAAGCAGGTGGGGTCTGAGCCCATGAGAACCAAAGGGAGCAATTCTAAGCAGGTCTTCTCAGAAGTAAGTCCCATTTTATCCAATGGGGCTTATTCCCAGGGAAGCATTCTCAGGATTGCAGCCAAAGTAAAATCTGGAATGGGGTTTTGTTTACAATGGCTCGAGCATTTCTTTACTGGGAGAGTTTGCTTCTACCACCACCACCCCAATTTCCAAAATTCTTTTCCATCACGTACTAGTTGCGCACTCTCCAACAACATGTTGCTCTTTTCCTGAGATATAAAAGTATTGATTAATGTGTCTTCCAACCATTGTTTCCAAGGCGGTGTCCAAAATATTTTTAAATCAATTTTTTAAAAGGAACACTGAAAATTCAGTTTGGTTTAAAAGCGAGCACTGTCTTCAGGGCTGGAATTCAAACTGCTACACAATATTCCAGCTACATAGACAATCACCCAACTACACACTACATAAAAGTCATACAACACAAAATAACGTGCAGCTTGTCACGTTATATCTCTATAAGATGTGTTATTATTAGTCACACAACCTTTCATCTTAATGGAATTAGAATATGCCTCAGCCTGAATCTAAGAAACTAGTTGCTAATTTAAGCAATCACTTATTTCTTTGCTGAAGGCAATGTTGAAATATCTGACCAGACTGCCAGAACAAGTTACTTACCATAACTCTACCTCCACCCTTTTATTTTACGCATTTTTTGCAACTACGTTTACTTGGGGTGAAAGAGAAATACACAGGGAAGTATTTCATATTTATAATATGCACTTAAGATACGTGCATCCAGATTTGGATAGCCCAGGTGATCCTGATCTCATCAGATCTCAGAAGCTAAGCAGGGCTGGCCTTGGTTAGTAGTTGGATGGGAGACCTCTAAAGAAGACAAGGCAAAGAAGACGGGCAACGGCAAACCACTTCTGTTAGTCTCTTGCCTTGAAAACCCCAGCAGGAGCAACCATAAGTCATCTATGACTTGTTGGCACTTTCCACCACCAAGATAATGCACATGGGAGTACTGAATACTACAGCCACAATCCAGCACAGAATTAGAAGGGCCTGAATCCATTCAAAAAGATGGGCTTCAACATGCTTCGTTCTGTGTGGCCTAAGAAAGTGCCAAAATCATGCTTTGATTTAGGTCTTTAAGCATTAAGATGTTTCCAGCCTCTTGAGATGCAATCCTGCTTCTCCAATCTGAATCCACAGGTTGCTCTCCACAGTAACCAAACGGAACCCTCCTCACCGCTTCTGATTTTGAATAGCAGCCTGCTCACTTTTACCATTTTCAAGCCAGGAGGAACTGGACTACACATGGAACCCAAAGATAAGCGAACTGCTAGACCATCCTATCGGTCATACGGGAGGATCACTAAGCTAATGTGCCTAACTACCATTGGGCAGAGTGGTAAAGGGCGAGTTAAGTGTGTATGTGTGCATGTGCGCACACACATGTGCACACAGTCTTATCTTTGCACCCACCAGGAAAGTGGGTGTTTTGTCAGATTGCTTATATGCAAAACTTCACATGGCTCATAATAAAGTCAGACTTGCTTTCTTTCTATTCAGTGAAGCGCAGGCATTAAAAAAAATCAGGCTATTAAATGGAAAATAAGGAAGAAATACGCCTGCCACTGCTGAAACATTTATTTCTGCATCTGACTTCAAAACTGAGTTTGAAGATTTGAAACTTAAATTACTACAAAAAGTGAAATCCAAGGGTAGGCTTTGCACCTGGGACGTGCAATAAAGCCAACCATGCTACTCCACATGCTACCACAGACTCAAGATAAAAACGAAAGGCAACACTGTTCAAGTTGTTACAAATGTCAGTGATTCACTGACATTGTACTTACCAACACGCTACTTGCTCTGTTTGGTCCTGCCAAAACCTCCCCCTTGAACTCTCCCACTGTCGGGGGAGGACAGGGCATCAGATTTTAGTCAAAATGTACATTTTAACACACACTTGAGAATCTTCCCTTACTCCAGTCAATGAGCATTCCCACATCTGTACTTTTTCTTACTTTAAATGTTCTCACACTGTTTCTGCTATGGAGGTGGGTGGTTGGGTAGAAAACTAAATATATGTTTCAGACAGAACATGTCTTCATGTAACTTACGTTTGCAGGTAAAACAAAAAAAAAGACAATCAAAATAAAACTGTAAATCTACCCTCCTGCATGGCAATCTTATTTATTTAAAAGCCCAACAGTATACAAATAAAATTTTAAGAAGTCATTTCAACCATTTGTGTACTTGCACATGGCAAGTGTTCAGAAGTGCTTTAACAAGAACGTATGAAATCTGTCTTAAAAAAAATAGATAGTGAACGTTGTTCCTGCCAATATAAGCAAATTCAATTTATATAAATGAGATAAATGCAATGCTGTATCAACAACATTACAGTACTTAAAAGGCCTTGCTATGGATCAAACAAAACAAAATATTGGGAGGTCCTTGAATGGATCCCCCAGGATTTTTTTTTAAAAGAAATTACACACGATTCTGATTCAGAGTTTGGCTGCAGGGTGGGGAGAGACAAGAGTTAATCTTTCACTCCCCAAATGCTTTCACCCATCAAAACTGACTTGTCCCCAAAGCCAATATTAAATATGGAGTGGGAAAAACAAGCATCTCCTGTTTTTTCTCCACTTTTATGACTAATAACATTCCCATGAGGTGGTTTGTTTCCATCAGCAAATCAAATCACTTCTCTTTCTGCTCTATGGCCTCAAGCAACTGCCATTTTCCTTTATAAATGCACTGGGGTGACTTTGAGTCTTTCAAATAAGAATCTTTTGATGAAGAACCGGCAATCTTAGAAAGTGAAGTGAAAGCTACACTCAAAGAAACTGGGAGAAACAAATCACAAGGAGTAGATGGTATACCAAAACAGCTATTTCAAGCTACAGAAACCAAGTCCATCAGAATCTTAACAAGAATCAGTCTATGAATATGGAAAACAAAACAATGCCCCACAGACTGGAAACATGCAACCTACATTCCAATTCTGAAAAAGGAGCCGCCAAAGACTGCAGCAACTACTGGACCATTGCATTAATTTCCCACACAAGCAAAGTGATGCTCAAAATTCTACAACAAAGACTTTCCTTGCTTTAATGATATGGCTCATTTGGCCAACAGGCCTTGAACAATGCCACACTAAAAACCGCAAAAATAAAAATATAAAAAATAAACTGTTTTAAAATGTCCGGACATTACCACATTTAAAATCCTTTGAACTTAAAAAAAATAAAGCAAAAAAATTGGCTACAGCCACTGTTACTCCTAAATTCACATCTTCCAGAAGGTATTTTTACCTTGTCTAGAATGGCCAAGTTTTCATTGTCACAGAAAACAGGAGTAATCCACACATCCATTATACCACAAAAATTGTTACATTCCAATAAACAATGCACCCAAGTTTCTATCTGTCCAGTAGCAAAGTCAAAGTCTATGAGAATATGAAATCTTTTGTATTCAACTTTATATAACCTGAGAAGGAATATAATTTACTCTTACATGCATAAATGCTCTCCTGTATCATGGAATGGTTAAAAAAACACCTAAGTATGGCAAAGATGCCTTTGGATAGGATAATCCAATATATAAAGCAGAGCATACCCCACCCTATAGGCTCTCTGCACAGTATTCAAAAGATCCAAGTATACAAACATTCATTCACCAAAGAGCATGCTGCTAACACTACTGTTAAGCCCCAACCACTGAAATCTAGCCTCCATTAATTTCCTCCATGGAGTGACATATAAGTCAGATTTTAATAAACAGAGATACCCATTAGCTTCTGACGCAAACAGAATTTTCAATCAGAGCCCAAAGGCCATTGCCCAAGTCACACTTCCAGAGATTGCAAGCCCAGTTCCACCCTTAGAGAGACATTAGTCACCCAATTTGGCACACCCACAATCTTCTGCAAAAATGATAACAAAGGGGAATCTAATGTGTCTCTGCAGGCCTCGATCCATATTGGAGCTCCATAAAGAAGCCAACCCCTTACTTTTGAATTAAAAACTGACCACTTTTATTATAGAAAAAATATATTATTGCTTTTGTCGCAACCAAAGCCCCGTTATGAACATTCTTAAGGTAGGCCCTCCAAGCCAAATTGGCTTGAAAATAGACTACTAAATAACAAAACTGAGTTACTTGCTCTTCAGGTTTCCATTAACCTGACAGTTGTATTTCTGTATAGGATTAGATTTAGAGAACACCATAACCTTAGACTTCCCATGGTTTATTGTCAACCCTTCTGCACTGCAATATTCTGAAAAGGCCTTCTACAAACACCGAAGGCCCACAGGAGAGCTGGCTAGCAAAAGTGTGTTGTCCGCATATAACCACAGCAGTCTTGGGGCATCAGCTAACACTGGTGGGTAAAATTTAGGGTTTCTCAAAAAACGTGCTAGCTCTTTTATATACAAACTAGTGAAAATTCCGTTGTGGGAAAAAATGCAACAGGCTCTAGAAAGGGGAGGGTGGGCAGACGAGCATTGTCTCCTCCTCCATGACTGATCCCAGCTGGGTGAAGGGGGGGGCAGGCATTGCTGCCTGCTCTGTGCCTGATCCTGGCTTGGGGGGGGCAGGCATTGCCGTCTGCTCTGCATGTGATTCCAGTGGGTTGAAGGTGGGAGCGGACATTGCCTCCTGCTCCACTCCTGATCCCAGCCTGGGCTTCCTACCATGGCGTACTCTTGAAGGGACGGGCTGCCTCCTCTGGGTTTCCCTCCATGCAGCGCCCTCTAGAAGTGCACCAGGGTAGGAAGTGAGTTGTATGGAACACAGTTAGCCTTTTATATAGTAGGATTAAACAACAATGGGAGTAACAAGCATCCTTTCTGTAAAGGAAAAAAGTTGGACAAATGGCCTCCCAAACTACAACGAACTGGAGCTGAAGGAGAATGGTTTAACTTCTTTATAAACCACAGCAGTCTATTCTGTTACACTGTTGTGCCCTGATGTGGGCTTCCAGTACTAGCACAGTGCCACAGGTATTGGCACTGTATTGAAGCAAGAATCTTTTGAAGCAAGAAGGCCCACGCTTCTTTAACAACAGCTTATGCAATCAGGCTACGGCACACAGGGCTCACATTCCGATCATTTTACTGGAGACTTAGGACCTCACATATTCTAGGAAAGAGTTCTTGTTTGTCTACCATGCATCTCCAGAGAGATCACCTTAACACAGTAAAGGGAGAGATTCGCATCTTAAATGCAATATAATACACATGCACCGTGGACCTACAAATTGGCTCCAGCTCTGGGCTTCTGTGGTTCATGAATTTCATACATGTTTGTCCCATCTCCATTCATTAAGGTATTCGCTACAGATACTCAGAGTTAACAAAGAGGACTTTTGTCTTTAACGTGTGAAAAGGCGCTGTTAGATCATGAGAACAGGAATCAAGTTTGTTGCAATACTTCTCACCTTCTTCTCTTGCAAGAAAAATAAACTTTGAAGATATTCAAATAATTGGCACCAAATCCTGTATTAAGATAGCCTTGAGCAGTTAGACAAAACCTGCTTATCACATTTGTACGTATTTAAAAAAAAACTCAAATAAGTTTATAAAAAGCAGTATCAAGGAGGACAAGCATTTCCCAATACAAATGCAGCATGCTTCGTCTTAAAAAGTTTCCAGGGAAGAGACAAAGAGACAATAGAAATTCTGCCCAGCAATTTAATCTTAGCGTGCAGCCTTGGTCAAGATCTGGAATCAAAAACTGTCCTTGACCAATGCTTACAACTCTCTAGGGAATGTGATAAAGCAACACTGCTAGGCAGAGGCAGAATATAGTCAAAGATGTTGGGAAGAAAACTTAATTTTAAATTCATTAATTCTATAGACCTGTTGGGGACAAGAATAAAATTATGCACAGGGTGATGTTTATATCAATACATATAACTCTAGCACTCGGGGGATATTCGAAGTCTATAACATGTCAGGCATTAGACTGGTTAAGTGTAAAAATATATCTGAAAAAGCCTTAAGGACCCTGCCTATAAGACCATAAGGAAAATCAGAGAACTATTCCATGCTTAAAACTTCATGCAAATGTTCCTTACCTGTTCATGAAAAAACTACTCTTTATATCAGAACATTGGTATCAAATTAAAATGAATGGAACATAACGGATAAAAACACTATTTTAAATATGTAAAAGGTACGAAGTTTATTATACAATGCAAAACTGGTAGCACTTTTTTTTTTAACCTTCCCATTAGGTCTCTTACAGTGTCTTCATACATAAGAAGCAATAACACTGGTAAGACCCAGGTCTGCTTTATAAAGGATGCAATCCTAAGGACAGCTCCTGGGAGTACTATTTATTTATTTAATTTATTTATATAATACTCTGCCTCTCTCCGCCAACGAGGACAACATTGTTCTCCTCTATTTTAGCCTTACAACAACCCTGTGAGATAGGCTGGGATAAGAGAGAATTAGTAGGACAAGGTCACCCAGCAAGAGTAAGGTTTTGAACTTGGGATTCTCAGATCCTAGAGTGACACTCAAACTATACATGGGAGGATGCACCAGTGACTAGACCTGCTTAAGATTGCTTCTAAAATTCGGAAGCAAAAATACACTGCTCTGAAAGTTAAGACTTATTTCACTCACATTGCATGCTTCCTTCAGTATGGAATTCATATTTACACATATAAATTCCTTTGCAACAAGAAAATACTTGAACACTCGGGGGGGTGGGGTGTGTGTCAGATTTCAGCAAGAGCAGAACAAAAAAAGGATTTAGTAGGTGCACTGTGGGTGGAAATCAAGGTTTAAAGGCCTACTCTTAAATATATGCATTATTAAATCTTAAAACATTACATTTTTAAAACCAAAGGATTTGTGCCTTCAACATATGTAACTATCCTATTTATTTATGATGCTTAATTTGTCACACTGGCAGTTGCCCATATATAAACAATACATCACATACAGCTCGAAACCAAAGGATGGGGCACCCTAACTTCTGACGCTCCCAACTCTTCCCTGATTAGACAGCAATGGAAAATCCAAGACTGTTACGTTCATCTGCATTGTTGAGTTAATCTGCATTTATACCAGCCTGTGTACCTCTTTGAGATCATAATCTATTTAAACAAGTGGAATTTTTTGTCATTAGCTTCAGTAAAACAAGAACCCTACTTCGTATGTTTGAATTTCCAAGGACGTCCATTTGACTGTTTTCGAGATCTGCATACTGAAAACTGTTATAATTCACACCCAAGTCATTTTCTCCCTGTTGTATTACAAACTTGGCCAATCCCAAATGAGAAATAAATGCAAGTTTTAAAAACAAATCTCTAAAAGTGTATGTAGAATTACTTGTACTTTTCCAGCAAGAATTATATAGGCTCAACCCAGATATCATGCAAAAACATGGTTTAAGTAAACTAACTATGGTCAGAGCCTGTGGTCGGAATGTGAAACAATAGTTTGAAGTTACTTTATTAACCATGTTTAGTTTTGTTTGATGGCTGCAATGCAGACACCCTGGCTCAGCACTGGTTTTTGGCCCAGATGCTTCTACCAACTGCCTTTCCCAGTGACTTATAAAAAGGTGATGTAGGTTGGCAGTCCCCATATGTCTGCCCAAAAATGTGCAGCCTGAACATTATTTGGAAAGCAAAATAATGCCAAAAAGTACATTCAATCCACTGTAATGAGAGCCTAACCTATTATTCTTTAAATGTTTTTATTGATCAGTGATTTTAAAAAGGAGTAATACACAAATTGGAACTGCTGCAAAGGTTTATGGCATGCACCCTTCCTACTCAGGATACTGCCCTTTAATGTGCATTTCCCCAGAATGTAAGAGTTGCCTTTCTAAATCAGACCCAAGTAACATCTAACAGAGCATGCTGTTTGCTACAGCGTCCTGCCATGTGCTTCTGGGATGCTCATAAGCAAGCCACAGAGAGTATGGTCATTCTTCAATGCATGTCTCCACTGGTGAGTAATCAAATGATACTCCGCCTTTGATCATGGAATTCCCATTCAATTATGATGGCTGACAGCCATCGACAGATCTATACTATACTCCACACAACCGTCTAATTGTTTTTAAAGCACCAAATCTAATGGCGTTTTACTAGTGATTTACCCAAGTTGTATATCCTATCACTGGTACTGAAAGCTACCTACCTACTGAACCGCTAATCAGCTGCTTTGGATGATGCAGTGTTCTACTGTTTTGTGACAGGGAGAAGGGGAAAAAAGTGTGCTCTACTCTCTTTGCTCCATAGAGAATTATGAAACCTTGTTAAGTCTGCCTTAAGACGTTCTCTTTTTGTGAACTAGAACCCCCACTAGAACTAGGGGGGTTCTAATGAACTAGAACTGCCCAAGAACCGCCTTTCCTCAGAGGACAGATTGATTAAACCCTTGATCACTTTCGCTGAAGGGGACCAGCAGACGGGGCATCTGCCAATCCACAGCAAACTCATGCCAGTTGGTGAGTGCCCCTTGTAAGCAGCCGCTCCTAGCAAGCACCTCCAGGATCATACAAATGTTCTCTATGTTCCAAAGAGCAACTCTGCTAACCTGCCTTCTCCATAAACTTGTAACTTAGCTGCAGGGGGCCTCAAGCTACATGTTACCCGAGGGATCCAGGGCTGTCCCCTGATTCACCTTCTTCACTTTAGTGAAATTCAAGCATGGGTGGCAAATCTAATCATAGCTGTGTACTGAGGGAGCAGAGTGATATAAAAACAGTCCACAGAAAAAGGTAAATAATTGTAGTCCCTTCCAGCTACTGTCCCACATCAGTCTACATACTATGCCCAAAAGCAGAATGCCTACGTGGAATACCTACAGCACAACTGCTGCATTTAGGAATCTGCAGTTCACTATATATTAATATCAGATTTATCATACAGCTAATGCGACCATATTCATCGAGCTGCAGCCCTAACCTCCAACTGAAATGAAGTTTAAGTATACATAACTGCACTTGCTTACAATTAACCCTTTTGCCCTCCCCGTCCCCTTCTTGCCTCCTATTCTATTGGAATTCAGACTGTAAGCATTTCAGTGCAGGTATTATGTTCCTGTGCAGCATCTTATAATCTGATGATGTGTCTTGAGAAGAGTTGTGCGATATATTAAAATTCAATGAATGAAATCAAGATGGGTAGTTCTGTTCCCATGAGCACAGAGCAAAACCAATTCCTATTCCCACCACTATATGAAAACGCGCTTTTATTTTTGTCCCGGTTCAGTGATGCTCAGGAGGCAGCTGTTAGCAACAGAGATCACCGTTTTATTCCTTAGTATCACGCTATCAATTGGTATTAATACATATAACTGTTGCATATTTATCTTTCAAAAGGCCGAACTCATTGGCAACAGTTCAATCTGAATTGCATTAAAGTGGCTGGGAGTCTATTCAAAAGAAAAAACATAACCCAACCCTGCCTCTATTTCATCACCAACAGGTATGAACTCGCTCTTTAGAGAGTAAGAGAGTCCTCCTTGATTTTAAGGTTGTGCAATTAGCTCCTCAGGGAGGTGTGTTTCTTCTTTTCAAGATAGTTTTATTATCTGGAGTCATGAAATGTTTAAATCACATGAGCTGAGCAAAAGTATCAGAGAGCTCTTTTCTCAGGAAAGAAGTGGGAAGGAAAGAAAGATGAAAATCTTCATTTCCCGCCTTTTTTGGCAGGTCCCCAAAATAAAGTTGATTTGTCTGGAACTGAAGTTGGCTGCCTACTTTTAAAGCTTTTACAAAAGCAAAGAAAGAAAATCATGAACAGGCCAAAAAGGGGGTGGGGGAGATTTCAAACCTATACTCCTGGCCCCACCACAATTTTCAAACTGGTTTCTCAACAATGATAAAGGCACAATACTTTCCTCACATTCTCAAACATAAGCCAGGTGAATGGAGATAGAGCCAGACAGGAGGAGTGACATGGCGAATGCTTATAGTCTCCCAAAGTATTTAGACTGAGAACCATACATTTGAATAACTCCCAAATAACAAGAACAATAAAAGAACAGCTGAGAAAGAATCAGGGATCAGGAGTAACTGTTTACCTACACTGTACATCTGCTGGTGGATAAGATAAATAACACTAATAGTTAGGTGGGCCTTTAAAAAAAAGACGAGTAAACAAATAGCGCACTTCTAAACCTCAAATCCGTAGAGAAGACTGGCTACTGGGCTCAGGCATGCCTATGAATCATTGGTGGTTTTTCCCAAGTTACAGGAAGAGAGTAATAATCTTTGGGCAGTAACTTCTTTGCAGGGTATTCTTGCTCTTGTGAAACTAACACATCAGCCGGTTAGCGAGGCCATATAAACAACAGCATCCTCTCCGTGCTGAGTTATCACGTATGTAAGGGCTTCAATGGACCAAGGGGAGGGGAGGAAGAATCATAGATGAATTATGAGTTGTCTCCAAGGATAAACCAAGAAACCGAGTTCCCAAAAGAGAATTCAGCCCCTTCCTTTTCATGAGCTAGAACCCACTTAGTCTCATGAAGGAAAGGAGGAAGACTGAAAGCAAAAACTCTGGAAACAAATTCTA
Source organism: Eublepharis macularius (assembly GCF_028583425.1). Lineage (NCBI taxonomy): Eukaryota > Metazoa > Chordata > Lepidosauria > Squamata > Eublepharidae > Eublepharis > Eublepharis macularius. Next base: position 21,527,039 of record NC_072800.1, on the reverse strand, counting down.
TGTCAAAACTCTTAACTCTACCCTAGATGAGGCTCGCCCTTCTACAAGTAGCAGGGGTCACTCCAACGGCCCCACATCCTCTTCCTGGATAATGAGGCCATTGCAAGGCAGTGGAAGTGGGTGCCCTAACTGTTTGCTTGTTCTCTATCCCATTATTAGAGAAGAACCGTATTCAGGAAGTTTGAAGACAAACTAGGAGGGACAGGAAAGAAAACGGGGACACCTCCTGACCTCCTCCTCCACCACCCCTTCACTTCATACACACCTGAGCTTTCCCTCCAGCACCTACCTAACCACTAATAATCATCCTGGCCTGCTCTCGCCCAGCAAAAAACACCTGGAGCAGAACAAAACAACCACCCAAAAGATTTTAAAACGCTGCCTACTCCCTGATGAGCCAAAAGGCATCAGTTGCCTTTGGCTTGGGTGTGATGGCGCCACCGCCACACACATCAGCCAGCGCTGGAGACAAGACAGGGCTTAACTGGAGCCAGGGGGTCAGCCCCAGAACTCTAAATAATAATAATCCAGGATTTATGTACAGGTAAAAAGTAGTGGAGCTATAGTAAGAGCTTTTTAAGAGCAAAACAGGCTGCCCCAGGAGACAGTTGGGCTCTCCTGCTCTGGAAGACCTGGGCCACCTGGGCCGGTCTAGATGGCCTCTAAAGGACCCTCCAACTCAATTTATTTATTTATGTCATTTTATAGTCCACGTTTCTCACTGAGACTCAGGGCGGATTACATGTGTGCCTCTGAGCATATGCAGAAGAAAGCAACTCATGAGTACTTCTGGATAGTTTCAGGTGAGAAGCTGTTTGTCTGCAATAGAAGAGCAAGATTTGAGTCCCGAGCAGAGACCAACAAGATTTTCCAAGGACGAGCTCCCTTCTTCAGATGCATGGAGGATTGGAGATCTGGAGAGGGGAGCTGTGACTCTCTAAAGCTTACACCCCTGAAAAACCATGTTGGTCTCTAAGATGCCCGCGGGAGTACTTCTGGTCAGAGACTCTGTAACATCAGCGGCCGCCCCTGCGCATGGGCAGAGTCCTTCCCCTCGCGCGGCTCTCCGAGCATGTGCAGAGAGCGCTCCCGACGAAGCTCTGCCGCGCTGTCAGGGCGCCCGGAGCGCTTCTCCCCCCGTGTCCCAACTCACCTCTCTTCTCTTCCACCGCCCCGCTGCCTGGGCTGGCCAGAAGCGCCAAGAAGAAGCCGGCGACGACGGCGGTGGCGCGCCTCGCCCCGCCGGCTGCCGAGAGACTCCAGCGGCCCATCCCGGGCTGGTCGGCGGCGATAATCCGGAGGGAGTGAGTGAGCGCGCGCGGCGCCGGGTGTCACTCGCGCAGCCCCTCACGCCGGACTGACTGGGCGGACGGCGGACCCTGCAAGAGGCTGCGCTCGCGCCGCTGCCCAGACCACAGCGCGGCTCCCCGCCCGCTCCCCAAATAAGAGGGAGGAGCCGCGCGAGGCGCAGTTTTGACGGCTGCCGGGCGCTGATTGGGCCAGGGGCGCTTCTCCCTAAGGGGCCCCTCTCCTCGCCACGTGCGCGCGGGGGAAAGGAGGACGCCTCGCGCCCCTCTCTGGCGCGCGGGGAGCTGTCCACGGCGCGGTGGGGGGAGGGGAGCCGCAACGCCTCGGAAACGCGCGCTCTTCGCCCTTCGCTCCGCTCTCCGCCTTCCCACGCCTCTCTCCTTGCTAAACTCCCTGGAACTTTCCCCCCCTGCGCGCAGCTCAGGGGTTCCCTCCGGAGAGGCCCGGCGAACCAATGGCAGCCCGCCCAGAAAGGGCGGGGCCGCCTCTCAGGTGGAGGGGGCGGGGCTTGGTTACCTGTCCAGCGGGACGGGACGGACGGGACGGGACAGGAGGGGGGAAGGGCGAGAAATTCCTGTCCGGCTGAGCAGTGCGCGCGCGCGCTTTGGCCCCGCCAGCTGCCCGCCTGCTGCACGGATTGCACCACCTTTACCTGCGACGCCGCCTTGGCAGCCCCTGCAAAGGGGCTTTCTGCAAGGCAGGAGAGCGCAGCAGGCGGTGAGTCCAGCGGCACCTTAGAGACCCCCAAGATTTTCAGGGTGTAAGCTTTGGAAAGTCAGAGCTCTCTTCTCTGAAGGGAGCTCTGACTCTCCAAAGCCTGATGTCTGAAGAAGAGAGCTGTGACTCTCCAAAACTTACACCCTGAAATACTTGAAAATGTTACCTGGTTATTATATTTTGATAGTCCTTGTAATGTGTATCCTTAATTTTATGCAAATTAAGCCTTTGTTCCCTTTTTTGTACCCCTTATTTAAAAAGGGGGTGGAGGGGAAAGAAAATTTAGTATTCAAAAAATAAAACGTACACCCTGAAAATCTTGTTGGTCTCTAAGGGGCCACTGAACTCAAACCCTGCTGTTCTGCTGCAGACCAGCACAGCTACCCAAGCTGAAGCTGGTGAATGCTTTTTTAAAAAGGCTCCAGAGCTCTGCAGCTGGGTGGGATGCATCGGGGAATAAGCTGAAAAAAAGAATGTGCAGGAGTCTGGAAGACACCAATGTGCAGAAAGCAGCTGCTTTCCTAAAACAAAGCCTTAGAGGCATCTTAGCCCAACAAGATTTTTCAAGGGGATGAGCATTGGAGAGCCAGAGCTCCCTTCTTCAGATACAGGGAAGAGCGGTGATCCCTGAGGCTTTGGCCCTATATCTGAAGAAGGGAGCCTTTGACGCTTGAAAACTCGCATCCTGAAAATCTTGTTGGTCCCTAATGCTCCACTAGGCTCAAATTCTGTTGTCCTATTGCAGGCCAACAAAAGGCTATCTACCTGTCACGTGTTACAGTTAACCCAGGCACATCCTGCCTGTAGGTTGTAAGAAAGAGCCAAAGCACGTTCGCTTGAAGAATGAAACCAGGGATCAGCATCTTAATAAGTATGAGGTTTGTAGCACAGGGTTCCACTGTACATGCATTTACTGTAACCTGAGAATTACTCCGCACACATACAAAGAGCAATTAAATGTACACTGAGTTTGCATACATTCACTATAGGGTTGTAAACCTCCAGCGGGCTGAAGATCTCCCAGTTTCAAGCTTTGAAGCCTTGCTGGGGACCAGGACAGCTGATGGAGTGCCGCTCTCCGCAGCCATGAAGGGCATCTAGTGGGGTCCTGCTTTGCATGCCTCTGCAATCAGAAGTTCTGCATATGATGGGCCTTTTTGGTGGTGGTGCCACAAGGCACTGGTGGTTCCTTCCCTTGAGTTTCGTTGGAAGGTGGTGAATACTTTTTCGTTCCGACAGGCATTTGGACTGGGCAGCTTTGTTGCAGGACTTACTTTAGAAACTGAAAACCTGTGTTAAATCTATAAAGAGTCCCCAATAAATAAATAAACCGCCTATAGGATTAAGGACGGTCTCCATTAAAATTCACACACATTTCTGACATAATCTCGTCTCTGCAATGTCTTTCCATCTCTGTGACCTCTTCATTTACTTCCTTCCTTTATACCTTACCTTTCTCTCCAACGGGGACCCAAAGCAGTTTACATCATTCTCCTCTCCTACATTATCCTCAAAACAGCCCTGTGAGGTAGGTTAGGCTGAGAGTATGTGACTGGCCCACCGTCTCCCAGCAAACATCCATGGCATAGTAGGAATTCAAACCTGGTTTGCCCAGATCCTAGTTGACACGCTAACCAGTGTTTCATGCTGGCTGTAGAAATCTGTTGCCTATGAAGAAAACATTAAATTCCCATTCTTCAAGTCCCACCTGGAAATGTGGCAGCTCCACACAGGCAGGAAAACTGACTAGTCTGTCTGGCATGCTGGTTAATGAAGGTGACCAGAACTATTCAGAGGTGGCTGACGCATACAACATCAAGTGGAAACTTGCATTGACAGTCTTCCTTGGACTGGAAGCCCAATCCACTTCCCCTCTTTTCCTTTCACAGGTATAAATGGCAAATCAACTGCTATGCTGTCCCTTTCAGTGCTTCTCATGCTCTCATTGGGAAGTGAACACTACTTTGGCAATCTTGTGCCACCTACGGTGCCTCGGACTTGGAACAACTGAAGTATGGGAAGATGCACGCTCAGCTATGTGACTCCGACTTCCCCATAGTTTTTCCTTTGTTTGGGTGAACCAGAAACTGAACAACTGAAAATAGGGTTGAAGAATTCTGGGTCAGGGGCTGCCCCAGGCCCCTAATGGGGAAGGCCACACCTTGTTTGGCTGGGGGGGGGGGAGAGCTGACAGTGACTTAGGACTTTTGCCTAAGGCCCCAAGAATCTGCTCTGAGGCATAGCAGCATTAGCAAACTGTGATCAGATCTACTTATCTTTCGGTGAAAAGCAGCTGTTGGGAAGGTGGGGCTGAACTGAATTGGGACTGTGGTACTGGGGTGGGGTGGGGGGAGAAATGAAGCTAACCTTTTCACACTTTGCTGATTTCATGATGTAAATGCCTCTGTTTGCCCTGCCAGAAAAACATGCAGTTACTCTGTTTTTCTCATCAGCACATAACATATTGGGGAAGGGGAATTTACCTCAGGAAAAAAATGGTAAGGGGAAAATGGGCTAAACTCAGTGCTGGAGTGGCCACAGGGGTCAGTGCTGCAACCTAAAAAGAAAGGAGAGCTCATATCAAGCTGTACCTAGAATCCCTGACTTTGTCCTCAGTCATTGTTTGTAGACTGATGGAAATTTCCCTCGGTTAAATGTTTTGACAAAAGAGAGAATGAATGCTCTTTTTAAAAAACAAAACTTCCAAGGAAAAAACGTAAACAGGTAGCAACCGAGTTTTGCTAGTTCCGCAACAGCTGTAATTCCTGTACTTATTTAGCGGCTCCAAAATAATTTTACTCTGAGTGAAAACTACTCAATTGTGTCTTTATTTCCCTCAATATGGATATAGAGGGTATCGTTATGTAGCAAATCTACAATACTTGTGTTTACTTCACTTACAATGTTAAAGTTTTAATAGCATTAGAAGGCGCATTCCCCACCTCACCCCCATAACCAAAACTATTGATTATGTTTAAGTACACCGCTGTTTTTTAGGGGCTGTGTCAATGGAGTTTTTAAAATCAGGTTTACAGATACTGGGTTGGATCCACCCAACGTTCAGTCTTGCCCAATTCTCCTCCACTCTACAGCCCCTATCCCATATGGCTTTTGTTCACACAGGTCCCATGACCTCCAGCATTGCCTTTCTTCATGTCTAAAAAGGAAGACTCCTTTAATTTTTTTACCAAAAAGGACCCCCTCCTTCCTTTTTCACCACCCGAAAAGATACTTGAATCCAACCCATTTAATTCAACTGAATTGTGTAGCGCCACAAATAGCAAGACCAAAAGCGATATCGAAATATCATAAACACATCAATAGAATCGTAAAAGGATAATAAAACCATGCATCGGAAAGATAGCTAACAGTTGATCAATATGCACATAGAGAGATATGCTTTGCTTGCAGAAGTTCCAGATTCCATTTCTAGTGTCACCAGTTAAAGGAGCTCACGTCTTCGGAAATACCCTGGAGAACTTCTGCCAGCTAAGGCAGAGTAGACAATAAGAGCTAAATGGTCTGAAGCCGGCAAATGCAGCAAAACAGCTCTCTCCACAATAACTAGCGAGCAGAAGCTTAAGCTGTTGAAGTTTGTTAGTTACAAAATGCTGACTGGAAGGGAAGAAAACAATTGGCATGGCTTAGAATTACAGACCCCTTCCCTACAAAATCCTTGATCTAAGTAACCTTAGAAATCTGTGACGGCTCAAAGATCACTGTGTCTCTCCACAACGCCAATTTCAAAATGTTACAGAGATGCATGCGGTTATTTCAATGAAAAATGAAAGAACAAAGCTTGACGAAAGATCAACAATAAGTAATACAGTAAGCTCGGCAATAATTACTTTCCAAGGTTAATGATTAGAGAGGAGATTATAACACAGTATTTGATTTTCTTGCTGAAAATGTCAGAATGTCTTCACTTGCCGTTTTGAAACCGGTCTTTTTTTCCTTTTTTTGCATGGGGCCCTAAACTGCTTTGTGTGTGTTCTTGATGGGGGGCGGGGGGGGGGGGGCTTTATTTCATTGCTTCAGGGACATTCTTCAAAATCTTAATTTTTTGTTATTTGTTCAAGAACAGCAGGGAAGTTTGGTTTAAATTCTTAGTTAGTTAGGGGTTATTAAGGGTTTAAGGAATATGAGCTAATCAAAATTAAGCGTGTTTAAAATACCTATGCATATTTAATTGGAATAAGCCCCTTTGAAGTCACACTTCTAGGAAGCATAAGTAGGATTGAGCTGAAATTCCTGTTGGTTTCAATGGGGAAATTAAGTTCATGCTTAACTCTCTTCTACTGGGGAAAAACGGATCTTAAGTTTACATGTAACTGGATCAAATCTTCTCTCTATAAAGCCCTATGCGGACTGGGCCCAGCATACCTTCGGTACTGACTCTCTCCATATGTTCCCCGGAGGTCGCTTCGATCAGCCAATAAGCACTTGTCCGCCTGGCCTCTACCAGAGCCAGGGCCTTTTCGGTCCTGGCTCCGACCTGGTGGAACTCTGAGGAAACTAGGGCCCAGCAGGATTTATCTTTCCGCCGGGCCTGCAAGACGGAGATGTTCCGCCAGGCATTTGGTGGGGGCTAGGCTGTCCTCTTGCCGGCCATACCACTGAAGACCATCCACCACCCATGCAGGAGCTCATAAGTGTGACGCAGGGCATGATGCAAGAGTCAACCCCTGTGTCTAAAATGCTGTATTTAATATTTATATCCGCCAATTTTAATTGTATATGGAAGAATATTTAAATGTTTTATAATGTTTTTATTGCTTTTAATCTTTATGTGAAAATTGTATGTTGTTACACCGCCCTGAGCATGTCTGACAGGGAGGGCGGTCTAGAAGTGTAACAAAATAAATAAATAAATCTCTTTAGGTTGGCTGTTTTCCCCTATAGAAAGGAGCATAAAACACTGTCAATCGAACATTGTTTTATAGCTTAATCAACTTTTAATGTAAATCTACTTGTCTGTTGGGAAATTTGATTAGAGACAGATAATAATTTTTAAGGGGGCTGAAAGTGGTTTGCAAGCAGAATTTCTTCTCATGGTGCAAATACAGATCAACACACATTTCTTACCTGTTGTTCAAACAAATACTACAGGATAATGAAACAAAATCCCCACAAAACCTTGTGGGCCAGAGACAAAGGTGTACAAACCAAGAGCAGTAGTCTCTCTTTCCAATTACCTTCAACTTATTTTTAAAAAATGTTATTTGTCCCTAGCTTCTGTTCTTTTCTGAGAGATTAAGGCAGTTTACAAGAAGGGAACCTTCTCATGGTACATCCATTCCTCTCATTCTTGCCTCTGGGAAAGAGACTTTACAGGGTTTTTGTATTGTTTCAAAAACTCGCAGAAGCCGTTTGGCCAGATGTGACAGAAGGACAAAAGCATGTGGACACTATGGGAAGCAGAGCCTCTCTGCAACTCATTTCAGTCCTCTTAAAAATCTATTGCCTTCAGCCTTTGAAAGAACTTGGACTGAAACAACTGATTCCGAGTTTGTATTGTGTCTGCTAGAATAAGCAAAGCTCTTTTTGTTTGGAGGAGATAACAAAAACCTCTAAAAAATCCTTAGAATTTGAGACAGTCTCGCAAAGTTAAAGTCAACTAGCTATGTCTGTGTGTCAGAGTGCGTAGAATCGGCTCCAGACAAGTCTATGGTTGCCTGACCTTCATGCCCCAGCTTGAGTTCGTCTTTGCTGCTCTGCCCTCCGTACAGTTTCCTGTGCAGCAAGTCAACCTCTGGTTTTTATACCCAGAGATGCAGCATCTACATTCCCTAAGTAAATATCATATTCTCCTGCTCTGCTCCTATACCTCCAAAATCCAGTCTAAGGGAGATTCCAGAGTGACATGAAATGTCAGGGGGAAAGGGCCCACTACCCAACAGCACCACTATTCTTACCTGGCCTGGAGCACCCAACAAGACCAAAAGTGGCATGGGAGAATTCTGGTTTTGCCCACCCTATGGGAAAGGGAGTCCAGTGAAGGCGTCTTGCCCCAAAGCCCTCAAATTCCAGAAGCCAGTTCTACTCCTTTTTGCTGAATACTGTGGAGATGTCACAGCTTCCATCTCCCTACTTACCTAGCCAGTTTGGTGTAGTGGTTAAGAGTGGCAGGACTCTAATCTGGAGAACCGGGTTTGATTCCCCACTCCTCTGCTTGAAGCCACCTGGGTGCACTTGGGTCAGTCACAGCTCTCTCAGAGCGCTCTCAGCCCCACCCACCTCACAGGGTGATTGCTGTGGGGATAACAACAACACACTTTGTAAACCGCTCTGAGTGGGCATTAAGTTGTCCTGAAGGATAGTATGTAAATCGAATGTTATGATAACAACAACTTCCAGTTAATCTTTAGTTCCACCACAGTGGTTCTATATTGTTAAGACTAATCCCAGGTTTCCCCTAAAACCAGAATTGATTTTTTGATACATCTGGAAAGACCAGTCAATACCACAAATCAGGAAAAATTTAATAACTACTTTTTTAGTAGCAGCAAAGTCTATGATAGCCTCATATTGGAAATCACAAACATTACCAATCCTTAATACCTGGTATAGCAAAATTTGGGACCAAATTATGATGGAAAAAATAACAGATAAAAGATGCTGTCATACGAATCCAATGAGAACAATGGAATTTTATACTAAATGGGAACCCTTTTTGGAATTTCTCTCTAGAAATGATTTTTGGTCACAAAACTTCCTCAACAAGCAATTTGTAAATGTTAGGTTTATAGTAACTCATTATGAATCCAAACAATATAATGTAAGTCATAGTTTATCAGAATGCCAATGTATAGAGTTTTATCAAAGCTCTAAAAGTTATAAGTTGGAATTGTCGATTCTTTATCGTTACTTGCTATTTGCTATATGTTCCTATTGTTATATTTAAAAATTTGGGAAATTAATAAAAATATTTTTTAAAAAAGACTCAGCCCAGGCTGGGGTCATAGCAACACTTGCTTCCACATTCCAAATGGGACACTCAACATGTCCACAAATTGGAAGGATCCCTCCCTCACTTTGTGAGAGAACTGAGAACCATTGTGGGATTTGGTGTGGTGCGGTTGGACTCATGAAGCTGCCTTATACTCAGGGCTTTTTTTCAGCGGGAATGTGGTGGAACGGAGTTCCGGCTCCTCTTAAAAATGGTGACATGGCCGGTGGCCCCAACCCCTGATCTCCAGACAGAGGGAAGTTTAGATTGCAATCTAAACTCCCCTCTGTCTGGAGATCAGGGGGCGGGGCCACCGGTCATGTCACCATTTTCGCCAAGGGCAATTCAAACTTTAAAAAACTCCCCCCTTGTTCCAGCTGACCCAAAGTGATGTCATTGTGCGGCCTTGAGTTCCACCACCTCTTTTCCCAGAAAAAAAGCCCTGCTTATACTGAATCAGACCCTTGGTCCAGCAAGGTCAGTATCGTCTACTCTGACTGGCAGCTGCTCTCCAGGGTCTCAGGTCTTTCATATCACCAGCTACCTGCTCCTTTTGACTGGAGATATCAGAGACTGAACTAGAGACTTCTGCATGGCAAGCAGATGTCCTGCCACAGAGGCACGGCCCTTCCCCTCGTTGTTAGCTTGTCAGCCTAGGATGTAGGAGAGCCAAATTCAGATCCCTACTCACTCATGAAGCTTCTTGGGTGACCTTGAGCCAATCATTCACCTCACCTACCTCACAGGTCGTTGTGAAGATAAATCAGGGAACGGAGAATCGTGTACCCCGTCCCGAGCAGGCTGGAGAAAGGTGAAATAGACAATGTACTAAATAAATAAACACATTCATAACCTCCCACTAAACAGCTGGCCAAGGAGATAACTCTGTTCAGCAGCTCTGGCTGTCCTGGTATTAAGTAATAGCTGAGGCAACAACTTGCCTGGGCATCAAACAAACAAACAGACAAAAACCTTCCCCCACAATGCTAACTGAGATGATAACATTCTTGTGACATACCTGCACATAATCACACATCACCTTCTCACTCATTCTGCATAAATCACACAATAATACTGTTGCTATAGCGTATTGGAGTGTTCAGACCACGTCTTATCTCAGTCCTTCCGCACCATTTAAAAGACCTCATCATTCTCATCCATAGAACCAAGGGCCCGCAATGAAGCATGTGGTAGGAGGGGTTGGAAGTCCCTCTCCCAAATCTCCCCCTCTAGAACTCCTCAGCAGTTTGAGGAGACTGATTCCCCCTCACTGTTTTCCTTTAATTGACACTTCGCAGCCTTCAGCATTTTTCATCAGACCCCTACTTTGTCCGTGGAAGGCATCTTGCATCACACAGTGGCCAACCAGTTGCTGTGGAGGTTCAACGGACAGGCCATAGAGGCCAAGGTTAGGTCATGTTGCTGCTTTCGTTACCATAATGGGGCAGCAGTCTTTCCAAATGGAGGACTGGGGGGAATTGTTAGGGAGGCAGCAATTTTTAGCTTGTCCTCTTTCAGAAAACTTCAAGTCCTTAGGAGGATTATGTAGATTTATTTCCTCCTTCCCCCTCTTTTTGGTCTTTAACAGAGACTAAGCTGCTCTCAATAATGTGTACTTTCTGAAGGATCTTCAGTCCTCATCAGGGTTTTTGCCCATTGTTTTGGGAAATCACATTTCTGTGCATACCAAAGGAAGGTCACCAGAGAATATTGAGACCTCCCCCCCCCCTTGTCTTTGGGTGGTCTGTTTTGAGGGGTTTCATTATTTGCCAGTTTACTGTTAGATACAGTGATAAACTGAATACCTAACCACCACCACCCCCCACACAGACAGTTTATAAGTCTAAAAGATCTGTGGACAGGGACCAACCAGCTATCCTGGAAGACCAACCAATGGGATAGTGGCCAAGGCCTCCCTTTGGGGCTGCCTTCCATCAGAAGTTATCTGCCTTGGAATGCAGAGGTTCCATTTACTCACTATGGCAAATAGCCATGGATACACTTATCCTCCATGAATCCTGCTGTAAGAACTAGGGTTGCCAGCTTCCAGGATGTGGCTGGGGATCTCCCAGAGTTACAAGAGATCTCCAGGCCATATTGACCAGCTCCCCTAGAGAAAATGACTACTTTGGAGGGTGGTCTCTTAAGGTATTATACTCTGCTGAAATCCCTCTCCTCTCCAAACCCCACCGTCTCCAGGCTCCACCCCCAAAATCTCCGAGAATTTCCCAACCTGGAGCTGGCAACCCTAGAGAACATAAGCAGTGCCTTAGCTGGATGTCTTAGGCCAACAATGCAGCATTCTCAAGCCTCTGCCTAAATAGGCTGTGAGATGATCAGGCGCTTGCTGGCAGATGTAGAGGCTCCAGAGACTGTGCTGTGCTTTGGTCAGGATCCGGCAAAGAAGTGCTGTTCCCAGAGTCCTGTTCTGAAACCAAGCTGGGAGTGTATGCTGCCAAGTCTGGCACTTTGCCTCCTTTGTGCTGCTTTGGCCTGGGTCTTCTGCTGACTCCACTGTTGCAGAGTGAAAAGGGGTCCTGAGTGGCTACAGGTCCCAGCTCACATCCTTGCTGGCATAGCGGTTGTCTCCAAGTAGGGTTCTCAGGTGCCTGCTGGTGGCGGGCAAACTCCCAGGGACAGCAGGAGGTGGCAAGCTCCTGGAGGTTGCCTGCCACCAGCAGGCACCTCAGAAATGTGCGTGTCATGGGCCAGTCTGGGCTCACAGAAAGTGAGGACTCCTCAGATGTAGAGGAGCCTCATGTAGCCATCCCTGACTCCTCAGGAGAAGAGGAGCTCCGTGTAGCCAGCCCTGACTCAGCAGAAGCCGGCGATCAGGAAGAACATCTGTAATCAGAGTCCACGGCCAGCATCTGAGCCAGCTCCAACACCACCGGTGAAGCCCAGACACCAGTTGCCCAAAGTCCTCAGTCTTCAGCTGAGTCAGAGGGACCAATGCCCTCCAGCTCCAACACCACTGGTGAAGCACAGCCAAGGACGCCCAGACCTCCAGCCTTGCCCAGAGAGTGCCGCAGACAAAAGCAGTGTGTGGAGCTGCAGGAGAGGCGGCAAAGTGCACGCCTCCTGGCCAGACGCCAGCTGCTGGTTGAGAGTGATGAGGGGTGAGCACAGGGTAGCTCCCAAGCAGCTGGCTGCAAGCCCAGCCTGTTTATAAAACCCAGCCACAGAAGACCAGGAGGCGTGGAAGCAATATGTCAGAATCCTGCTTTGACTGTGGCCATGCTGCTGGATCGTGCCTTGCTGTGTGACCCCTGGACTGTGCCTTGACCTTGTTTCTGGATTGCCCTTACTCTGACTGGTAGCTGACCTCCAGACCTCCTCCTGACTTGGCTTTTGAATTCTGGACTTTGTACTTTGTACTCACGCCTGGCTTTGGACTTGTGCTCTTGACCTCAGGCTGGACTTGGACAACTATGCTTGGGCTGCCCCAGCCCATGACAGTGCACTGCGTGTGCACTCCCAACAGGTGTGACGACGTCACTTCTGGAAGTGATGTCGCGCCAGCCATGGGAGCGTTCCTGTGCTTCGTTTGAGGCTAAATTGGCCCCGCATGGAACATGGGAGCACTCCCGTGGCTGGCGTGATGATGTCACTTCCAGAAGTGATGTCACTGCGCAGGCACCAGAGGACCTCACTGCTGGCATGAGGTAAGTGCCAGGTCCCCCCCTCCTGCCGGAAGGGTATAGGGACCTGACAACTTTATCTCTAAGGCCAGTAGCAAGGTCTCTGTGGCAGGCCCTGACAGGGTGGCTGCATGGCTGGCAGGTGCCACTGCAGAGTCAGGCCCTCCTTGATCCCGATGGTCCTCCTAGTTTCCGGGCCTTGGCTCCTCAAGCTCTCCCTCTGAGGCCTCCATGTCAGAGTCACTGGGCTGGTCGGGGTGGGGTGGAGGGAGGTCATGACTGCTGTTGTCCCTTTTCGTTAATTCACAAAGGCCTTCTTTTCTGCATACTGGGGACCCCCACCTTATCTGTAGGTGGCCTTGTTTTGCTGCTTTTATTATCCACGTGGCGGCTAGCCAGTTTACCACTACGCTGAGCGAGCTTATAATTGAGGCTGAGAAGATTATGGCTTCCCGAAGGCCACCTTGTGAGTTCTTGGCTGAGGCAAGATTCAAACGAAGGACATCACATTCTTGGCTGCAGCAGTACCTGAGATCTCTCACAGGTCTCTGCTTCGTCTGAAACCCTTCTCTCAAATTCCACAATTGTTCCAATAGTTCTCTGGGAATTCCTTACCTCTGACTGACTGAACATTTCACTTAGAGCGGGGTGGATGTGTGTGTGTGTGGCTAGCTCCCCTGCTGCTGGAGAGCTGGAACAAGAGAGTCTGCAGCTTTGTTTCCTTCCAGCATTTAATTTCCTGTCAATAAGAATCTCGTGACCGGCAGAAGTGCTTGGGAGTCTTGCTAGTCTGAGAACTCATTCCCAGCAGCAATTAAGACAGTGATTGTAACGTTGTGAACAAAAACTGAACTTAATCTTTTAAAACAATGTCCTCTAGGAATGGGCTGTGACATTGGCCTTACGAACAAAAGTAAATATTGAGTGTACAGAGGCAATGATAGATTAGAGCAAGCCATGGTTTCGTTTGTTGTTGCCGTAATACCAGGACATAAAATTCCCCCATACAACAACAACAACAAATCAGTGAAAACCAGGTCAGTTTGTGTTAAAGTAATATAGCACAGTTGTAGAATCTTGAAAACAGCCTAGAAAATTTGATCGGCTACAGAAATGTAAAAACACCATGCACAGTTGACCCAAGCATGTGGTCTTTTTACTTTCTGTACATATAGGCCTCAGCTCTGCTAAAATCACCTATGAATAAGTCAGATTGAAAGAAACAGGTCTTAAAATCATCACAAAACACTTGGGCTTGGATCCAGAGGAGCGGTTCTGCTGGAAGAAGGATTTCTGTCTGTGGAGTGCTATTTTCTCACCTCCTCCCTTCTACTACAGCCTCAAATGACCCCTAAAACGCTTCCACCCATGGAAATACTCCTCTGGGGCTGAGACTTTAGCTCGATAGTGGTCATAATAGCATTTCATGTGTTGTTTTATAATCATAAAAATCATAATCATAGCTATATTTAGATCTTTTTAAAATGGACATAATCTCTATGTATTGATTATATTTCCAGATGTCTAAGAGTGGATACTGATAAACAGTTTACTACATATTTTGTTACACAGCTGTACCTAATATATGGTAAGAAAAAATCCCCTTTCTCCTTTTAATGCAAATAAAAAAAAATAAGTTATTAAATAAATGAACATTTGTAAATTTAAGTAAATTACCACTTGATATATAGGTGTCTGCATCCACTTAAATAGTGGCTGAGTAGGAAATCTCCAAGATACAAATCCTGTCCAAGAGCTGCTGCTACTCTTTGATTAGATTTCTGTTTCCTATTTTTTGTAAATATCCCAAGAGCACTGATTTACTTTTAAAGTGTCGCTGTAATTCCTAGATGAAGCATTTAATTTCATATCTGAATCGAGATTTTCATTTGGCAATGGCTCGCCATTTGCCTGCCTATGGTGGATAAACCCCCGCCCTGAAGAAATTGAAGAGTGGATGGAAAAAACAGCCTCCACAGTGAAGCTCTAGGCATTTCCCCCCATCTCCATGGTCTTCACCATGATTTTGTATTGCAAACTTATATTGTACCAGCTACCTCTCCTTTTATGACTGCAAAGGCACAGAACAAAGATCAATTCTTCAACCGGTAGCCTTTTAATTAATGTATCTTATTTTCTAGGATGTAGATAACATGTCCTTCCATAAAATTTAATTAATTCACTTTACAGTTCTTGGGGGTTTAACAAATGTCAACTCACATTAATTATATGAGGAAAACCTTCAGTCTGCCCAATGTCCAAAAGCAAACATTTTGATGGTAGTTATTGACAGCTTTCTTCACTATCCCATGTCAAAGGGAAATCCAGACCAACAGCTTAATTTTTACCTCAGTGGCAAAATGTCAATACATGTTCCATCAGTCAGGTTGCTGTTCATAAAACTGCCTCAGAAAAAGGCACCAAGAAGGAGTCCCCAATCTTGCTGAGCCTGTGAGCACTTCTATTATTTATCATTATTATTTTCTTCATTTATAGCCTGTCTTTCTCACTGAGACTCAGGGCAAATTACAAAAGATAAAAAACAATTCAGTCTGACAGCATGAAACATAAAATGGAATTTTGAGAAGAGTTTGTGGGCAACATCACAAAACGGCTGCCATGGGAGCTGTAGCCAATGGTGAGAGATTCCAAACAAAGTGTTGTCCTATGGATGTTTTCTGAAGATCCAGGGCTTTTTTTCTGGGGAAAGAGGTGGGGGAACTCTCACCTCAGGCAACCCCTGGCAGGAGGTGGTACCCCTGTCACTATACACGCATGTGCTCCTGGGACCATGCGATGATGTCACTTCTCCTCGGGAGAAAGAAAGAGAAAGGGGGGGGGGGAGAAAGAAAGGAAATACATAGAAAGAAGGAAAGAGGGAGAGAAAGAAGGAAAGACATGGAAAGAGAAAAAGCAAGCAAGAAAGAACAAGGAGAGAGAGAGACAGAGAAAGAGAGAAAGGGAGGGAGGGAAGGCTTCAGCTGGGAGGGGGAATCCCCCTCCTCTCAGCTGAAGTCTAAACCCATTTTGGGGCTTCCCGGGCTTCAGCTGAGAGGAGGGGAATCCCCCTCCTCTCTGCTGAAAGCCCTTTGGGGCTTCCTGGGCTTCAACTGGCTCACCGGGGAAGTCTTGGGCTGCAGGGTGAGGTGCCGGAACTGTTCCACTGCATTCCGGCTGAAAAAAAGCCCTGAAGGTAACATTTTGTGAGTCTTCTGAAACATTTCTTGTTCCAGTGAGGTGGAGCAAAACCAGAACTGGCTGTTTGATTTGAGGAAGATATGTTTGGTTGGAAACCCTGGAGAGTCACATTGCCAATCAAGGTGCACAATATGGAGCTAGGTGGACCAATACCCTAACTTGATATAAAACAGCTTCACATCTGACCACAACCAGGCTGAGAAAAAGATCACAAGAAACATAAACAGCTTTCAAGACCAGAGGTTCCCCTGTAGAAGAAATATTTAAAGTTAGTGGAGAAAATTTCATCTAGTTTCTCACCAGGTTCAGTGCTTGGGATCTAATTCATACTTTCCTATCCATGTGCAGTAGCCATGAAGCAGGGATACAGGCTTGGTTCTTTCCAGCTATAAGGAGTGGGACAATCAGATACAACACAACCACGAATCTGTTAGGCGAGTGTGAATATACAACTTGAAGTTTAGGAAGCAATTCCAGCCAAAAAAAAAGTGCTGAGAGGCATATGCTCATCTTGATCC
Organism: Eublepharis macularius; assembly: GCF_028583425.1. NCBI lineage: Eukaryota > Metazoa > Chordata > Lepidosauria > Squamata > Eublepharidae > Eublepharis > Eublepharis macularius. The sequence continues at coordinate 21,510,708 of NC_072800.1, read as the reverse complement.
TTTTCCTCACTGGACAGCATGCCATATGCACAATCTTGTTCACTATATTGTCTGTTCATACAGATGAAGTGGAAACCCTCATCAACAGTGTAAACTTGCATCTTGGACTGTGGAGATATTTGAAAGCCAACTGACAAAGGAAGAGAAGAAAGACCAGTTGATTGTTTCATACATTTTTAAATCTAGTACGTCATTTGGACTTTAGAGACGGATGTCAGTCAAAGCTCTCTCAGAGCTCTCTCAGCCCCACCCGCTTCACTGGGTGTTTGTTGTGGGGATAATAATGACATACTTTGTAAACCGCTCTGAGTGGGCATTAAGCTGTCCTGAAGGACGGTATATAAATCGAATGTTGTTGTTGTTATTACTGTTAGGAAGGAATGTCACAGCAACAAGAATCTTTGTGTCAAGATGCACCTTGATTGATTGCCAAAAACATGTTGAGCAGTGGTCTAAAAATCTCAGTGCTCCAGTGGGTCTGTATCTCTCTGAGCTTGTCATGGTTCTGACTGTTATAATATGACCAAACTAGGGTAGCTTGATCCTCTGCCCCCAAGTTGATACACGTAATTTTATGTAAAAAATGCCCCTAAATGACATTTCAGTGATTTCATGCAGGTGTGAAGGGGCAGAAATGAACTAGCTACAGAGTCAAGATGACAGGAGAAAAAGAAAAGTCAACAAAAATGGAGGCTTGAGGACAACAATGTGCTCCTACTGACCTTCCCTTTCAAAGAACAGCTGGAGTGTTGGGTGTATTCTAAAGCACACTCTCAGTTCATACAGGGCAACTATGGGGCCCACCACATCTGGCCTCCATATAAATCCCCAGAATTCTCTATAACAAACAGAGGTTGTATGGCAGATGTGCAATGTAGATAAATTATGTAGAGGTAAAAACAGATTAACCTAAATATAACAATGGTCATTTTTTAAAAAAAATATGTTGAATGCTAAGAGACATGGTTGGCATAAATGAGAGCATCATTTTTATATTCCATAACAATTTTAATCTATTTGTACTCCCCACATGGCTCTGTCTCTGTAGAAAAGCACTCATGATGGATCTACTTGTTTTGATTTTTATACATGCGTTGGTTGTGAGAGCTGCAATAGGAAACACATGTGCGTTTGTTGTTTTACATGTGCGATGCATTATGCCTCTGATGTTGCATGTGTTTAATGTTGCATGAAGTCCAAAAGTTCCTTGAAACCAGATTCTGTGGGATGAGTGCATTAGCAAGCCGGTGGCCATGGTGACACATGACAACACTTCGCTGTTATTGCATCATAGCATGGAACAGCTATTGGACCTGCCAACATACCAGTCTCCAGTATCAAACACAGGGTTATCATACTACATAGACTGGAGGAAGAAATGAGCAGTATTGAGTTGTTTCTCAGTATCTTGTGCTTTCCATTCAACAGAAGTGTCAGAGGTAATGTGTTCTGCTCAGATGTCACTACTGAGCAGTAACTAAGGAAAAAGTTTCTGGAGGATGCCTATTGGCATTGGGGTAACAGAGTACAGGCTGAGATTGCGGATTGGAGGTACCGCAGCACAACTGGAAAATGGCAAGTAGTTGTCAAATGTTTGTGTGGGTCACTTGCATCGTTGTTGTGTGCTAGATACTGCTGGATGTTCTCTAAATGCATGTGCAACATCAACAGGGCACAGCCATGTTTACAGCATGTGCATCTGGCACCACCCACCTTACTGTGATACTTTTTTTTTGCCACTAAGAACAGAACCTGCCGTATCCAATGGGCAAATCTGGTGGTGATCACGGAATTTGCAAGATCTAATTGGAAACCGAGGGGTATGTAACATAGTAAAGAGTCCAGTAGCACCTTTAAGACTAACCAACTTTATTGAGGCATAAAATTTCAAGAACCACAGTTCTATTCGTCAGATGCAAGGACTGTGGTTCTCAAAAGCTTATGCCTCAATAAAGTTGGTTAGTCTTAAAGGTGCTGCTGGACTTTTTACTATCTTGCAACTACAGACAGGGCTGGTGCTAGGGTTTCTGGCACCTGAGGCGAGATACCTACTTGTGCCTCTTGCCTCGTGCAAGCATGCGAAACGCGCGTGCATTCCAGCCGTGGCGAAGAGGTGGAGAGGCGAGTGAGGATGCAGTGCGCTTCTGGGTTGGGGGGTTCATCGGGGGCCGGCACGGTGCCTCTTCTAGAGTTCAGTGCTCGACGCAGCTGACGGCACCACCTCCATGGACGTGCCAGGCCTGATTACAGACTAACACGGCTAACTCCTCGAGGGGTATTTTAGAGCAGTAGTACTCACTCCACAGCTCATGGAGAGCCACATCTGCAATTACCATCAACCAAAAGAGCCACATTTACTCCCATCCCTAGCATGATACCTGCACCTCAGAGAGACTCACAGCTTACCTGTTCCTCTGGTGGTGACTGTTTCAAGGTGAGAACCAATCAAAAGCCCCTTTAGGCAAGAGCCTTGTCCACATTCTTTAAACACGGGGCAGGTGCCTCATTGGGGAATGGTGCTCAGAAGAGCCACTTGGGGCATGTCAAAGAGCCACATGCAACTCCCAAGCCTCTGCTCTTTCCGTCTCTGTGCTCGTTCCCACATGCTGCCTTCCAAACCTGTCCCAGGCCTCAAGGCTGTCTGAAACCGACGGCAGCCAAGTCAGAAGAGAAGTCATCAACATTAGCACCTAATCCACAGGAAATAGGCACCCCATTTTCTTTCTTTTTTGAACTGCAATGCAGCAGCAGAAACATAAGCATGCACCGAACGCCGCACCGGGTGCCACGTTATGGCATGTGTACTGCGCCGTGGCTTGCAGAGCACTACCCCCCCCCTTTCACTGCCATTGTAACCATCCCACAAACCGACATAATAATATATATTTATTCCTCCCATGTCAATTTCAAACACAGGTGTGATCTGTGCGGGTGCTCTTATGTTTATTTTTAACAAGGGAGGTAGCCATAAGAGACGGGCTCCAAATTCTTAGGCCAAGAATATTCTTGGCAGGAAGAGCCAGCACTGTCAGGTTAAGAATCTGTTCAGTGTTGTCTAGTCAGTGCTTATTAAATTTGGCCACATATGGAACACGACCCCCCCCCCCACAAGCTCACAGATCGCAGTAGGACAAGAACGGGGCCTTTGTGTCCTCTGTCGAAAGGGTGGGAATTCAGGGATTCTCTTTGAAGGCTGCACAGAGAAACTGTCGATCAAACTCACCGTTGATCATTCCAGGTCTTTTCAGCTGTGAAAATTGTTGCACTTGTTGGAAGACAGGAAACTCACAATGTTTTATCTCTCAAATGTTAAAAGTAGAATAGTTTTACAACAGACTGGGGGGGTGCAGTTGTGGTCAATACAGAGAAACAGGAAGGGGAAAATACGGCTTTAAAGTCCAGCTGAAGTCAAATAAGTCAAAAGTATTTTATTTATTTAGATATTTATTCCCCACCTTTCTCCCCAACAGTAACCCAAAAGAGTTTCTTTTCTCCTACATTTTATTCTCACAACAACCAGCCTGTGAAGTGGGTTGGGCTGAGACACAGTGGCTACCCAAAGATCACCCAAATCCTAGTATGGCATAATATTTATGATAATCATAATGTTTGTTTTATATTCCCATTTCTTGTGACCCATTGTTGCCACGGATCAATCAGTTTTCGCTGGGTTTTGAAACATGACAAAAACCGCAATACCTTTTTAGCATAGATGACAGTACAATCCGTGTAGTCACCACAGGCAACAATATCTATTTCGTACCACCCTTGATTCTCTAAAATTCTCTCTCCAGCTCAGATATTGGCATTTACTCCCCAATCCCAAACTAAGTCCCAATTCAGCCTGTGGCAGTATCATATCAAAAGATGCTCCCCCTAATCACAGAACAACCCTTCAAAATGGAAATGTTTAAGAAAACCATTAATTGCAATTGCTTTGGCATTTGTTTTTCCTCCTCGTGCCAGTTAAATATTTGTGTGTTTATTTTCCTCTCTGGCAGGAGTGCCTGTAATGGATGTTTATAAAGTGTAAGGCAGAAAAGTCCTAAATAGTCCTCATTAAAGTACAAAGTAGTTCATTGACGATGTGCACCGCAGTTCTAACCATGTTTACTCAGAGGTAAGTCCACTGAGTTGAATGAGTCTTATTCCTTATTAAGTGAACCTAGGATTTCTGCCTTAGTCTTTTTAGAGGGGTACAAGATTTTCCAATTCTTCTCTAATCTATTCCGCCTTCATCTTTGTACACATTATTTACACTGCAAATGACCTAGCAAGTGATCCTTCGTATCTTTAAGGAATGAATGTTTTTATAAGCATCTCAGCCTTATGCCTGACCTGCATTACTATGAGTTTACCACGTTCCACAATTTTGCCACCAGAAGAGAGAATGTGAAATAGGAATATTTGATTTTGGGAGGGAGGGGGTAAGGATTTAGAATGGTTTATCCTAAATCCAAGAAGGGGGACTCCTTAGATAGTCAGTAAAATATGTTTCTGTACCTTAACCAAAATATTCTTCCTCAGAGCTGGCCTGATAATGCACTAGAAGGTTGAGAGAAGCTAAAAGGGAAGCTCCGGAGGGCTTTTAGACAATCTTGGCAGGGGAGAGATTGCTGATGGGGTAGGATTTCCAAATTGTCTCCCCGCCCTCATGATTCCTTGTGACCTTCTAGCTTGCCACAGTATCTTATAGTAAATTTGATAAACCCTCTGCCAATCATGAAAGATTACTAGCAAGGCACCACACGTATACAGAAAAATGACTGTAAATTAAGCGAAGCAGAGGGGGTCCCTCAGAAAACTAATTTTGTGAGGACTGGAATGAAATGGATGTTGTGGGTAACTCAGTGTCAATTAAAGAGATTTTGAGGGAGGAGCAGGATTTCCAAATTGTCCATGCCTCACAATTCCTCATAGCTCCCAAGTATGTGTCAAACTGTTTATATTTCTAAGGGCCATTCCACATTGAGAGTTTTACATGTGTCATGTTCCCAGAAGTGTATAAGAATATTTCAGTTCTGTAATGTGGAAATAGCAGTAATAGTGTATTTTTTCAGCCGTATACCAGGGAGCGGATTCATTAATAAACTGCTATAGATGTTATCCGTGTAAAACAATGTGTAGGCAAAATCACTACCTCAGCTGAATCTGTCTGTATGAAAATTTAATAGGAGATGTGGCTCTCAGAGCACAGCTGCCAGTACCCTGGGAGTTTGGGGAGTGAGGCCAGCATTGCATGATTCCATGCAATGCTGCAGTGTCACTTCTGGTCATGTGACTGGAAGGGATATCATGGTAGTGCTGCAAATCCCCCAAAACACTATGATTTTACTATAGAGTTATGGGGGATTGCTAGAATGTTGCACTGATGTGTGAATGATATTTCTGGCTATAGAACCAGAAGAGATATTGTAGCATTGCTGCAATGTCACATACACGTTTCTTCGCTGCTACACTAGGTAGCAGTGGGGGGCTGGAGGCAGGGGATGGGAGATCTCCTGCTATAGTGGGAAACCTAGTTCTCTAACCTCAGAAGCACAATTTTGGATAGGTGAGTAGGGAAAGAGATTTCAGTAACAGAAGGAAGATTGATTTGATATTCACATTAAATTGCCAATATTATAAAAGTATTTTGTGAGACTGATCTGAAACAACAGCTCAGCATTGCCTCAAAGCAGAATCAGCAACAAGAAGTGCTGAACTTGCAGTGATGCAGAGTTGCTCAAAACAAGGAGGTTGTCGGGGGGGGAGTATGATGGGTTGGGGTCCGGGGAGTATGATGGGTCGGGGAGTATGGCGGGTCTAATCCCTGACCCAGGAGAGCTTCAGAAGTGAAAGCAATATGGTGGAAGGCTCTCCCACAGAGAGTCATGAGCAGGCCAAAGAGCCTCAGCCTTTCTGGGCCTGAAACATCAGACATCAGTTGAGATCAGGAACGAAAGTTCCAAGAGATCTCACACAATATTGCCTCTGCTGGCCTTAGAAACAGAACCTGTACATATCCAGATGGCAGCTCTGTGAATATTACATCCAGGATCTCTCATTCTGCTGAGAGAAGCCCGCAGCTAAGACACTTCTTTACTCAACAGCTAAATAAATGGGGCAATTCACTGCCACAGGAGGTAATGATGGTCTCAAGTGCAGATGGCTTTGAAAGGGAGTTAGAGAGATGCATGAAGGATGGTCCATCAAGAGCTACTAGCCATGGTGAGTAAAGGGAACTGCCATTTTTGGAGGCAACCTCTGAGACCAAGGGCTACGAGGCAACATCAGGGGAAAGGCTTGGTTTCTGTGCCATCTGTTGGCCCTCCAGGGCACCTGGTTGTCCTCTGTGAAGCAGGATACGGTATAAAATGGACCTCAGGTCTGATCCGGCAGAAGAAGAGTCATCTTCTCATGGCTGACACACTGGCCATTTTCACACTGCTTACCGGCCACGGAACATCGCACCCAGCTCCCAGAATGGCAGCGTCTTCATGGTGCGATTTTGCGCCAGGAAGATGCCGTCATTCTGGGAGCTCGGCGTGATGTTCTATGGCCAGTAAGCAGTGTGAAAACGGCCACTCTGTGTTGAAGTAAGCCTTCCCTACACACAGGGTTATGAAGGCTTAGGGATTCCACCAAGCTGAAGGCTATACTGTATCATCTGAGGCTCCCTCTGCACCCTGCTGGAGACCATACATTTGCTCTGATTATTTTCTTTTTTTTATATCTGAAAGCAAGAGAATCTGGGGTAGCTGGGGCGAGGGGACAAGATGGAACTGCCACCCCAGAAAGAACCAAACTCGGTGCCTGCCAAGGCAAGTCAAGACATTTTGGCTCCTGAGAAAGAAGTCCCCCCGCCAGTAAAAATATAATACGTTATGTTAGATCAAAGCAGCTTTTCTTCAGGTAAAAGACGAAGGACGGGGTCCCCTTTGCCACCCAAAAGACTATGTTGAGAATCACTGGACCTGCATGTACAAAAGTTATGTGAGACATGGAAGAGCAAGACACAATGAAAATGTTGACAATTTGATGGTTTCTAATGTAATGCCACATCTATTTCTTGAGATAATGGCCGTTTCCACACTACTCACCTTCTTCTGGAACAGGGTGCAACGTCATGGAAAAAACATGGAAGATAGCGTCTTCTCGCGCAAGGTGAGTAGTGTGGAAACTGCTAATCTATTTCACTCTGCTTAATAATAGAGTTGGCGCTGGCAGAATTTAGGATTGGGCCTGAGCCTGACTCTTTTTGGTGGGCCCATAAATTAAATTCTCAGAAGGAATCTACATGTGAAGTCTCTTTGGTCATTGTACACTCATATATCATCTGCAAAAGCGATGCTTCAGGGAAGACAATAACCTTGATTGGCTATTACATTTTATGATCTCTGTCAACGTCTTGGCCATGATGAGCATCTACCTTATTGTGCATTTCCATGTGCATACAAAGTGCCTAACTATTTGCTCTTGGCTCAACAGATTAACTGTGTTTCATATGAAAATGATTAATACAAATGATATTAGCTCAACCTGTGGAAGGAAGCTTGACAGAGTTAATACCAGATGGTTTCACACTATTTCAGCCTTCTCACTTGCAGGATTTCCCCCCAAGAGACCAAGTGATTAATCGCAACCAGATTTCCACCAGCAGGTCGTATTGACAAAGGAAAATACTACGGCAGTCTATTGATGTAATTTTAAACCAATATAATATTTACCCTGCTCGCATGATACCTGGGGTGGAATTAAGTTTTGAATACAGCTTGTCTAGATTCAAAGAGTAGTTTTCTGTGGGAAATCTACCTGTCTTTTCCAATTTTGGATAAATTCAAAATGGTGCTATCCTTTCTTCTTTATCAATAAAGCTGTCTTCACACAAAAAACCGCCACATGGTTACAAGAAAAATGTGTTTCTCAGCAAATCATTGATTTTATTGTGCTAAGGCTACAAACTATGAATTGTTCTCACTGGGATATATAAGAACAGTTTGCAGTCTGCACAAGAGAGTAAAAATTGTGGCTTCAGCATTCAGTCAATTAATTCATTAGAGCTCAAACTACACATTGCATTTTCTTCTACGATCATTTTAAAAGACAGCTTTCTTTTCCAAATGCAGATGCTGGTGCTACTTTTTAAAAGTGGAGAACAGCTTGTAGAGGACAGTAGGTGAGTTAGGAGTAGGGCAGACAAGGGCAGGGAAAAGAAAGAAAAGATTAGGGGGGTGGATTACTGGGGAAGTGAAATACAAGAATGAATGGGGAGGGCACAGAGAGAAGGAAGGAAAGAAGAGGGTTGATAATAAGGAAGTGGGATTGGGGCAAGAGGAGAGAAGTGGGAACCTGTGAGGGAAAGAGAACAGAATTCCCCCCCCACACACAAAACTTCGCAAGTCCCCAACTTGTATTCAATGTATTTCAATGCTTCTTTAATCATATATTGTGTATATTGCTTAACAATGCTTACTACTTGGTACTAGGATTCCCAAGACTGCCTTGGCAAATGCCAGGAGATTATGTGGGAGATTTTAGGGAGGATGTGATGTCACTTGCAGGTGACATTCTAGGCCGCTTTCTCATGTCTCTATGGTCTTCGTCTAGAAAGAGATTGGGGGAAATGTTTAGCGTGTCACTTTGTGGAAGCCATTTTTTCTCCCATGCCTGGGGTGGGTATATGGGGGATTGAGCTGCTGCACACCAAGGCTTGCAAATACAGAAAACCGCTGCAGATATTATAGCCCAGTTTTACCATCTGTAAAATTAAATGCAATTTTCTTGACTGGCGTGGGTTCAAAAATAAAGGAACCTAGACATACCTGAGCGCACTGTCCCTCTGCTTCTTTTCTTCATTTTTTGCAACTTTTTAATTATGCTGCCACACCCCTCCTTGCCTCTTATTGAGACTTGGGGCTTGCTTTTTTTGTAGAAGAGAGAAAAATGCAAAGTATTGTCTGTTTTTCCTTGGTCACTGAGCTGAGGATTCAGTGGTGTCAATAGGGTTCACTTGATTGCTGTTCTCTGCCCACTGCCTTAAAAGACTACCAGTAAAGTGTTGAAGCCACTGCAGGTTTTTCAAGTCTGTTAAGCTACAAAACACCTCCATTTTTTTTCCACTTTGTGATTGTAAAGGCAGTCAAGTAAGTTAAGGTACCCAGTGGCGCAGGACAGATAAGCCCAGTTTCTCTGAGGACTTGCTTATCTGAAAGAATATGGGGTCTTGGTCTCAGCTAGGAGCCTTTCTAGGGATCCATAACCGCTGCCTTTAACTTGGTGAAAACTAGGATGTGGGATTTTATCTTCTGATTGGTATGAGCAATATTAAATAACTTTCCTTCACTGACTGCCGGAAGCCATTGCATAGCAGTGAAGGTGTTACCTAAAATCCCAACCCCTCCCTTAAGAACATGAAATTCTGAAATATCTCCCATAAGTCCCCTATGGGGCCATTTGGTCCCTGTTAAGGATCGCTGTGCAAGGTCTTTCTCGGGGCCATCAGAGAGTGGTCAAAAGCTTTCCTGACTTCCCTGCTTCCCTTGCTGTGCTAAACCACCAAGTAGGGATGTTCGAGCACCTGTCCACTTTCAGTTCACCATCAGTGGAGATCAGGCAGCCGATTAACAGAAGGGGAGTTCAGCTGTTCACAGCCTGTTCATGTGTGTTCACAGCTACAGGCAACATGAAATCCTCAGACGCCAACTCCCAGCTGAAGAGGGATCAGCTTGGAGTTGGTGGCTGATCTCCGGTTCTGTACCCACCAAAGTTTTTAGCGGAGAGGAATCAGGAGGACCCTACTCCGTGCTGATCAGCTGGAAGTCAAGTTCTTCTGATCGCCCATCCTGAAAACTTGGTAGACCTTGAAAGCACTGCTTCTGTCTCAGCCCATCTTGGATGGGAGGGAAGAGAATCAAGCTTTCTCTTCCTTTTGCAATGCAGATCAAAAGCATTGCTTTCCCGTGGAGAAAATGAAGCTCCCAGTAATCTCGGAAGCGTGGAGAGATAGACTGAACAATGAAGTAACGGATGAGGAAATAAAAATGGCAATACAATCAACAAATTTGGGAAAGGCACCAGGGCCAGATGGACTTACAGCTAAATTTTATAAGACAATGGCCAACGAACTGGTACCATTCCTAAAAGAAGTGATCAATGGAGTATTAAAGGATCAACGGATTCCAGATACCTGGAAGGAAGCCAACATTTCACTGATCCCCAAAGAGGGCCAAGATCTAACTAATGTGAAAAACTACAGGCCTATATCCTTACTTAATAATGATTATAAAATCTTTGCGAAGATACTGGCAGAGAGAGTGAAGGGGTGGCTTTCGGAAATTATTGAGGAGGAACAAGCAGGTTTTTTACCTGGTAGACAAATCAGAGACAATTTAAGGACAGTGATCAATGCTATTGAGTATTATGATAAGCGTTGTGACAAAGAGGTTGGTTTCTTCTTTGTTGATGCAGAAAAAGCGTTTGACAATTTGAACTGGGACTTTATGTTTGCCACTATGGAAAAGCTACAAATGGGAGAAAAATTCATAAGAGCAGTTAAAGAAATCTACAGAGACCAGAATGCAGCAATTGTGGTGAACGATGAGACTACCAAGAAACTGATTATAAGCAAAGGAACAAGACAAGGTTGCCCGTTGTCTCCGCTGTTATTCATTTTGGTACTGGAGATACTGATGATACAAATACGACAAGATGAAGAAATCCGCGGAATAAAAATAAAGGACTTTTCTTATAAAGTTAGAGCATTTGCGGACGACATAATGTTAATTGTGGAAGATCCAATGGAGAATATGCCAAAAGTGATAGAGAAGATCAAAGAGTTCGGAGATCTGGCAGGGTTTTATATTAACAAAAAGAAGTCAAAGATATTATGTAAAAATATGACTAAGCAAAAACAACAACTGTTAATGGAAATAACAGACTGTGAAGTAACAACCAAGGTGAAATATTTGGGAATTGAACTGACTGCAAAGAATATAGATCTATTCAAAAACAACTATGAAAAATTATGGACTCAGATTGAGCAAGATTTGATCAAATGGAATAGATTGAATTTGTCATGGTTGGGAAGGATTGCAGCAGTTAAGATGAATGTGTTACCAAGAGTAATGTTTTTGTTACAGATAATACCAATTATCCGAGACTCTAAGCAGTTTGAAAAATGGCAGAGGAAAATATCAGACTTTGTTTGGGCAGGCAAGAAGCCTCGAGTGAAAATGAAAGTTTTACAAGATGCAAAGCAAAGAGGCGGAATGCAACTGCCCAATCTAAGACTTTACTATGACGCAATTTGCCTAGTGTGGCTGAAAGATTGGATGACGTTGAAGAATAAGAAATTATTGGCCCTAGAGGGATATAAAAAAATATTCGGATGGCATGCATACCTATGGTACGACAAAGTAAAAGTGAACTCTATGTTCCTACATCATTACATACGGAAAAGCCTATATGCAGCCTGGAAGAAGTATAGAGACTTCCTACAAGAAGGAACCCCCATGTGGGTAGTTCCGTATGAAGTAATAGATCCGAGAGCTGTCTATACTGAGCAACAGTGTTTAACATATAAGGAGATAACCCAAATAGAATCTTCCAAACTTAAAATAAAGACACAGGACGAGTTATCACCCAACTATGATTGGTTCCAGTATAGGCAGATCAGAGATCTCTACAATATGGATTGTGCAAAGGGCATAAGAACAGAGAATTCGGAACTAGAGCAGACACTTTTAAAAGAGGATAAGAAGGAAATTTCCAAGGTATACCAAGTACTGTTGAAATGGTATACTGAAGATGAAATAGTTAAAGTACAAATGGTGAAGTGGGCCATAAATTTTAATAAAGAAATAACAATGGAGGCATGGGAACACTTGTGGAAAAACACAATGAAGATTACAACGTGTACTAATATTAAAGAGAACATTTACAAAATGATCTATCGTTGGTACATGACACCAAAGAAGATTGCGCTAGGGAATCTGAACACTTCTAATAAATGCTGGAAATGTAAAAAACATGAGGGCTCTTTGTACCATATGTGGTGGACGTGTGAGGTAGCCAGGCAGTACTGGGGAGAAATAATAAAAGTAATAAGTGAGATTCTACAATTTCAAATTAATAAGAACCCAGAACTCCTGCTACTGAACTTGGGAATGGAGAACATTCCAGCCCAATATAGAACATTGTTATTCTACATGACAGCAGCGGCCAGACTTTTGTATGCGCAAAAATGGAAAGTACAAGAAGTGCCAACTATTGAGGACTGGACTTACAAATTGCTGTATATGGCCGAAATGGACAAAATGACAAGAAAATTGAGAAATCTGGACCCAGGACAGTTTAACACAGACTGGGAGAAGCTGAAGCAATATGTGCTGAAGAAATGGGAGGTGGGAAGAGAACTGTGGCAGTTTGAGAACTACTGAAATATGACAAAATGTAGAGGGGGGTGACTTTACCGGAGGGTAGAGAGAGAAATGAAAATGTCTAAGCAGCTATTTTGTTAGAGTGTTATATATAGAAAAATATATAGAAAATGGATAGAAAATAATTAACTATAAGGACCGACTAATTAACATTGTTTCTGGTATAAACGTGTAACATGTTAAACTGAATGAGCCTACTTGAAGAAATATATGGATCAAATTGATTGATAACTTTTGAGGATAGTTATACAAAGCAATATACAGAATATAAGTTAAATTGGTTGACTTATACAAATGCATGGGTTATATGGTTTATATGGTATATGGTTTATAGAAATATTTGAAACCAGGAAACTATGAAATTATGTTAAAAAGGGACAAATTGTTTGTCTAATATGGAAGAAGGGACTCAAAGATAAGGTATAGAGTATTAAAAATAGTTAAAGAATTATTGCTTAGATCAAAGGGAAAGTATATGTTTGTTAGATAGATGAATTTAAAATGAGTAAGAGAAAAGGGACAAAGGGTTGGAAAACTGTTGGAAGTCAAAAGAAAAGGGGGGAAAGGGAGGGGGTTAGAAATTGGGAAACGGGAATTGATTGTAATGTGAAATTATATTATTCTAATTCCAATAAAAATTTTATTAAAAAAAAAAAACAAAAGCATTGCTTTCCCCTCCACCCAGATTGGAGTGTGGAGCGGGGGAGCTCCCTTTGCAGCTTCACTGTGTATCTATTTCGCTGAGGGGCAGGGCTGATAAGAACCCGATTCCCAGCTCCTCCCCCAATCACCCATGAGTTGGATTCGGACCAATAGGCAGCTACAAAGTTGGTCAGCGGCTATTGAAGTTACTGGATGTAATCTGAACATACATGCCTGATTGGCTCACAGCCTAACTGGGGCTCTGAACAAGTTCATCTGCTGGACTGATCTGCTGAGAAATCTGCTGCGTTCCTACTACAGAGTAAAGAAGGCAGAAGTCATGTTCTTTTCCCGTAAACTATGGCCGTTTCCACACTACTCACCTTCTTCTGGAACGCTGCAGAACGTCGCAAAAATAATGCGGAAGATAGCGTCTTTTCACGTGAGTTTTGCGCGACGTCACGCAAAACTCATGCAAGAAGACGCTATCTCCCGCGTTTTTTTCATGACATTCCACAGCGTTCCGGAAGAAGGTGAGTAGTGTGGAAACGGCCTATGTCTTTTAATAAAAAAAGCCCTTTAGCTTAAGCTGTTTGACCAAAGCTTCTTTAAAAGTATAGCCATGTTACAGAATAGTTCAGAAAATGAGTTGTAGGGTACAGCTTTTAAAAGCTTTGGAATGTAATCTAGGAAGAATCTGTAAAAGTACCTTTTCTCCTTAAACACTGTGAGAGGGCGTATTTAAATGTGTTGAATATTGATATAATAAATGTATTTTATTATTTAGTTACATAGTATTTAATAATTAATGATGATTTAACCAATAACCGTAAATACCTATTCTCTGGCTAAGCAAAAGGTCAGATGGGTGCAACCTTGTCTGTCCATCAACCTCAGGTATATGAACTGATAACGCCGAGGCCCTCAAACTTGTGTGGGCTTGGGGCAATATGCCCCCATTTTTACCCTTCTTTATACCAAAGATTTTTTTTATAGCCCTCACTTCACTTCACCTTTAGTGTAATGCTTTTCCATGGAGTCATCTCCTTGTCTGTCCTTAGGAAAGGGGTGTAGCTCAGTGGCAGTGCACTTGCTTTCCATGCGGAAGGTCCTAGGTTCAATCCCCAGCATCTCCAACTAAAAGATCAAGAATGAAGTGATGAGAAAGACCCTGTCTGAGACCCTGGGCAAATCCACACGTCCTTGGTCCATCCTGGCATGGTGCTAAATGTTCACTAAACACCCGGAAGTATAGCGTCTTTCTAGCGTGATTCAGAAATCGTGCTAGAAAGACGCTATACTTCCAGTTGTTTAGCGAACGTTTAGCGCAACACTGGGATGCTCCGAGGGCATGTGGATTCGCCCCCTGGAGAGACACTGCCAGTCTGAACAGACAATACTGATTCTGATGGACCAGTGGTCGAATTCAGTATAGGGCAATTCATGTATTCAGCTGCCAAATGCAGAGAGACAGAGGCCTTTTTCTGCACTGGCAATTTACTCCTCTCTTTTTGAGTGTTCAGTTCTCAAGGACCAGATTCATTTTAGTCACCTACCCTTCTGCACACTACTTTTAATCCTGGTGTGGGTGCCATCTTTTTTTGTCCACACTGCCATGAAATAAAGAGGAGTACGTGGAGAGATATGGACATAATTGTTGACATCACGTCAGCGTTATCAGTGCCATCACATCACCACCAACCCTTTTTATTATTTATTTATTATTTATTTATTTATTTATTCGATTTATACCCCACCCTCCCCACAGATGGGTTCATTTTCATGTATGCCCAATCCCATAATTATTTGATGATGGTATGATGTTATGCTGTTACGAAGACCAAAGGCACCTAGCAGTAAGGTTAAAAAAAAAAACCAAAAGAGAAGTGAAAGAGAAAAGAAACCCAACATGGAAAACATGCAGTGTTGGTGCAGAGTCACCCCAGACACCTGAGTCAGCCTGTGTGGGGCTCTCAGGTCTGGACCTCAGGGAGGGGGTTATAAATCCTAAACAAAAATGTCTACCTAGAACATAGCTGCCCCTATGCTTGGTTTTAAAAAAAAATCCCTGATTCAGGACAGCCATGCTTCGGGTAGACATTTTTGTTTAGGGTTTA